>NC_134282.1:41031270-41339473 GCF_949628215.1 Phalacrocorax aristotelis
CTGGAAGCCTGGAAAGTCACTACCAGCTAAATGTTACTGCTGGAAAAATTGACAGAAAAATGGAAATAAGCTACAAGCATAAATACCAAATAATTTTATCAAATATGAAATCAGGAGCGGTACCATGAACAATGGTATCTTAGACACAGCTTCCTTTTATTTCTTTCCTTTTGTGATGTTTAGAGTATTATGAGGAATTACAGATCTTGATCACTTGTATGAAGTGGATTATTAAGAACAAAGTGAAACAGAAAGTAGTAGAATATTTCTCCTTGAAGTTGGTGACCTTTGCTGCCATGGTATTTCTATTTTTTTGCTGGGACTGGTATTCAGAAGCTATATTTAGTAGTGTATTAATTAAGTCAAATGGGAAAACAAGTGAAGAAAAAAGGTAGGCATGTGTATATATTTATATCTCCTGTAATTTCAGGACTACATTTCCTGTGAGATTTCACAGTTAAGTATTTTATTAAGGAACAAAAGTAGCACCATAACTACATTGAAGCAATAACCTTAGAGTTATGAGATTAAATTGGTACCAGTTAAAAGGCATCATAATCCTGAGATATATTGGTAGCTTGGACCACATCTCAGCTTTGCTGAAAGTTACTGCAGTTTTCTGTATTGGTTCACCAAGTCAATAATTTGTTGATTTCAGTGTTTTCTTCATTAATTTCCTCAAAGAGAAATGAAAACAAAAAGCTGCCATTATGATACTGTAGCATACTTTACTCTTGCAGATGTGGATGGTAAGTAAAACAGGCTGACAGAAATCTGAGAATAAGGCTTAACTATTTCAATGCTTTGGACACAGTTTCTATATACTTCTAAAAACTTTTTGTCCTCTGTACTTATACTGAAGATGACTGACTTAAATTTTTTGTTTTCCCTGCTGAGACAACTGATTGGACCCTGTGCTAAAGGTAAAGAAGGTGCTACAGTGTCCTACTAGAAATAATTCTAAAGGTCAATATCAATGGTCTTTGTGAAGTATTTCACATTGAAGGACCATTTTCTGAAGCTAACCTAGCTGTTGCTGTCTTCCTCTTCTTTGTCATCTCCCATAACTCAGCTGTCATGCCGCAACTACCTTCTCTGTCCTTTGAGAACTGTAGCAAAGTTTGTATTTTGTTTTTTAGGGACATATCTTTACGGCTAGAAACATACAGTTTCTATCCTACTGAAGTGCTGTTCATGATATCTTACTCTTCACTTACAATGGTTTCTTTTAGTTCTGGATGTGGAGTCATATACAGTTTGAATTTTATCTTATATTTTTCCCTTACTACTTTCTAGATGCCATGTCTTCTGTAGATCAGCCTAATTGATTTTCCTTGTAAGTGCTCTATTTCTAATAATTCTAAAATGAATTATATCATCTTTGTTGTTTTCATATACATTTTAATTTTGTCTGTTGATGTTCTTGAGAATTCTTCACCATTCATGACAGGAGTGTGGTGGAATCTTTACACTTGTGACAATCATCTTTTCTAGTAGAAACATTAGGTTCCTGGCCTCTTGTAGTTCAATTAGTATTATTTTAGCAAAGAAAAGTATCAATAGGAATTCAGATCTGTGAGATTTCCCTAGGTTTCTGCCTCACACACCTATTAAAAAAAACAGCAGTGACTTTTTCAGAAATGCATTGGCACCTTAAATGCAATTATAGAACCAGGACTTGCAACACCAAGTCCGTACTCTGCAAAAGAAAGGCTTATTACATGCTAGCTTACTTCTGATAACTAATTGATCTCTTGTTTCAGTTAAATAGCAGAAATAAAATACTAAGCTAAACTGTGGTTCAGTTTAAAGCAAAGCAACAGCAGTGGTTACATTTCCATTCTCTTGGCGTGTTTTTCTACATATTAATACTTAATCCTTAATTTGTTCTGGTGGTCAGATTTGGTTCTTGCAATACTTATGGGAAAGGATGACTAAGACAACCAGTTATGTCTGAGAATGTTTGTTTGCAGGTATTGTTTTCCTGGAGGCCTAGGTAGTTCTTCTGCCTTCTAGTAAGACTGAACAGCTCTCAAGGAAAGAACAGTAAGAAATTTCTGGGTAGAGAGACTTATCTGCTGTCCTGATACATCCTAGCATCCTAAAGGATCTGAAGAAAGTCTAGCTTGTCTATTCCTCAGTTTTTACAAATGACATTTTAATATTTAAGAATTCAATCCCACAATTTTTTTTTGTTCTTCTTTAGTAGAAAGTAACTTGCTTAGGATTTGATCTAGTACTTTTTACGTAGATAAATTTTATGGGTGGGACTCTTCTAATCCAATATGGGAAATGCACTATCAGGGCAGCCCAGGGCGAATATGTTATTTCAGTTGGAGTCAGCAGCCAGCCATGGGTTGGTAACTTAATTTTTGTATACATCAATCCTTCTTAGGACAAAGCAATATTCTCATGCTTTTACCCTCCTTCTAAGGTCATGTTGGCAGTATCTCTGTGTTCAGCATTATTCTCACAGATATTTGGATGTTCATTCATCCAGTAAATTGTTCAGTATAATAATTCCTAGATCCATAAGTCAGTAGTCTGTGTTTTGTGGATTGCTGTAGCATTGTTTGTCCAGTTGATTATCTAGGAAACATGGGAGATGTTTCATCTTCTGGCTTTTCTTTCTAAGTGCTGAGTAAGGCTGGAAATGTTTTGGCTACCACCCGTTGCTGAGCCCTATATATTTCTAAAGATATGGTTAGAGAATTTACTTCTACATTCAAGATAAGTTAATATGGTCAGATGTAGACAGAGTATTTGAATACTGAGTATACAAATTATTAAGGCTTCTTTTAAAAACACCTTATCCTTCCCTTCTATCTAAACTTTTCATGGTGCAGAGATGGGTCTTATTTTGAGATTGGAAGATCTCCAGTTCATTTTTATATTCTTTCTATAATAAAAATCTTAGAAGAGACTTTTTCAAAGGTATTGTGTTTGTAATTGCCTTTGTGATAGTGTGTGCCCAGACAGGCAGTGATATGAATTGTAGAGCAAAGCAAAAGTTGTCTGTATAAAGTTGTCTATATATCATATATATTTCCTGAAATATTTTACTGAAAAACAAAATGTAGGCTTGTTTCCTGCTGTTGAAAACTAATGTGAAGAATATTCTGTATATTAGCTTCACTTACCAGTTGTTCTTTGATATCATGTTATGATTTGTCTCCAGGATCACTTTTATATGTACACTTGCATTAAATACAATGAAAAATTTAAGTTCAGTATTTGTGGGGGAGAGAGGGGCAGACAGTGTAGACATGAAAACAAAATAGGAGAAACATTTAACTTTCATACCGGGTCTCTCAATTGAGCAGTAGATGTCCTACCAATTCTCCCTGAACTATTAAAAATTTGTTGTGCCTTGTAGGTCCATCTGGCCAGCAATCTGCCTGATTGTGGTCTTCCATACATGCTAAAAAGCAGGATTTATCCAGTTGCTTATTCTATTCATCACACAGCTTGAGCTTGAAGAGTCCTTGGCTTAATTGCCTACGTTGTGCCACAGACTCATCAGGAGTGCTGCCAGAAGCTCAAAAGATACAGCCTTTTCTGTGTGGGAGATGGGATCTCAGGAGGACCTGGGCATCCTCGGTAATATAACGAGAGCTGCTGTAATGAATAATATAATAGAAGTATGTAAGGCAAGTTCAAAGCAGTTTCTTTAAGCTAATTCATACGGGAATATTAATCATGAATTGACACCTTTGTTAGGTACTGCAATGTCCAAATGATGAAGTCTCAGGTCAAGCATAGGTTGCATGTGAAAGCAAACTGGGGCAGGCTTTTTACGTGTAGTTCTTTATATGCGGGTACTGAGGTTTAAAGGGTGAATGAATAACAAAACAAAAAGTTCTGAATGCCCCACTCAGGAGGATCCTCTGTCCTATGTCTGAAGGTAAGGAATATGAATGACCTTGGTACAGTAACATCTTCATTCTGTATGATCCTCACCCTGTGCATAAGTCCAGCTTTGCTTTGGAGAGGGTAGGCCTGACCTGTCTGCCCACTTTGGGAGGCTATGAATACTTTTAGTGACAGAAACTGTTCATATGCTTCCTAAATTTGAAGCTTCAGAAGGTAGGCAGGGTTAGACATTGAAGTGTGCATGTGTGGATTGCCGATAGGAGCTGTATTGGATTTGAAGGTGCATATGGATTTACACAGAGGTGAAAGTGTAGCTGATAGTTTGCATCCTTTCTTCCTATGCAGGTTCTTTTAGAGACACTGTATGGTGTATGTTTTAGAGCTATTTCAATTATATACCTGCTGTTTGTAACTATTTTTAACTAAATGCATTTTTGTACATATCCTGGATTGTTAACCCTTTTATCTGAGCACGAAAATAAGACAGCTGTGTATTTGCAAATGACAGTGGTTTCACTGTTAGTAAGACTGTTTTGAAATGTTGGTTGAATTGGGATGCTACTAGAATGAAGGAATAAAGAATGTTCTGGGGCAGTGTTGCTATGGAACATCCATGACATCCTGCAGAAAGATGCAGATCAGAATTTTACCTCAATCCCTTGGTTTTATCCAATTTAAGAAATTTTCAGTGTTAAATCTAGTAAAGCCTGTACAACAGTTGTTACTTAAGGTTATGAACTTAACAAGGCAGGTTTGCTGATGTTATTTAGCTCAAACAAAAGACTTTTCAATGTTATTGTTGAACAATGAATTATTTTTTTATTACAAATACATAAATATGATTGCAATACCACATTTATGTCTAATTATTACCAGTTCTTCAAGCACCACCTAAGGAATTTGAAGCTCTCCTTTATGTGTTGTATGACTAAAATTTTGATGGAGTAATTTAAAGAGTAAGGGCTTTTAAGACATTTAAGATAGGGAAATTTGAAATGAAGGTCCAAGCCTTCTCTGAATGCTCTGTAGCATCTAACTGTTTTAGTATTCCTCCACTGAATAATCTGTTCTGTCATGTGCTGTATGCCACTCTAATTGACTGTCATGGTAAAAGGCTATATTAAATATTTTTCTTTTAATTTTGTCTTTTAATGATTAATGCAATTAAATTAGACTTTCTAAAATCAGAATTGACTTTGCACTAGCTAGACATGTAAGTTATATCAAGTTTTTAGTGTCATCTGTAGAAGCTACAAAAAAAAACCCCAAACAAACCACAATTTCCTAGTGGATAAAGAGGTGTTGTGTTCACAGTATAGGTTTAAGATGTGCTATTTGAAATCTGAGATTTTTGTGGAACTTGCTAACAGTATTTTATGCTCATAAACCAATTTGAAGCCCCAAACACAATTTCATTTATCTCTATATTCTAAGCTTTATAGAGTCTGCAAAAGTGTCCATCTGTTCAGCTGAGATTGCTTCACATAGTGACTGGTCAGAGAGACTTAGCTGATAAAGGTCAAAGGAGCCTCTTGACCCTGTGATACTTGCCAAAGCAATTGGAGCGTAGGGACTGATATACAGTTAGATATAGCTTGCTAACGTGATCTCCACTTTAATTGGTAATGATAGCAGGAATACACAGTAAAGTCATTGCTGAAAGAAAACAAAAAGTATCCAATATAGTAATTTATTACCAGTCAGTGGGTTTCACGCAGTAGGTTGTTTTACCCCTGCAGTGGTCAGAGAAAGCAAAAAGGTACTCTAACACTTAACTGAAAATGGATGCCCTGCTGCTATCAGAGATGCATGGTGGTCAAATGATTGCCTGTGCCATTAGCTTGGTAATGTTTTCTCTATTGTAAACTCAGCTCCCCATGTTCTTCCTGTGCATCAGCTGCAGATTGAAGGCTTTCTCGTTTATCTTCTATTTGTGCTGCCAATCATCAAGCTGCTGTCCACCAAGCATATTTCAAGGAGGCAATTTTTTTACTACTATCGACTACCATCTCTAGCAACCAAGGGCTCAGAGGATTTAGGAATTAATTTAATGCTTTAATTTACACTGTGCCAGCCATTTTGTGCATTGTTTATATATTTGTTTTCTGAGACAATTACAGGTTTCCTATTTTGAAAAACTATGTCTAACACCTGCAAATGTGTCCCCAAAACATAATTCTTTGTTTTATGAATACAATATGTAATGCTAATAGTTTCTTTAAAAAGGTTAAAGAGAAAAAATGTCTATGTGGGTAAGGATATTTACGAAGCTATTCTGTATTTAAAAAAAAAAAAGGCAAACACAAACAAAAACCAAACACTGCTTCTTACCATCAAGGATAAAGCATGTAGAATAGAACAGAGTTGTCATTGGCAGTATAAGTTAATGTTTAAGACCTCTAGGTATGGTAGACATGCTTCAGTTAAAACATTTCCTCCAGCTCCATGAAGTACAAATGTAAGAGACAGGGTAGGAGTAGCTAAATAATTCTTAAAAGCAGCTGTGTGGCATGCTTATTTTTTGTGAGCCTAGAGCCAGACCAATGATGAAATGTGATTCTAAGAAAGGTTAGGAGCTCTGAACTTCTATTGACATGTCTGGCATGATCATGACACAAAAATTCTTAGCCCTCAATACATTTTCATTCGCAAACTCTACTGCCCCACCCTCCTTTATAATTTCTGTAACTGAGGTTCTTCACCGTTTTTAAAAAACAAATAATCCTATTTATTGTCAATGTTATTGATTGCCATAGAATTAATGAACAGTAAGTGATTTGAACATATAAATGTTCTTTAAAGTTTCTGTTGTCTTTACAGTGTAATTAAAGGTCAGGTTACAGCGAAGACAGGTGACAAAAATAAGTGATTTCATTGAAATAAGCATATTGATATTGTTGTGATATTTCAGAAATTATCATATCGAGAAACTTCTTAAGGACTATAAGAGGTAGTGGTTTTAATGATTCCATATTGAGTTTTGCTTAAAAATAGTTGTTTGAAAGGATGAAGTACATATACTTTTTTCACAGGATTTCTTCATTGTATACACATGAGCAGACAGTAGGATGGTGGTATTTTACTGATTAAATTAGCAGATTACTTTATAGTAAGTATATTTAATAATGAACTAATTACTTTTTTAAAGAGGAAACCTTGCTTCTCTGGCAGACTTTTATCATGTACTGAAGCAGGCTGTTGTATTGGGCCTGTATTAAGAGCCAGTAGTCTAATGACTGTCAAAATAGAAAAGTGTAAATCTGCCAAAAAGCCTCAGACAAATAAGAGAGAGAAAATTCCCTGCTCAAAAAAAAGGAAAAAAAAATTCAGAAGCAGTGCAGTTTCTGTTAATGAAAGAGTCTTTGACACTACTTCAGTTAAGCTCTCACACATACACCCCCCAAAGTCTAACTAAAATTTCAACTTAAAAAAAGTCACTCAATTTCTGTCTAATATTTTCTTGAGCCTTTTCAGGCAGCAAGTAGTGGATACAGGAGGGGACTGATCTTTCTCTGAGTTGTTTAACGTTAATGGATCAAAATATACTCTCTCACAAGAGAAAGCTCAAAGGAAAATAATTAAACCCCTTGAATATTACATAATTTAAAAAACCCGATTAGAATCAGCAGAATAGTTCACATTTATGCTTTATACAGCATGATTCATTCTATGGGCACTGGGAACTTTGGGGCCAACTCTATGCCACTTTTATCCTGTTACATTTGGGATAAAGTCTGTAAGAAAAAGTCATGTTTAATACTTCAGGACTTCTTTTACGTAGAAGTTGATATTACCTATGCTATGAGAACTGAGCAATTTCTTTTCAGTGGTATCAAAGGGATGTCTAAGTATATTTTGAGTCTGGTTTGCCTTCTAAAAATCTGTCGTGAATTTGCCACTTTATTTCCTTTATATAAAATGAACATCAAGACCATTCTTGTCAAATCTGTTTTTAGCACAAAACCCACAATAGAATGCATTTTTAAAGAAAGCTGGTGTGCGGAGAAAGTACATATATATGAGGAGCTGAAACAGTATGGGAATCCCTGACAGCTAATGGAAGTGTATATTTTAAGTGGAATAGCATTCCTAGAACAAGTTGGATCCCAGTGGAAAAAGGCCTTTAGAGATGAGAAGGCAGCTAGGTAAAATAACACTTGAATTTTACTTCCCATGAAATTTTTATGTGGTATGTCTGTCTTAAACCTGTTGAAGATAATGGTGTGTATTTATGTATTTGGGGGCCACAGAAAGCATAGCCCCCTGCCTCCCCCTTCCCATAGACATTGGCAAGTTTTTCCCTGGGTGCTAAGGTAGATTGGTAAAGATCTGCAAATGGAGAAGAAAAGAGGTAGAACAACAGGCTTGTAAGTTGTGGAGCAGGAATGGATTCCATGCCAGAAGAAACAAATTAAAGTGAGTCTTCAAAGTTTGTTGCCCCATCCTTTAAGAAGGATGTGAAGGTCCTTGAATGCATCCAGAGGGAGGGCAACAAAGCTGGTGAAAGGGCTGGAAGGAACGTCCTATGAGGAGCAGCTAAGGAATTTGGGCTTGTCTAGTTTGGAGAAAAGGAGGCTAAGGGGTCACCTCATGGCTCTCTGTAGCTTCTTGAGGAGGGGAGCTGGAGAGGGAGGTGCTAAGCTCTTCTCCCTGGTATCCAGTGGTAGGACACGTGGGAATGGTTCAAAGCTGTGTCAGGGGAGGTTTATACGGGACATTAGGAAGTATTTATTAAGTGAGGGGTGGTCAAACACTGGAACAGGCTCCCTAGAGAGGTGGTCAGTGCCCCAAGCCTGTTAGTGTTTGGGGCACTTGGACAATGCTCTTAAGACAACATGCTTTAACTTTTGGTCGCCCCTGAATTGGTCAGGCAGTTGGACTAGATGATCGTTGCAAGTCCCTTCCAACTGATTTAGTCTAGTCTATCCTGTTCTAGCTCTTGTCTTGTCCTGGTTCAGATATTTTCAGTGGCAAACTAAGAAGCTGTTATATAGGTGATAGTTGCCATGCATGGAATATAGTTTGCCATTTCAAAGCTTCCCTGAATCCTGCTCTTTCCTGGATGTAGAAAGTTTGTTCTGTTCTGGGTCAGTCAGAGATTATGCACAAGAATATTACTCAAGAAGTCTTAGGATAGAATTTTGGTCAGTAGCCAGACTTCTTGCTGTTTTAAAGCTTCTAGGTGAACGTGTTGGAGGGAACCTTATCAAGCAGTGCAGGTCTCTTCAAGCAGTAAAAATGTTCCAAGTTCCAGTTGTTAAGAAGGAATGTTATCAGCACACAAATGGCATTATTTTGAACAAAGGAGGTCTAGCCTCATTACTGAAGTATTCAGCTTCAAACAGTGATTTGTTAATTCTATTAAAAAAGTTTTAAAAGTAGGCTATTTTAGTTTGGCATTTGGAAATGTTTAAATTAAGATCTAATAGTTAATTATAGAAGCTTCATGAGATACTTATTCATCAGTTTTTGGTAGGGACTAGCCAATATTTTAACTGAAATGGCTGATGTGATTAGATTAATTTTGTGCATGCATAAAGTGCTCCCTACTTCTCAGTTTCTAACAAAAAAAGTGGTAAGCAGTATCATGATGTTAAACACCCAGTTTTAGTCCAGAGCATGACAATTTTTACACTTCATGTGAACATGACTTTTCTTATTACTGAAATTTTCTTTCTTTACTACCATACACCACCTTTGGAGTTACTCCTTGTTAGACTTACCGCTAGTGATAAACAAAAAAGAGGTAGAACATTCTGCTATTTTCCACAACTGAACTACAGCAGGGGATATTAACATTTATAGTTATTTTATATTCATACCTTGGAAAACAACAAAGAGGACAAAGATCAGCTTCCAAATCTGGATAAAATTACTGAAGCTGCGAAAAGTCATGTTTGCCCTTTCTGTAATAGCTTCTAGAAGACTTTTTAAATAAATAATGAAAAAAAACCCCAACCTTCCTAACTTTTCATCTAAATAAAAGTAGATGGAATATTGGTGGTCAGAGGAGACCTGTAACTAGGGAATCAGCAAGTTGGCCATGTCTAAAATAATTTTAAACTAGCAATGGTAAACTAGAAAAGATGCCTTTGTAGTGTGTTTCAAAATAATGATTATCAAATTCTGTAGGCTGTGTTTAGTACATAATACTGTGGTGGTATTTAACATGAAGTATTGAAGAAAGCCCCTGTATTGCTAAATTAACTTTTTTTTTTTTTTGACATGATCATTTGAAATTCACTGGGAGAACAGTAAGGCTTGAATGGCTTGATATTTGGGTATATACAGTGCTATCTACTTAAGCTGTTTGGGTTTGAAAGACAATCCTGTGATAACTGAGTCCAAGTTGAGAAAAGTTGTCAGAAAAGAAGGAAAAAGGGATCTTTTCACTCCTGAAGCCTGTGTGTTCACAACAAGGAGGCCTCAAAGCTGGACTGTGGTGTTCAGAGACAAGTCATGCTTTGTTGTTGCTATTGTTATTAGCCTATTTTTTTGATACTCAGTTACTAAACTCTTGATGTGTACGTTTGAAGAAAACTAAAGAGAATGGCAGTATTTCTCTAAATGTAGTAGGATTTATTTTTGTGAAATACTTCCAGAACTTCAGGAAACCACAGTACAGAATGTAAATGTCTCTTAATCTGATTCTCAATATCCATCACCAAATGCTATTCCCAGCTCTCTAGTTCATAGTTAGTTTTATGGGTTTCTTCCATTTTCTGTCATCTTCTGTTACAAAGAATAGCTTGTCCATATTTCCTAAATAGTGTTTCATGTCTAAAGCTTTAGATGTCTACCTTCTTTCATTGGAATGAAACACCTATGGCAGAGAGCTAAGATAACTTGGTAGATGCTTTTAGGATCAATGCCAATAAGCTTTCATATTGCCAATAAACATTTATCGTGACTTCACACACAGTAGCATCACCAGATGCCTCAACAGATTGACATTGTGACAGTATTTTCCTTTGTTTGGATAGTGATTTTCCTAAAGGTTTCTAAATGTTAATCAAATATAAATGTATAAAACAGAGAAAATGAAAATGATAGGCCAAATAATAGTAGCTTCTATTAATGTCGAAGCTAACTGGTGAACTTCAGTGTTTGCATTCCATGGGGTTCCCCCTATGTATTAGGAAAAGCATAATTAAAGATCAAAATAATTCTAGTGCTTAACTACAATGTATTATTTTTTCAAAAAGGGAAAAGGGAAGGGATAAAAAAAAAATACCTGAACAAGCAGTTATCTCTTTCTTATGACTCCCTATGGAGATCTTTAAATAAGATCATATATTTAGAGTGCATCCTCATCTGGTGGGAGCATCATTCTCTAAGAAACAGAAAGCCAAATAATATTATTACCCAAAAAAAGTCAATTTATAGGCTACAGAAAGTAAAATTTTCTCCTTGTGTTGTTCGTAACTACAATGTTAACAGTTTAAAAATAGCTAATCCTATAAAAATCATAGGTTGTAATGTAAAAGGAGTTAGGTAAAGAGTGGTCTTGAGAAAGATGAGTTAATCAGCATTGCTTTCAAGTTAAAGCCAGCTGTTGCCCTGTTGACTAACACTTGATGGTTTCTTTTAAGATACAGCTATTTTCAACAGAAACAGTTCTTTACATTAGTGGAATATTTCTAATTATCACAAGAAAATTAAAGCTAACGTGATCTAGAAAAGCCTATGTCACTTGTGATATGGAAGCTAGCATGATTGTTTGCAAAGGTATTGCTAGGTTGAAAAGTTGCTTCTTGATGCTATCTTTCTGCTTGTACATGCTTGTTGTAAAGCTGAAATAGCTAGACTGAATGCAGTACTGAGAGCATAGGCTTGTGCAGGACAATAAAAGCGTACAAGACATAAGCGCTTAAAGAAAAGGGCAAAAGCATCAACAAGGAATTTATACTCCCTCACGTCTGCTGTTCCTTTGAGGGTAAAAGATACCTCTTTAATAGATACAACAGGATTCTGATATAAGATGTTGTGTCACAGTCTTATAGCTTAACCATTGGATGGTCCTCCCAGTACCTTCATGGAATCCTGCTTCGTAGTGCAGCATGATGATTCCTGTGAAAGAAAGTAGTTGCTGTTCTGCAAACTCATCTGGAGTCTCTCTCTCTCAGAGAATTTTTTAGATTTCTGTCTTCAAAATTGAAATTTATTGGAGTATTCTTAAGATTAAACTCTGTCATTTAGTTCAGTTTCTGATGTGTTTTTTAGTTGCATGTGGAAGCAATACGATTTTTGTTAGAAAATTGCAATTGGATATTTGTCATGGATTTTTTCCTCAGAAAATGAATTCTGAAATACCAGCAGTTTCATAAAAATACCAGTGACATAAAAGTCTGTAGAGCAGGAGGTTTGATGAGACGACCTACAAACATCCCTTCCAGTAAACATCTCTGTGAGTTCTATGATTCAGTGTAATATTGTTTCCTATGAAAAAAATCTTTTGAAAAGTTCATAATGCCCAGTGTTGATATTTACAAAATAGTTATTTTTTGCTTCAAGAGAATTATTGTTTCATACTTTATTTTATGTTTTAAGATGCAGCTAAAAGTTAAAATCGAGGAGGAAAATTGGTTTTATTGAAACATTAAGATCATCCTCTTAAAATTTGAATATTCATCACTAACTGTCTCCGGTAGTATTATTACTGCAGATTCTTCATTGGGTGGTGTGTATGTTCAGTCCTTTTATTAATAAAAAAAGGAGTAAGGAAGCAGCAGAAGAGACTGATACTTATTAGTGGAGGCACAGTAGAATTTTTTCTGCTTTCCAAAGCCTGCAGAAGGTCTGTCATAAAAATTCTGTCATGCTGGCAACACACAGGCACAGAAAGTTGTGTGGGGAAAAGGGCAGCAGGAATATGAAATGTTTATCTTCTGAATCTGCAGGTGTGTCAGGCATGAAATCCACTCATGTAAGCTGATCTTTATTGGAATATGGGATCTGAGGTAACTTGCTGTGTTTCCTTTCCTTAAAGACTCTCAGAAATCAGCTGGTGCAGAAGGCCAAGGCAGAGCATCTCTCCTGAAGTATTCATGGCAAACTGGGAGTGGGGGAAAAGCAATTATGGAATGTTTTCAATATATAGAAATATCCCAAGGACTAAAGGACAGATTTTTGGAATTTCCCCTTCTTGACTTGTTCATCCTTAGGATCTTTCCGGCCTGCAAGTATCCTCCTTTCACATGGCCTTATATGAATATTTTTCTTCCTTCTTGTGTTTATTCATGATCTTTCCTTCTTTCCACAGGTTCTACTTATAAATTCTATAGATTAGATAGTCTGTCCTAATAGAGAAGCCTTTATTATCTCAGTTTATCTTCTCAAATATTGTATTCTTTCTGTGTGCTTAGACTGCATTCTGTCTAAGATTCTGACATCCAGGACAGATTGGTTTTGACAGGCATTTGTGCAGGTAAGTTTTTCTGTGATAGCTGTATAAGGAGCTGATTTTTAATGTGTTCAAAGGCATCCCCTCCTCAGAAATCTCTCACGGCATAGCATCTACCCTATGCCAAGACACTGGCAAAAAAAAAAAAAAAAAAAATTCTAATTTTAAAAGATGTAAACTTTAGTTCTTAATGATGATTTATCATTTAAATAATGAAACTACAGGATTAAAACTGAGTTAAAAAACATTTTTTTAAGATTATTTTGAACATTTCCTCATGTTGTTCAGCAGAAACTGCATTACAGTTCATTATCATTAGGATACTCTTATCATAGTTTACTATATCAGTCTAAAGTTGTGAGTAACTGTAGCTGTTCTCAAATCTTCATTTCTGCCAGATTTTACAAGGATTCATAAAATATTTTCTTTGGGTATTTATTAACAGCAGTAATCAGATATTTATTTATACCAGCATAATTGTCAAGTCAATATGTGGAACCACAATGATGCTCTGCAAATCTGTTGCCGCGAATGGCCTTTAAAGCTGGCAAAAAAAAGTATGGGGAATTTTAGAAAGATCCATGTTGGAAATAGGGTGGCACAAGATGAAGTCAGATGTTCACAAATATCGTAGTAGCTCTGTAGCCTTTTTCTCTCAAATACTTTCATCTAGGGTAACTAATTTTATAACTGGAGATCTAATTACGTAAGTTCTTTATTGTTGCTGATAAAGTCTGTGTGACACAACTCAGAGTGAAGTAACTTTAAGAGAGTTTTGCATGTTTTGAAATGGCAAGAGGTGTAGTCTTTACCTCAGACATATTTCAAATTTCTAGAAGGCATGCACATTCTCAAGGTTTGCGAGAATTTTGCAATATTGTAGGATTTGGGTTTCCATAGCTTTATTTTTTTAAAAAAGGTGTTTTCTTTAAAACTTTCCTAAAAGCCTTTCAGCGTGAAATGAGACCTAGCAGAAGAAATACCAGCCTGGAGTTTTCGCAAAGGTGTATGCAATCTACAGCATGGCTGTATAATTGAAGATGTTAGGGAGCTTGTATTACTGTATTTACATTCATATGTCTCTGTGTATCTTAAGCTATTTAGAAGAAAATCCTTTTTCCTTAGTAAGACTTGAATAAATCAGTTGAACTTAATGGAGGTAATAGGTTTGGTCTATTCCATATGAAATTCTGTGTTGATAACCTGAAAATGACAAAATACTATGGATTTGTTTGGACATTTAATATTTTTCTTTCAGTCAGCTGATACCAGCCGAAACCAACAGCCCTTTATGATTTTACCAGTTAAGACAAAATGGAACAATGCAAATTTTCATATTCTCTTATTTGATCTGGAAAAACTTGCGGAACTTCTGCTGTCATCTCGACTCAGTGGATTGAAGTCATCGAATTCGTTTCACACCTATGACACTCTAGAAAGAGCCAAAAGTACTACGGAGAAAAGGCTACTGACATTAAAAAGAAATAAAACGGCTGGCTCCATATCCCCAGCAGATGGGCAAATAGATACTGTTTGTTCAAGCCAGGTCTGTAGGGATAACAATGCACCTAGGCCTTTGGAAGAAAGTGGTGGCATGAAAAGACAGAAAAAAATGAAGAGTTCGAGAAAGATTAGAATGCAGCCATCAGGAAACATTGATGTGAACATCACCACTGATATAGCTAAACTGCTTTTGTCATGTCTCTTACCATGGGGTGTAGATAAAGATATTGACAATCTTTGTGTAAGGCACTTAGATATTTTGAGGCTTCAGTGTCCTGTTTCTTTTGGACTTGTGAGAAATGAAAACCACCTATCACTAATGTTGCCAGGATGGAAATGTACTGATTGTGATGTGCTAGAAGAACATGCACTAATCAACTTGCTTTCAAAAAGAGTGCTTGATTTATCAAACAAGTACCTTGCTGCAACTGAGGGACAAACTGGAAAGAAGGATGGACCTGAGAAGAATATTTATGGAACAAAGGGATTGGAAACGCTATTCTTATTTAGCAGAATAGCTTTAATCAACAGGATAGTTAACATACCTTCAGCAGTTACAGGTGAAACTGAAAGGTAAGAACCTTTGCATTATGAGTCTTTTCTTCTTTTATAGTGGTTAAAAAGTGAAAAATACACTTTTCTTAAATATGGACTTTTGCAGTAGCATTTACATTCTTTCTCTAGAGCTTTTTTAATAGGACATTCTTTGAACGAGAGGAGATCAGAATAAAGTTAAGTATCCTTATATTTTTGTATTTAGCAGATGAGAACTGATACAAGAAATTTTTTTCAACAGAACAGGAACTTGAATTATCCAGCTTCACACCCTGTTTTTCCAGAGGTTGCTCTTTTCCTTGCAGTTTAAACTAAGTAGAATAATGAGGTCTTTTCAGGCACATTTTGAGACATGCATTAGCACATTTGTTCTGTTTTAACTTCCACTCTCTGAGCAATATAATTTCTTTACCATAAAGCCCTTGGCTCCACAGATAAATAAAACATGAGAGACAAGAACAGTCTGTCCTAGTTACGCTATTTGAAGTACAGCACCCCCAACTAATAGCGGTAGCTACTGGGCATGAATACCTCATCAGCCCTTCTGTTGTGAGAACCATTCCAAGTAATATTTATGTTACTCAAAACAAATTTATTGACTAAATGCTTTTTCAGCATTAAAGGAAAAATAACATGGTCGACATTATTTGACCAAGCCAAATGCAGCATACTAATCAGGCAATGGATATTGTCTACAGACTTCAGTTGTGCAGCAAACCTAGGTTGGTCTGTATTTAGTATTTCAAGGACTTTTAACTTCAGTGTTGGTGATGCTATGGCCCAGGGCCAAGAAGGGGGACAAATTACTGATCCTGATGCTGCAAATATCTGTGCATCCTATAAAGCTGTAGACATTCAGCATATCGCAAGAGAGATGCACCATCCCAGAGGACGCACATTTCTCAGTTACTTTTACTGCTAATCACACTGCCTACTGGTCCATATTCAACACGAGCTCTTATATGAAAGGTTGTTTCCAGAATTGCAACTTGAATGTGAATTCCTTTCCATGGAAGAAAGGACTTTATGCTTGTATTGAGTCACATAGTAAGAAAGACGTTGTGTAACTGAAGTTAGTCATCATACCAGAATCAGTTTTTCTAGACATACACGTTCTGGCTTTGGAACATCTCTCCCATAAAATTATAGGTATTAAAGTTGTTGCAAGAAAAAATGCACACATTTTTGGTGGAGACTGTACTATATAAAGTTTTCTCCAGGAAATGTAAAGCCATAAAAGCATACAAATTTTTGTACAAAACATAGGAAGAAAAATTGCCATAAATTTTGGTAACAAAAAAGTTATGGATTATATTCAAAGACTCTGAAATGCTTTATTTGGGATTTTGACATGGTTTGTTTTGGATTATCTCTTCTTCCAGAGATTAATAGTATACCTATTTATAGCTGTCTTGTAGCTAAGTTTTAATTTGGTACCATTTGTGATGCTCTAACATGTGCTATTGCCTCCCTATGACCTCATCTGGATAAGAGCATTTGAGTTGTATCCATTTAATTTTTTCTTGGATTTCTTTTGTTTGGGGTGGGTTTGGTGTTTTTCCTGAGCTCCATATTTTCCTTGAGTTCCTAAGCAGCAACTGAAAGTACTATGGGTCTGTACAGAGACAACACACAGTTCTTTTTCCCGGATGTACTTGCACACTCTTGCCTACTTTTGAGGCTGTACTTTCTTTGTTCTTCATCTCTCACACACCTGGACATTTTCTTCTTTACTGATGGTGCAGGAAGTTTTTTTCTCATTGTGGCTACCTTCCAACAACAGTTTCAGAACTTTACACATCAGTCATAATTGCCTCCCCCCTCCCCACCACCCCACCACCACCCCCACCCCCCCGGGTTAATAACGATAAGAACAACTGAGATAAGTAAAGGATTTCATCCTGTTTCCTAACCTCTGTAAAGCTGCAAATGATGTCCCACCGCAGTCAAGAACCATCATTTTAACATATACTCAAAGTTGTGAGGGTAGAAACAATGAGACAAGGTTACTGTGTCAGCATTAGTATGATAAGTGGATTAGAGCCCAGGAAAGAATTTCACACTTCAGATACTTCTTTTTAAAGAAAAAATACCAAACAAAACCAAACCAAACCCAACTGATTCCATAAATTATGTACTTTGGTGTAGTAATGTTATCTTTGTGTCTGAGTATTGAAGGCATAGTTTTGCTGTCTGAAATTGCTAACAATCTATCTATACTTTCTGTATTGCATCAAAACCAGTTACATGTATGCAAAGTTATCTCCTCCTCTCCAACTAGAGAAAAGCACCTTTCCTGTGAAGTTTCCCTTCCCTCTCCCTAGTAATAAGCATAGCATGAATAGGACTTGGCCTATTTGCCATGATCTTAGGATTCAGCCTTCATTTCACCTCTTCCTCTTGCAAATAATCGGCGCCTGAATGAACTATTGTAATCTGTGTTCATTCATTAAATGTGTTTATGATTTATCCTTATTCATAATTTCATCTGTATTCAGGGTTGGAAGGAGTTTTCTTTGTTATGATGAGCTGTTAAAATAATATACTTTTGCCTAATTAAAGGTTTGAAAGAAACCAAGCAAATGCTGTTTTGTCTAGTTTACTTTCTAAAAGTACAGTATGTAGCCACACCTTTTTGAGCAGCTGGTTTAGCTAAACTACAAAAAAACCCTATGTATTGATTTCTAATTCGCCACAGCATTTGCAGGAGTTAGTAGGACAGCTTTCACAGCTTGTGAGAGTCCTGTTCTCCTAAGTATTACTGCAGTACAAAAAACACTTACTAATTCAGTTACTAATATGAAAGAGAAAATGCATTCTGATTTCCCTTCAGTAGCTTATCTGTCAGCAGAGCCATGAGTGTTTCTCTATCCTGTGAAAGCTTACTTTCTATTAGTGCACTGGCACAAGCTCCAATGCTTTTAAATTTTTAAATTAAAAATAGGAGAAAGACTATCTGAACAGATTATTTTGGGATTAGGACACTTGCTTAATGTGTATTCAGGTGATATTCATAGTTCTACTTATTTTGATGCTGGAGACTGGACTTGTATATTTATTCCTTGCAATGCAGTGTAGTGTCTAACTACTGGTTCAGTAATGGTTTTGGGATTCCAGCTTTCTTCTGTTACTGTTGGCCTAGTTTGCATATAGCAATGAAATATTCATTGGTGTGTAAGGAGAATTATTTTAATGTCCGTTAACTATGGCCTTGATCTGGGGAATGTGATAATAAAGTTTAGATCCCTGTTCTTTGGCGCATAAGATGATTTTGCTGTTATGGGAGAGTTAAAAGAATGTCTTTTTTTTTAAATATGATACACACAAACATATACATACTGCTAATCTGGAGAGTCAGAACTGGAGAAATGCATTTGGTCAATTCATAGACTATTGGGTATTTTTGGATAAGTCTGTTATTCTCATTTTGAGTAGAAATTCTGTCTTTGTCTCTGTGTGTTTATATATATGTTTCTGCTTAAGCCATGGGTTTGACAGATCATCATTCCCCACTGAAAAACATTTGGTTGAAAAAAACCTGTTGACTAGTTGCTATCATAAGTTTTCAGCTTGTGTTTTGGGTCTCTTTCAGGTTATAGTTTTTTGCAACTTGACCTGGTCTGTGAAAATAAAGGCACCTGCAGTAAAATGTGTCAGGTTATAAAAGTAAGACAGAAGCAGGAAGAAGATACTAAGAAAAGATCTTCAAAGAATTTGTTTCCTCCTGCCTTTTGAGCTTTGTGTCTGTAACTAAAAGCTCTCAAGCTGAAAGCTTACAGAGTTTAGTATTGCAAAGCTTTTGAAATATTCTCACTTACTGTTGATTGTAGTGAACTTTAAAGGTGAAATATATTGTTTTAAAATTACTCCTAAACATACTTTGTGCGGGGTCACTATAGCCAATTTATTTAAAAGAAATAGTGCATGGGTTTGGAGACATTTTTCACTTCCTTTCCCCTCCATCCATATCCTTTATCTTCAAGGGTTATGTTACTGAGTGAGTCAGTGACAAAGTACTGAAGAGCAGTAGATATACACACTAGTCTCCTAAATTGTAGCCATCTACTGAAATCCCAAGTATTGCAATAATATTCTAAATCATTTAACACTGAAAAAATGGAAACCTATAAAATAAAGCTTCTGGTTTCCCTTGAACTTTTTTCCTATGTAATAGAAAAAGCAGCATAAGTCCTTTGGGAAAATGGTATTTTGATTCAGTACTTCGCATATGACTTTGTTTCTTTAATACATCATAAAAGTTAACTATAGTAAGTTTTGAGCCAAATGGAAGGTGTACTGTTTAGTACCTTTGTGTTTATGTGAATGTTTCAATACCAAGTTGTGGGCAAAAGAATACAAGCGACTTTTGAGGAGAAAATAAATTATGGTTGATAGTAATTGATAACAGAGTATTCCTCTTTAAAAAAACCTACCTTAAGACATAAGATTTTTGTTAGTATGTTCAGGTTTAGTTCAATAGTTTCATATTCTTTTAGTCCACAGAAATCAGAAACTGTACATGAAAAATGGCGAAATATAGAAGCAGTAACACCTTCATTTCCCAGTTTTTCTGGAGAGTTACCAAGCAGTAAGTATATGGAGGAGTGGCAATATTAACTTTTAAGTGTGGGGGTGGTTTTGCATGCTTTTTGTTGCTAAAATAAATCATTTAATAATGAAAAAAAAAATTATACTTTTCAGCTTCAGACAGGTCTATTTTGCAAATACAGAAATGGGGTTATTCTGTTTTCTTCTGTGAATGTTATAAAATATGTAAATAAAGTGTTGACTGTTAAGTAATACTGGAATCAAGGAATTTTTTTCCTGTGATGGCAAAACATTCAGCCAAGTTTCTAAAGATATTTTCTAGCAATCTTAAAAACAGAAATGTAATAAGGCAAACACTGTTGTCTCCCCCCTCCCCCAACTCCCTCATCACCATTATGTGCCCAATAATATATACAACCCTTCAAGCAAACTGTTGCCTTAGTAATACAGGAGTCACCTTGACTGTTCAATAAAGTCCTTAGACTTTTGGCTTAGGGCGGAATAAGGTAATCGCTTCATGTTAATGTCCCACAGGCAGTTGTTTGCCAATATTGGCTTTGCAAGCCACTCTATTTTTACAGATGCAACTAACCAAAAAATGTTTAAATAAAAACCTAAATAGAATATGGATATTTGTCAGTATATATTCCCTAACAAAAATAGTGTTCCTGTTACAGATTAAGTCCTCTCTAGATGGGTAACAAAAATTCTTTCAAGTTAAATCTTGGCCCTCTGCTATGTAAATAAGCCTTAATATCCCCTTCTAAAATCGGTTTGTAGTGTACCTTTCCTTCTCTGACACATACAAATGTGCCATAAGTGTAGAACTTACAATGACAGGAGAAATGCCTGTTGGAAGAAAGAGGTGGAACATTAAATCAAGTGACCATAGTAAATAAGTAGATGAAAGGCATGGAAATGGTGAAAAGATGACTAAAATGTTTGTGGACATAAAAATAGTTTTACTGAGTAACCTAAAACTTCTCGGGTAAAGTCATATTGAATATCTCCTAGTTCACACTGTTGTTTGGATCTGCAAATTAAAATCTTGTCTGAGACTTGCAGATATCTCAGACATTTTATGAATGACCTGTTCTTTAGCATCAAAGACGCACTGGACAGCAGAATAAGCAATGTTAAATCTTGATTCTGCTGACATTTCTGGACTTTTCTATATATATTTACATGTGTGCAGAGATATGGGAACAAAACCAAATTAAAACAGGAGTCTTTAATGCTTTTTTGCATACATGGGCATAAAATTGAAGTACTGCAACAGAGGACAAGGCTAGATGATAGGTACTGTATTGGCTGTACTACACTGGATCAATGGGGACGCATGCTGAAAGACCATTTTGTGATTAGACCCAAATAGTCTCACCTTAGGTCTTGAGTCACTAAGAACTATAAAGGCTATTAATTCAAGTTGGCATTGCTTAAGTCTTTCCTCACGTCCAAAATTTTGAAGAGCTGGTTCTATTCCACAGGATTTCCCCTCAGGGGAATTTCAACTGCAAACTAAGTAGGTTCATACTAAAGAAATTAGCTGTAAACTGGAGAGGAAGGTTTTAAATAATAACGCTGAGTTTTGACACAGCGAAGTTTCCATTATGGCAGAAAAAAGGAAAAAAGCAAAATTTGTCCTGATATATAAAGAAATCACATAAAATGTGAATTAAAATGTGAGAGGTTTACCTCGTTATCATCAGTTCTGCCTCTTTCATTTTGCCATCCCTTTTTATGTTTTCATATTAGCCTTTACATTTTGTTTTATGGTATGTGTCATGTCAGCTATGAGAGAGGATAAAATATTTGCTCTTACCCCATCTTTCTCTAAAATGATATTAAATGCTCTAGTTTTCTTTTTTCCTTTTTCCTTTTTCATTCTCCCTTTTCTGATCATACTTATGTGTATGTTTGTATACATGTTTATACATAACATTAGATATCAACATAGTTACATTTTTATGGTCACTTGCTGAATAGCATACTGCTCCCATTCAGACTACACTAGTGTGCCCTCTTCACCTGGCAATGTGCAGGTACTTACGTGATTTTTGGGTTGAGTTTTTTTGTTTGTTTTTCAAGCTTTAGTCTTTGCTGCAGGAATCCAATATTTAAGTGAATGACTATGCTTTGCGTGATCAGGATACTTGTGAACTTTGGTGTTACTGAAACATTTACAGTTGCTACTTACAATTCAGTTTCCTCTTCTCAAGACATGATATGGTACTGGTAATCAGATTCTTGCGTCAATTCAAAGGATTATGCAACCAATTTACCCGACTTACATGTCTGCAACAAACATTTTAGTAAAGTACTGAGATGTCAAATTTGTCTATTGAAGTCCAAATGAGAAGTAGTGGACTAAACCGGCACAGCTGGCAGTTCAAACTGTACCCTGCTATGAAAATAATCTGAAAAAATCAGGATGGGTAGTAATAAAATTCACGTGCAAATCCATAAATGCAACATCTCTTTTGACTGCAACCGTAACTGGTGAGTCACTAGCTATTTGACATCTTGACCACACACCAGTATTGTTGCCCCGTAGCAGAAAAGTAAATCAGATAGAACTGTAACTATACAAAATGTTATTAAATGTATTTTTGCATAGACTGTACTATTGTTTTAAAAGTGAAGAAACACATATTCGTGTAGCTTTAAATTTACATAACAAAATCCACAGTTAAGTAGTCCAAATCGGAAAGTATTCACAATACCTTTAGAAAATTATGATGAAAACATACTCTGTGGGATACCAGAGCTCTGTTTAAAAAAAAAAAAAAAGACTAATCCAATTTAGAATAAGTGTTCAAACAATATATTTCCTGAACACTTTATGCTTATTGCATATTGACGAAAACACATTCTAAGAAATTATGCTTTTTCAGGTCTTTTCAGGTATGTTGCTGAAGTCAAAAATTAAAAATTTTAAATATCTCTTTGCAGTGTCCTATGTATATTATCAGCTCATAACTTATGTATGTGTTTTTCAGGTGAAAGTAGATATTATTCCCCAGACTTTGGGAGTGTTTCATTGCTGAAACTCATTTGTTGTTGGAGTGACCAATCTATAAAGGTAGGAAATAGCCTGTGTCAGTTGTTGAAATGTAATTCTTACATAATATTGGCTATAATGTAGTATTTGGAATCTATAATGTCACATACTAGTTATGGATTTATGATGAAATTATTACATAAATCATGCCATTCAGATCTATGGAAAGCAGGTTATTATTTCAGTATGAAGTATGCTACTCATGAAGCTATTTTGCTTTAAAGTACATGTTTAGATACAGAAAAGTAGCTGTCCTACTAGTCTTTAATCTAGGTGATCTTGTTCATAGTATGTGTTTAAAAAATGAGTTACCAGTTCTCTAACAACCAGATGTCACTTAAATTGCAAATGCTGTTTTATGCTCCAGGAAAATAAAGACCAAAATAAGGGTGGTGTCATATACCAATAAATTATTATCAAAGAAACAGAAAATGCCTTCTTAAAGGGATAAATAATTAATCCCAAGTGCTTATTTATTAGAACACTCTTCAAGAATAATTTAGAGAAGTTGCTAAGGGTTCCTAGACTAGATGAAGCTCATGCCTCTTATTAGTGAAGAATCTGATATCTTCAGAGATAAATTACTGTTTCTTGAGAGATGACAGGTAACTGTGAAGTAGTCTGAACAGTGAAATCTAGAGACCATTTTTCATTTTGGAAATATGCATTTAAATGAAGTTGTGCGGTTGCTTGAGTGACTTAATGTTAGGGAGGACAAAACTCAAGACAGTATACCATGACCGCAAGGGATTCTACTCCAGAAAAGGGAAATAGCTGTTACAAGTTTATTTTATGATGTTACTTTTAAAATTGACCACAACCCTGTGCTGCGTTTCAAGTGCAAAGAATATTTTCCAGAGCTGAGGTGTACAGCGGTACTTCAGTGATAGTCCCCTCTTCTATTAGACAGACAGTAATTGTTTCTGCAAGTGTTCATATTCAATTGAAGTCAACATTTTATCTTGAGCTTATTATAGTGGTTTATTATATACCCATGTCTGCACATCTTCCGTATGATTTCAGCATTCTTCCCTCACAAACTGTTCCCCTTTCTCTTACAATATGATTTTTTTCCTTTTTTTGAATCCTTTTAATAAAAAAATTGAATATAGGACCTCAGTTTCAATAGCTGCCATTGTCATGTGAAATCCATATAATCCCTTGCTCACATGGTCAGCCACTGAAACTCTTTATAGGAGTAGAGTTGTATAGCCATGAAATTTGTATTTGTAGCATAGCTGATTATGTGAGATCTATGTATTTGTATTTTCCAATTAATGTAGTGACTGATCAGTTTATACCATGATAATGGTCTTATCTACCACAGGAGGGTAGTGTGCAGGAAGGTAAGGTGTGGAACAAGCTGCCTCACACCTTTCTTAATCTCAAAAGACTTGAAATTTAAGATACTGAATTGTCAAGTACTGCAAATACCATGCTGTCAATGTTTCTCAAATGTTGTCACTATTCAGACACAGCTTTGTAGTTGCAATAAGCTTGGTTAACCTCTTATGTAGTAAAGATTTTGGGTTGTTGCAGCCAAACTGCCATAAACGTTTTAACATTCAAGTAATTTGTGATGTTGACAATAGGTGTGGGTACTCAGCAACCAGTGATTTATACAAAATTATAGGTTTTGTTGATAGTAGGGTGGCTTTGTTAAACCTTTCTTTATCCAAACACAGATTTATGGCCAATTTATTGATCGCAAGCAGCAAGCAACCAGATTAAGCACTCATGTACATTAACCCAAAACATCGCTAGATACCCATTTTAAAAACATTTTTGTTGTTGTTATCTGCAGTGGAGGATACTGAGTCTCAGACCCAAAGGACTTGCCATTTATTGATACCTCCTCTCCTTACAGTACTGTAACAGATTCTGTGCAAACAAGGAAACTGAAAAAACCTGCTGCAAATGATTGATCAGGGGTCTACCAACTTGTTGAAGGGCTGAGGAAGGTCTTTTTCTGTCTTAAAATTTAAAAATGTATATATTTAAAAATATTTTTCTAGGTTTCTTTCCCCCAGATGATTCTGAAAGAAAGGTCATCTTCATGTGTTTTGCTATTCTTTCAGATAAAATATAGCTTGTTGTTGCCACACTCCCATCCCACCCAGAAATTACTTAAGCCTTCTCATCTTTTCAGATAGATTAAAAAAAAAAATGCCCTGAAACATTTAATATGATGAAAAAGTAGTTACATTTCTGCCCTTAATTCTCCTTACTCTCTATTTAAGATTGCCTGTTCTTCAGTTATATCTGTGGTAGGTATTTGGTTATATTTCAATTTTTTTTGAATACTACTGCTATATTTATTGCTGTTTTAGGGAACCTTTTTGGTTGAAAGGGTGAATGTTAAAATAAAACTTTAAAAGTTAACATAATAGTCCCAACTGTAGTGTAATCAAAATGTTTTGTCTGTTGCTGACTCTAGCAGATATAAGGATTTTTTTTCCACTAGAAGGACTTCTTTGATAATTACTTCCTTGCTCTTCATGCCTCCTTAGTCTTCAAATGATAGGTGTTGAAATGCCTTCTCCCTGTACTCCCTATATTCAGGCATTTCAAGAGGAAGAATACAATATGAAATAAGTTACTTCCTTTTTTCCTGCTCTAAGATCTTTTTTTAAATCTCATTGATTGAAGTTAGTTCTTGTTGGGTTGACTTTCCTGAAGACTGAAGTCCTTTATCTCTTCACAAAATGACTATAGACAAGTAAGCTTCCTTCTACAATATTTCTTACTCCCTGAGCTGGACAACCAGTTGTAAAACAGAGTAAATGACCGTGTCTCCATAGATGCCTTCCCGTTTTCAGTGCTAATCTCGACAAAGTAGTCAGTAGTTCCACTAACAAAATGTTAAGTGTATAGTCTTCATATCTGTAGTCAAGTATTTTAGTTATGTGACGACACTCGGGCAGTCTCTCATACTCAGAGGGTGCCCATCAGTCCATGGGGCTTCGGCAGTTTGCCTCTCTGTTATGTACAGCAGTATCATGGTTCTGTGGTGTGACATACCTGTATAGAAATAGCTGAGCTTCATCAGATTTATTACTAATGCCTTCACAATCTGTTGGAGTCATACATCTGTTCCTCCTAGTCCTGAGCTATCTGGACATGAGCCAGCTCTAAACTTGCACTGGTCCTGGTGTATAATCCCAAGTAATAAGACCTTGTTAGAATTTGGATGTATTAATTTAGAAGCATCATCAGAAATTCAGCATACGTTTAGGTCCTGATTTGGAAGTCCTCCACTGCCATCCTGATGTTGCATTATTCCTTTTCTGTACAAGAAAGTCTGTACCCTCTATTATCAGCTACCAATTTAACAGTCTCCCCTTGGAAAACTGTTGATGCCATACTTAGATTTCTGACATAAACATCTGGATGAAGAATGTAGTTGCTTTAGCCTCCCTCTTCCACCGGTGGAAAATGCTAAACACTGTGAAGGGACTGCTGAGATTTTAGGAGGAATGAATCATCTCAGGACTTTCTCTTCTCTTTCTGTTGATTCCTGCAGTGCACCTGTAATTTTTTCCTTTCAGTTACTTCATTTACATTAATACCTAAAATAAGATGGGATGAACCTGAGATATATTACAAAGGGCTTTACTTCTAAAGAATAAACCACTTCAGATAAGGCTATTGTGGAGAGTAGTAATGATAAACTAGTACCTTCTTTATTAATGCCCAAGTTTACAGTAATTTCTCTAACAAGCTCTGAATGCATTTGCTTTTACAGTGTTTGACGCTATCTGAAGCCAACTGACTTCAGTACAAGTGTCTAGATGACTCTCCTTACAGGTAGTATCCAGAATTAGAAGAGAGCAAACTGGATAATACAAGTCTGGTGTTTTGATCTGTATGTTTTTGCTCCCCAATGGGACTGTTATGGAGGCATCTGGGAGGCAGCTTCTGCAAGGTGCAGCCCTGTAGAGGTTATGGCCTGAACAATAACCAGGAGTGATGTGTGTTGTCTTCTCTCCTTAGACCCACTCATTATAAAGAGAATAGTAATCCTTGGAAGTAACTGATAAAGCATAGAAAGGAAAGCCCGTATAACTCAGTATAGGTGTAACAGTACAGCTTGCCTAAACTTTTGTTCACTTGTCCTTTTGAATAGTTCTCTAGTATGGCTACTGCAGAGTCAAAATTACCTTTTGCTCCTTAATATCTGTATTTATAGTTAGACATGTGCTATTTACACTTTCTCAGGCATAGCAGAAGCATAATTTCTGTCATATTTCACAATCCCAACTAAAAAGCAGCTCTACAACAGTGATTATAATTATGGGGGGGGAAAAAATGAACACACATATTAGCAGTCAACAAGACAACCAATATATATGTAATCCAGAAGGACGCTAAAGTAGAAACTATCCGAGAAAATGAAAGGTGCTCATGTAGATTCGTGTTAGAAACAAGCAAAGCTGCTGGAGATTTTTAAACTCTGTGATAATGATAGATGTGGTACAGGAATTCTTGGGGAAGATGCAGTGAAAGGACAAAATTAAACATGTGAAACTACACTGAGCACTGTGGAAATGCAGATTCAAAAAAGTGGTAGACAAGTAGCATACAGAGATGTACAGGTGCCTCTACAATATGTGCCATTTGCTACAGTTGTTTATTTCATTTTAAGATGTTAGAGGAAATTACATGTTACAAATGCTGCCTGGCTAGCATACACAGCAGTGGTACAGGTAATAAATATCTGATCCAGATTAGTGACAGGTTCTTAGCAGATCAGAACACCATGAAAAGCACATGGTGTATGGAGTTATTTTTTGTACCTCTGTAAGAATTGGGGTTTTTTTTCAAAAATTTTCCTGGGACAATGACAGCATGTCTGTGATTCCCTTTTTCTTAATTATTGTAGATATACTGCCAGAGTCTGCTGTGAAGTCAGGTTCTGTAAACCCCAAAGCTCAGGGTTATATGGATGTGAGGAATTGGAAACTGCCTTTGGCTTCCCCTGTAAAATAAAGTGCTATTATAACAAGATGAAGGTTTGTGCTGTGTTAAAACACACAGGGCTGGGTTCACTTGTTGTGAACTTTCACACTGTGGACCTGACGATGGTATGCTTGTCTACAATAAAGGATTTTGTCACAAAGGACACCTACAGCCTTTGTTCTGCTTAATCATTTGAATTTACAAGGGCAGCTAGATATGTGACCGAGGACAGCCCACAAATTCACTGTACTTGATTAGTGAGATGAAACTGTCTCTCTTCCAGGCAGTTTGAGGGAGTCTGCATATCAGCTTCAATTCATATTAAACTTAAATACTTTTCAATAGATTGTTTATCATATAAACAGAAAATGTTTATAATATAAACATATTTAAATTCATATTTAAGTTGAGGTGGAATACGCTGTCCTGAAAACTTTAGATTCTGTCTTTCAGGAAATTTCTTGTACTTGAGAATTAATACCTTCCTGAGGGGGAAAAATTGTATTTATTTTCTGAAGGAAATACCAAACGAGGAGAAGGTATGCATGCTTCCATTCTGCACCATGCTGAAATTTAGACTGAGTAGGGATAGGAAAGTTTGGGTCCATTGTGTAAGGTCTTCACATGCTTTGGAAACATCTTAGGTCTTCAGACTTTCCCAGTCTTCCTCGGGCTTCGCTGCTAAAGTAAAGGAAGGTAATAACTCCATCATACTGTATCCACACTGCATTGTCTTAACACCCCTATGTGGTGCATCAGCTATTGCAAGTGACATTTATAGGCTGTTCATAATTCTGGCAGATGTTCCTTTTGGATAAAAGGAGTTTGAGGAATGGTATTTCTCTTTGTGTTAGACAAAAACGTACTGTATTACTGTATTTGAGCTAGACGAATAGAGGATCACCACGAATAAAACATTCTTTAAGCTTTTCAGGGAGAGGCTAGACAACAAAAACTCTAAAAAAGTCAAAATACAAGGTCCTGACTGAGTCTATGAAGCATTTTTGCCCACATCATAGAAAAAAAATTAAGATACGTCTTATTAGCTGTTATCACCACATACTTTACTAATGTAAATTGTCATATGCCCTGGAAATCAAGGAAGCAGCAGATGAATGATTCTGGTTTTGAGATTAAAGAAAATGAGTGTTTAATTAGTGGGAGGCAGTCATGACTGACAACTTGCACCGTTTTATTGCTATCCAATTACCATTTATTTCTTAATATGTATGTAGAGACACGATTATCACTGTCTGAAAGATATTAAGTGTTGACTTTCTAATGACATTCACTGGAACAATCTTAAAACTTTGTACTAGTTAAAACTGTCAAATGCTTAGACAAATAATTGAAGTACTGATATCATCCAAATAATAACTTGAATTTATGACAGATTATTGAGGCAATGCAAGCGGTGCTGCTGGCAGAAGTTCAAAGGATTATGAATACCTTGAGAAAGACAGCAATCTGCAGAGAGCCATTGGCCGCAGTAGAGAATGGAAATGGTAAGTTACAGACCCTGCCAAAGACTGAGGAGAGGGATTTCCAATACATTAAAAAAATATTTCTTTGCCATGTGGGTGGAAAATTTATTGGTATATTCTTTTAGGAGAACCTTCTCTAGTACTTAGAACAAGTTAGGAGTATGAGTTCATAATACATTATTTCTGTGTAAGACAAGCCAAACGGCGTATTTCTGACCTTATCAGGCTATGCATTTTCTCATACGATTGTCAAAGAGTTAAAGGACTTTCCCACTCTCTCATAATCTGTGAACATTAAAGAAGAAAAGTTTCTTTGATTGTATGATAGTTCTGGTATTGCAAATACATTTGCAAATAAAGGCAGGCAGTGTGTTTGAAATAGAATCAGTAAATCATACCGAAAAGAAATTTTACAAATTTATGTTTTCAATGACATCAGAACTCACACAGCACTAAAAATTAATTGCTGAAATTTTATAACTTCATAATGCAATACAGAACATTTTATTTTTCTTTTAGAAATAACCTCCCTGCAAGGAGATATCAAATGCATTTTACAATTAGATCGTTTCATTTTACAAGCAGCTTACTCTTTGCAACCTTACAGTGGTGCTAATGTTTGTGGTAAAAAAAGATTGAATTTATGTTATGAAGTTATACTCTCTTTTTTTTTTTTTTTTAAAGCCCATTATCTGAGTCTTAAAATTAAGTGACCTAAATTTTAGATCCAGTCTTATTAGTGAGCCTTCTCTTGGGGAAAATAATTTATAATCTCATTGCATGTGTGTGCCTGCCAGGAAAACTTGTTGCTGATCGGCTGGTTCCAGGATACTAAAAATAATCAGTGATACTTGCTGTCTCTATAATTTGGACTGTTGGAATACAGTGAAAATCAAAACCCTTTGAATAATTGTCATATATGAGTTTACACTTTGCTTATACTAAAGATTGCTTTGAATAATTTTATGTGCTTTGGGACAAGATACATTGTAACGAAAACACTTGCAGCTGTAAATTTTTTATATATGGATTTAATTTCAAATTTCCTGAGTTTTCAGGGTGTATATCACTGTGGTGTTTTGACGTGGCTTACAACAAAAATGGGACTAACTGGAAGTTGCAAATGCAGATATCTGCAAACTCCGGATGTGTTTTGGTCTTTGGGTTTGTTTCAAAACCTTCTATAGTAGATGAAAAAACATCTGTTATGTGAAGTGCGCTGGAATAATTAAGAGTCTAGTAGTCAATTGTTTAATTCTAATTAAATATTAAGGCTCACACAAGTTATGAATTCAGGTGAGTTGCTTAAGCTTTCTACGCTCTCAGAGGAGGATTTGGTTGTTTGTATGTCTAGTAAAAGAATTTTACTGTCATTTTATTTTAGCCCTATTATTTGAAGGGTTATTCAACAAACAGCTAGAAAGTTGCTGTGCTAGAATGAGCACAGTATTCATATGCATTTACACTGGCTAGGACTCTTTTTCATACTTCATGATCTGAACTACATAAATATATCCTGTAAAGTAGAGTGGATTTTTTGACATATGTTCAGCAGTTTAATATATTCTGGAATAGAAAACATACAGAAAGAATGGGAAAGAGATGTTACACTATGAGTATTTAATATCATATTAGCTTTCTTTTTGTTCTTGTTTCCATTCATGTTTTAGCTTGCATTATGTATCACAGTATGTAAATAGGACAAATATTCCTGTTTTGGTTTGTATGGTTTTCTAACAGGCACTACAAAGCTTGATGGGTTTATTCAGAATTCAACAAATATTTTTTTTGGTGATTTCTATTATGTTAGAGTATAACTATTTGTGGCATGTAACGATATGCAGAAATTATTAAAAACCCATCCAGGAGTAAGTCTGCAACCAGTGTAAATACTAAGACGAGTAATTATGTCTAGTTTTAGTCATCCATCTGATAGGTATGTCATCTTATATCTTATTAAATACACTGTATCTATGGGTTGTACAGTAGCTGTCATCTTGTGCAACATCAAGGTAAAGGCTAAATATTGTTTTAGGTTTTTCAGTCATAATTCAGGACTGGGATCACACACTCTCACCTGAAGTAAAGGTATCTGGATCTTGGCTGCCGTCACCATTGTACCGTATTGCATTTATGTTTAACTGGAATTAATAGATTCGATCTGGAGATGCTTAACCTTGTTTAACTCAAGAAATTTTCACTGAAGTCAATAGAAGTTTTCTTTAAAAAGACAAACAGAACTTTCAGTATTTGACCTTCAGTTTTTATTATCCTTAAAGTTTATAGTACATTATATACTTGTCTTTTTAGAAAGCTCCTGACTTCTTAGGAAGCTCCTGCATCCTTACTTCATAGTTAAGGGTGATAGCATTTAGACAACAGCTTCACTTGTTGAATAATTTAAAATGCCGTATTTCCCTGTGGTTCCATACAGACAATTTGTTATTAATTGTATAGATATACTTTTCCAGAAACAAAGATAAGGAATTAAAAAAGATATTCATGTAAAGCATGCCAGAGAAAGGGTTAACTGTGTTCTGTTTAGTACATTCTTCCATTGTTGCTAAATGGAAATGTAAATGCAAACAGCTGCAATTTCTTTATGTTAATGTCAGAGAGAATAATTTTGGATCTGTTCCAAACATATTGATAGCAATCTTAGCATTGATTTCTGCAAGCTTTGCTTCAGTTCTTCAGAAAAGCTGAGGTTTTCCCTAATTTTTTTTTTTACATTTGTCATAATTCTGAAGAAGTATATTGCACTTAATTCCTTCTTGCCTTTTTTCTGAACACTGATAATCTCAGGTTAATGGTACCATTTAACAGGTCAGTATGATATTGCTTTCCACTGCCATGTGAGTCAGAGGCAGCGATTTTAAAATCTTAAGAATCAGTTTATCCACTTCTTTTTGCATAAGCTAAGAGGAACTAAGTTTGCTGATACTCTTCATTCATTTCTCATTTGTAGTATTTAATCTTATGACATACATACATACCTAGTCCCCACCCAGCCATGTGCAGAACTTCTTTGATCAGAGGAAAAATGGTGGTAATACCAGTGTTCTCATTCAGTAGCTCAGTGGTTGGATTTAAAGAAATTGGATAGTCCCCCCTGTAGTTGATTTGAAAGTAATTCATTGCTTATCCTCAAGGAATTCTGCAGTGAGTCATCTACAGAAATTGTTTTACTTTTCATGGAAATCTCAAAATATTTGCAAGGGTGAGAGTTATAAATGAGATTCCCTAACCTCCAGGTGTGTGTTGTGTGTAGGAATGTGATCTCCTTTTAGCTATGTCACTGAAGCATTTTCCTATGTGCCATCCTTGGAGGCCTATTTCTTCTAATGCATAGGGACCCCATTATAGCATACATGTTCTTCTGGAATTGTATGCCTCAATTTTTTGTAAAATGTGAAGGACTGGATTTATTTACCTTTTAAGAAAATTATGATGATAAATGTGCTTAAGATGTTCATACTCAGATACTGAATTGAGGAACTGATGTGTGTGATATTCCAGGAACACCAAAAACTGGGGAAGTGAAAGGAAAGCATTAAGTGCAAGCTTTATTCCAAAACACAGAATATTATCTTAACTGCTTCCTAGATTTGTGAAAAATCACACCGCTAAGACTAGCTTGCAATAAATTTTGGTTTGCGCTTATAAATTCCTAGTTTAAGAAACTGCTAATGATTCAAGCTTTTAAGTATATTTGAAAGCTATTAGCTATAACCCATCTTTTGTATGTGGTTTTGGAGCTCTCTAAACTATTCAATTAAATAAATTGGTTCTTGCAGGGAAAAAAGCTTCTGCTGATAAGTACCAGACTGAAATTAATGGTGGCAACTGAATTCCATATGTTAGTGTAAAGAATTGTCAAAGATTTATCTAGAATATAACAATATGTTTTGTTAAAATGAGGAGTCCATTCAGTAATGGCAAGTCAATGAAAGGCGGGATATAACAGCTTCTGTTCACTGGAAAAGCATAGTGACCTGCACCAGAGGGTTTCAAACACTTCCGTTGTCTGGGTTTCAGAAATCTGTCCAGTTGCTGGCAACTTTTTCTGTAACAACTCTTAGGAAGTCATTCTGTGACTGCATCTTTCTGCATAGCAACAGAATCTTCTTGCCTGCCTGCAAAGTCTTAAGGTTTTGTCAAGTACAAGTAAGGAGAAGGGTTATTCTTTCTCTGATATTTTCTTTCATATTGTCATCTTGTTACAACCTACTGCCTTTTCATATTAGTCAAATATATGTTCTGGCGCGTTATTTAGACAAACAAAAAAGACTAATGCCCAGAGCCACAGTTGCCTTTTGGGTCTGTTTGGACCATTGATATCACAAAGATTACATAGGATTTCAATGAAAACTTGTCCTTGGTTGCCCGATTGCTGGGGAAATAACTTTTAAGGGTGTTAAACCCATTGATACTCTTATTTACTGTAATCACATTAATGTAATTTGTATTGTTTGTGTTCTTGTGAAACACCACATGCCCAGAAGACTTGAGGAAACTCCAGAAAACTCTGAGGAATCAATTTCTGGCTTAATGTTTTACATTCATATCCTTACATTTCCCTTACTGTGTTTAGTTTCAAATTTGGATTTGAGCTTGTGATGTATGTAATGTATTCAGTCTTTGAAAGTGCAGCTGCTTGCCTTGCTGTGGCTGGGTTTCATATCCATATCCAATGTGAATCAAGCAATCAAGCAAAATCTGGAAAAAGGGTGTCCAGACAAAATGTGTTGGAGTCCTAGAAATGCACATAACCAGAAAATAAAGGTATCAGTGCAGCTCTTGTGGATTGACTACTTTTACAATCAGGGATTAAGTTGCAGGGGGCGTGGCAGGAACAGCAAATCATGGGAGGATTTCTGACAAACAAAAGAAGAAAAGGCTAAAGAGAAAAGAAAAATGGGATACAAAGGAACTGGAGGTAAAAATAAAAAAGTCTAGGAAAATGGGGAACAATAATTATAAGTCTGGCAATAAAACATGTACAAAAGGTTACTAGTTTTCCAGTGGAAATCACAACCAGGTTGCTGATTAATAAAATTTAAGAATATAATTTGATCCCATTTCTGGTATGATAAAGGTTACGATGAAATTGGAACTAGGAAATGAGGAAATTTTGACAGTGTGCATGATTTTGGATTGAAAGAAATTGAGAAATGAGATCATTAAATGTACAAGCAGTTAAGAGTCCATGTATCCCAGCAGCATGGGTTTTGAAGACCATAAGAGAAAATACTCCTTTTTTAGCACATTCAAATCGCATCAAAGATGACAATTGAGTCATCTGGGAGAAAACAAAAGGCAATAAGAAGAATCTTTCATTATGACAGATATCCTAAAGGAAAGCATGTGAAGAGTTTGTGTTAGTTTTTATAACTTATTTGTTAAACACACAGATTTTACTCTTTTTTATATATATATATATGCAGATATTTGAAGGAACTTAAGGTGATCTACCCTGTGCAGGCTGTTTAAAGATTTTATTGCTTTAGAGGAACCAACAGTACTTCCTGATGCTTTCTCAGACTAGTTCAATTTTTCAAGGGCATTGAGATTAACTATGGCTCCAGAGCTTATGTTTCCACTGGCCAAAAAGTAAGCTCAATAGGACTAATAGATGGCACTTAATAGTGATGAAATTACGTTTACGTGAACCCTCCCTAAATTTTCTTCAAGAACAGCATTTCTACACTGTATCAAAATTCTATTTACAAAAGGTGGTGATAGCTGATCTGGATAGGTCACTGTAGAGTCCTTTCATCTAAGTTGAAATCTGAATCAGGCCACTGTTGTCATGAGGTAAGCATAGGTTTTGGTAAAAATGAGTGACAGTGTTAATGTGAAGGATTCTTTACAGTTCAAGAATTCTTTTCATACATGGATCCTCCAAAATGCATAAACTGAAATGTCCTTTTGAGCCTTACAGTATCTGTGAGTAAAACACATACTATTTCAAATGAAATCAAACTGTTCCTCTTCCTATGTAGTCTCTCTGTGCTCTGAAGTATTTCCAAACTTTAGTTTTAGTTCTAGAGTAACATCTGAACCAAACACTATGATCGTGTTGTCTTGCAGTTGTAACTTTTCAGCTGGTTTGACTTTTTGACTTCTTGCTTCAGATATCTTCCTGTCTGGCATATTTCACATTTTTCCAGTTTAACCACCTTTTCCTGTTACATGTTACATGTTCCATCTGGATTCTTCCAGGCTCTTTTACTCCTTTACATTCCCATTTTCCATTTCCTCTTTTTCCTGAGAAACAAGAATGTTAAAAATTAGCTGCAAAATGAAATTCCCTTTCTCTGTCCACTCTGTTCTTATTAGTGCAAACATTTCAGCCAGTAAGATCAGAAGGTCTTTTAGATGGAACTGAAATTTTCTGCTCTTGGACAAGTTCATGCACATAAAAATTCACTAAACTATTAGACTTACTTCAGGCTGTTTTAAAACAATTTTCTGGCAGGCCAATTTTGTGTGCGCATGCATTAACAATAAGCAGTATAAGAAATGATTCTGTAATCAACATTGCATCACTATTAATGAGAATTAGATTCATCTATAATCTCATTTTAGTCTGTGAAACAGCAAAACAATTAATCTAGCATTTGTTTGATGAACGGACTTTGAGTGTAAGCTGGTGACAGCAGTAGCTTTCCTCTGCACTGAATATGCATTAAAAATGAGTGTATTATATCCTAGCTTCATATTACAAATATTTCCAGTAAAAGAATACAAATCAATGTTATATTTTAGCATTTAACCTGTGGTTTGACTATATCACTGTATCATGTCTTATATATCCAATTAAAACTGTATTTTGATCCAGTAGTCTTTAATACTAGTGGTCAAATACTAAAGGAAGTAAGCTTAAAGACTTGTTCTAGAACTACAGCTTATTTCATTCCAGGCATCATATATTTTACCAGAGAACTCCTTAATGTAGCAGAAATCAGATTTGGTGTGTATTTTTACACAAAATCAAATTGTACAGGCGCCATCTCAGACTCCTCCAAAACATTAGGAAGGATAGGATTCACTGGTCAAGGAGGCAGTAAGGATGACATGTGTTCTAAATTCAAATGCGCACTATAGTTTGGACAATTGTTTTCTGTGTGCTTTTCAGTGTTTACTGAATGGGAAGAACCTCTAATATACCTTCTATTTAGATCTTTAAACACTTTTTTTGGGCTACTAATATAGACCTATAAAATTATCATTGGTTCATTTTCAGTCTCTACTGATTATTTAGAAGTTCATTTGGTAAAGGCAAAGTACAATACAAGTCTTTCAGAGATTTGAGAGCTGGTTCTGAGTTGGGGCTTCAGAATAACAAGTGAAGGAACTGCAAGTACTCTGTGTTTAAAGTAGCGTCCCCAGATTTTTTTAAGCAAGCCTCTGTCTTCTACTGTTTGGGTTTGTTGGGGGGATTTTTGTTGGTTTGTGGGTTTTTTTTGTTTTGGTTTGTGGTTTTGTTGGGGGTTTTTTTTGATTTTTTTTTTGTTTGGGGTTTTTTTGTGGATTTTTTTTAAGAACCACACCTTGTCACATCTTACTTCCTTGTTCTGAATGCCTCTTTGCCTATATTGTTGTTCTTCATCAAACACAGTCTTCAGACTTGCTAATAGTATATAATTTGTTACCCTTATAGTTTAGTTGGAACCCTGGTTTTATGACTAATTTAGTATGCAAAGCCATGGGTCAAGTCTCAAAATGTTCCTTTAGAGCTGGAAGACATGTAAATATACCATGGAAAATAAGAATGTAAGTTATGTTGTGATGTTTTAATTTCTTGTGTGTCATACTTTCTTTTCATCAAGTTGTGTCTGCATAACATGAGTCTTAATTCCATCCAGAAAGGTAGAGAGAAAAAAAAACTATTGTTTTTCACCCTGATTGATTATGTTTTGAAGTTTGTCCTTCTACTATTTTAACTTGGCAATACTCAGTCTTAACAGCGTGAAAGAATCTGGGCAGTTAAAGTAACTCGCAGGCCTTAATGGTTATTCCCTGCCTCACTCTTTATTTGTCCTTTCACTCACCCAGCTTCTGTAAAAGCTTGTAAATAAAACAGCAAAAAAAAAGAGAATACTTTAGTTCTAAGTGTTACACTTCTTCCAAAATTTGTTGTGCTAACAGCTCTTGCAAAGCTGAAGATTTTCTATTACGGATCTGTTATGAGAAGCAGGCTGGGGGGAAGTACCTCTATGTATAGTCCATTATTAGTACTGAAACTTAGCCCTTTGCTAATAGCCATAGAGGAGAACAACACAATAACAGAATGCCTTGTTTATAACAACACTCCATCTAGATTTTTTCTGGGTTGTATTTGATGTGCTGTAATCTCCAGCCTCCTGATACAATTTTTATAAATTTCTTCCTGTAAAATTTCTTTGCTATTTGCTTATATACAGTGTTACAGGTACACGAAAGTCAGGAAAGATTTAAATAGGTCCTACCCTAGAACGCCTGGCAAGCTGGATGCCTTTCAGAGAAAGGAGTGGTTCAGAAAAGGATGGATAAATGGGATGATCCCCAGGTAGAAGAGTGTTCTCTGTATTATGTGATTATACTGTTGCCCTGCTTGAAAAAGTTTTGCAAGAGTTTGGCAGTGTTTTTCCTTTCTGGGCTCTGTTGCCTGGCTTTTGCTTATTATGGGGAATAAAATCTTGCTGAGAGGTTTTGATTGTGGTTAGCTGTGGCTTGTATTGTCTTGGGCTGTTGAGAAGCCAGACCAATCTGCAGTGTGCAGCTAACAATTTTTCCCATGTTTTTGTTAATCTTCTCTTATGTGATCAGAATAGCATTTATTTAATTTTTTTTAGGATATGTGAAGCAAGTTATTACATACCTCCTGATTTTGAATATTGTATTTTTGAATCTTTTAGAAGATATGGAATTGGTTCCTGAACCTAGTCTATAACTATATTTGAAATGTTTTTGTCCTTGAATTTCAGAATATCTGACTCCCCTAACTTATATGAAGGGAAATTATAAAATTAAGTCAACTCAAATATTGAACTAATCAGTAGTGCAGTAATTATCTGGCCATAAGACAAGTTAAATGCTTTAATAGTATTGTTTGTTTAATAAATGTCCTTGCAGAAAGAGAGAAATTACTTTAAACTAGATGGAAATTTTCCATTCTGTATTTTGTGAAAAACACACTGAAAGGTAGAACTACTTTATTTATACAAGTCTTCATTATTAGTATCGAAGTTGAGAGTCTAGCTAACACTCACCCAGCAGAGCAACACAACAGAACAGTGCTTGTCTCTAATAATAAGAGAGCAAGACATCTGCCCTAGCAAACAAAAATCAGAAATAACTCAAAAGCAGCCTTTTTTGCCTATCAAGCTTATTGAAAAAAAAAAAAAACAAAGAAAGAAAACAAACCAAAACTGAACCAGTTGTAGGTACGTGTATATCCATTAGTATGTAGAAAGTATATCGACAGAACTGTGTGCACTTCTGTGCCTTCACACATTTTTAGAAGTCTTAGTACGTCCATTTGTATTTCATGTCTCTTAGGTAATCCAGAATCTATTTTTTTATATGTAAAGATGAGCTCACTGTTGTTTTAAAGTAGGTAAACAGTATTAATAGAAATAGTATTTCATATTTGGATGGTACATAGAACTAATGTGCACAAGATTACTTCCAAATTCTGAAGTTTAATAAGTATATTGTTCAGTATTTTCTTCTCTCATGCCTGGTTCATATTCAGTGTTTCAGCATATGCTTTATTTTAAGGCCCAAAGCTAGATCCACCAAGTATTCTATCTTGCTCTAGGATTACATTTTAGTTCTTCAATTGTACTTATTAATAAAGATGGCACTTCAAATGTTAATGAATACAGAAATGCTTCCAGTACATATAAGAAATTTTTTTCTCAAATTCGAAGTATTATCACCAGAAGATTCCCCCCCCCCTCCCCCTACTCTTGAAAAAATTCAGCTTGTGTCACACTTAAGATATCTATCGCTAATTCTGTAAAGACCAGGTGCCTCTGTTCTCATATGATGGATGTTAGTCACATCACCTTGTGCACTACTAGAAGATGCTCAGATAGCCTAGTGAAGAGCGTGAAGTAGGAACCCAAATCCAGAAGGTTGGTTTTTTTTTTAGAATAGCTGGTCTGTGTATACTTTTCTTCTCTACCACCCTTACATCAGGATAGGTTTGGGGTTACCTTTTTCTTTTCCTTTTTTCCTTTAGCTACAGAGGCAAATTTAAAAAGAAAGAAACAAAATGTATCTGACTTAAGTAAAGCATTCCTGCTCAGTTTTCTGTACCAATCATGTTGTTCTATTGCTAAATTTTCTGTTCCTTTTGGAAATGGAGTACTGTCAAGGTTTTGCATCTCATCAGACAAGACGTTAATGCTGACAATGAATGTAAATCTGTCTTAACTGAAAAGATAATTTATTTTCTTTATTTTTATGTAAGTTAACCAGTCACTGGTTTTAATTTGTATTTTCAGGAAAAAGTAGCAATTTTATGCAAATTAGGGAGATCTTTCAAACAGGTGTGTCCCAGATAATCTTAGCAGATTAAGGCCACCCTTAACCCACAGGAAAGAATTTGTTATTTAATTAGTATGTGCCTCTTGGTTTGAAAGGAGCCCCTTTCACTAGAGACCATTGTTATCCATCTCAAGGAATGACATGAATTACACTGCAGCAATAGACTATATTAAGGAATAATTTAAAAAGATCATGAGTGTAAACTAGTGCTTTTCTGTAATGAAATTCAGTGGTTTGGATGCATGGTTAGGAATGTTTTAAAATAGGGGTTGTATGTGCTTAAAGACTTATTTCAGTGACAAGCATGCTAGAAATAAAGCTAAAGCATCAGTAGAAGGTCCAATCCAACAAGCATAGCATGCAGATCTACCTCATGTGTATGGGGACAGGAAGACATGTCATAAACAAGAATAGACTGACGGACATGGCAGAGAGAACCATTGTTTCCAGTCTTCTTGTGATAATTGTAGGTAGCAGCCATATTTGTAAAACAATTTCTCTAATGTTCTATGGCTTATAAGGGAGTAATTTCCCTCAGCCTGGAGGAAGCTGGTTTTTGTGAAGGGTCTTGAATGGTCAGCACAAATGTATGCTGTTTTTCGGTTATGCTCTAATATAGCTCACAGATATTATAGGGCAGTATTGTTTTCCACTCTTTGTGTCTCTTAAAATGTGCCTTTCACCATTTGGTTCTAGTACCTAAAGTGGATTTAAGGAGTTAGGGCTACTCTGGAATAATAACCCTCCCTTCCCTCACTGCCCGCCCCCTGCCAAGTCCCACCAAAGTTGATACTGCAGTTTGAACCTTAACTGTGTGATGTGGATGAATTTCACCTAAATTGATGAATGAATAACATGGCAAGCATTATCTACTTTATGGGGAAGCAAGATTGATAATTTTGGAATGGGTGGTCAGATATATTACAGTATATTTTCTATCTTAAAAATAGATCTGTAATACTGTATTATATTTATATATCCATTAGGAATATAATAATACAAAATAAAGAATTTTCTGTATTTTTCCAACTGCCTTTGTGCGATATTTGCAATTATAGTTGAGATTTTAGGGTAGAATGTGAGGGGGAGCTGTCCCTCTTATAAAAGATATTGTAGTGCGCAGTGCTTTTAGGAGTCAAGCAGTAAAAGCCTTGCAATAAAACAAAAACCCTTAAGTACCTTGTTTATTGAATTCTGTTGTCTAAAACTGCCAAAAATAAATTAATAGCTGTTACCACTGCTGTGCTCTTTTTGTTCACAAGAAAAATATCTTGACATATTTTTTTCATTTTGTGATTGGTGCATGTTTCAAGGGTATAAATTAATCTTCAAAGGATCCTAGGGAATATCTTTCCTGGACGCTTCACTTATACATCAAGTTGGCCATGTTAGCAATCTAATCACAAACCTGTAATTCAGTGGACAACAATTTCTTATTGTGAACAGCGTAGCAGCTTTTACTATCGTTTAGGTCAGCCTAAGATTGCTGATGCACCATATGTTTCAGGCCATGGATGATGGATGGTATCCTCTGGTGCCCATCCCTAAGTGATTGGAAAGATTGAAGACACACAGTTCACTTAAGCTTGCTTACTATTACCTCAAGTAATCAGTGTGATAGGCAAACCTGTGCTCTTTATGTCACACTGCCCAACTTTCTGCAGGGACATTGTGTCAAAAAAACAATCTAAGAACATTTCCAGATGACAGGCAAGTTACTAGAACAACCATTTAGCAACTGGATTCATCTAAAAAGCTTAATAACATGGAAAAGTCAATACAGGTTTTTAAAACACCTTTATTTATATGAACCAGGCATGGTGTTTTGTTTTTAAAGTGTTTTTATTCCAAGATTGAACTTATGGAACAGAAAGATATAATAATGCAATCCTTCTCATAGTTCAGCCTTTAGGATGTCAAAATATAGCATTCCCAATATTAATCGGAGAGTAATGCTACTTGAAATAATTTTTAATGCTTTAGAAGTTTTAAATTTTGTAGTTAGAAACACATAATATCAGTTTAAAGTCTAAGACAAAAATCTTTTTTTCCCAATGCCTGTCTCAACTGATAACAGTCAATTTCCCCAACTCCATTGGACCCATACCTAACCCAGGCAATTGAGAACATGTTCTTTTTTGTCAGGTTGTACTGTGGTGAGGAGTCTTTTATATGATACAGGAAGAGAATCCTAGATGATACTCTAAATCTCATTTTGCATAAGAACCCTGCAAGACTTGCAGCTTGTATGCTATCAGTCAGAATAAATCCAACTAAATAATATCAAGTGAGGTGTTCAAAATGTTATCATTTAAAACTGCTCTGGGTGTATGTTATTGTACAAATGGGTCTTTTTGTTGTTGTAAAATAACTTGGTGGAAAGCTGAGTACATAGGTCAAAGTATCTGTGTGCCACATCAACCATGAAAAAGGAGCTAGGCAGTTCTGTGAATTTAAACTCTGTAAAATGCTCATATAGCCTGTCACTAATTAACATATTTTTGTGTATGCATTTTTTAATTCATGAGCATAGCTACTGCATGCACTTTTGTTAAAGAGCTCATAGACTTACAGGATGTTTTCCTGAAGTAATAGACATAGCTTATTTTGAACACTAAATTCTGGCAGCTATTCTGATGTTATTTTTAAATTTTGTCTCAACTTGTTTGCCTTACTTGATCAGTTACTGGTTTCACAGTTATTACATTAACCTAGTTAGGTGACTGTGCCCTAACACCAAAATAAATATTTTTTGTATTTGAAGTGGGCAGTTAATGAGAAGCGCTAGTAAATAGTTTAAATACCATTTGAAAACTAACCACTCCAAAGTCAGAATTTCAAGGCAGGCTTCCTCTTGTCTGTCCTTTAATAGCTGAGACACTGAATTCCATAACCAGAGACAATTTAGGCAGCAACCTCTAAAGTAAATATTAAACTAAGGTAATGGAAAGAAAAAGCTATTCTGAGGCAGAGAGTTTGGGGAGCGGTGATTAACACTGACCTTAAAACCAAGGCTGTCAAAGAGGTGGGGAGGAAATGTGTTGATATTAGTAGGGCTCATCACTTAACTGCACAGTAGAAATTGTTAGAAAGCTGAATAAGAATAATTCTTTTAGACACTGCCTGAATACATGAACCTGTCCATGTTAGAACTGTGCTTTTGCAGTCTCTGACACTTTGGTTGCCTACTGGGACACCTCCTGGAGAGAGGTAAGTTTACTATAACTTGTTCCGAAATGAGGATGCTCCCACTTAAACCTTTGCCCTCACACTAGAGCACTACAGCTGAGATATCAACACAAATTGAAGTATATAAATAAATGCAAGGATGAATGAAAGCATTTCAAATATAGAATGCACTAGACTAGAATAGTTTAGTTGGAAGGGACCTACACCAATCATCTAGCTCAGGTCCACTACTTGGCCTTGTCAATGAGAGAAACACCTATAACTCAGTAAAAAGAACTTTAAATGTCTGCAAACATGTTTTTCTTCAAAGGAGAGTTGATGAGACCAAATGAGAGCAACTTCTGGAAGGTTGCTTTAGCAACCCCATAAGCCAGGTATGCAATAGGAACTTTAACCAAAATAGGGCACAATCAGTCAAACTCATATACGCTGAAAAATTCTTTGTGACATTCTTTGCTTTTCTAAAATCAGAAGTGTCAGTCAATGTGAAAATGTCTACAGGAGAAACAGTTATAGTCCCAACATCTTTTCTTTCTTCTTTCCAACTATTCTGACTTGGATAACTGTGAAAGTATAGTCATCTTCATTTGAAAGTAGCCTGTAGAAGTTAAAACCAGTGCCTAAAACAGCATTGAGGTATCCAGAATGAAGTTTGTGGAGAGAGAGGGCCAGAATCCCTGTAAACAGAATTTAGGTATTTGAGCAGTGAAGAAAATCTCATTAGCCTTTTATACTTGTGTTAATATCAGAGAATAACATGGAGCTCAAGCACATGCATTGATCTTAAATGTTGTGGTCTATGTTTGCTTCACATCATGATTGTTACGTGAGAATAGCGACAAGGACGGGCCGGAGTGGGAGAACCCATGCCCTGCATGTAAGAAGTCTGGAAGTGACTGGGTCATAGCATTTGGCTCAAAGTTGAGACTTTCAAATTAAAAAGGTAGTACAGCTTCAACAAGTGTGAATCACAGGCAGCTAAATACCATTTAAAGTCTGAACAAAATACCCTCAATTACTAATGAAAAGAGAAGTCACAGCTCTCACCAGAATTTAATAGTGGCCCACAAGTCAGGACTGTTTAGGTGACTGTAAACGCTTTATATTGTTCAGGCAGTGTTGGCTTTTTTTTTAAAAATGAATGTTTCCTAGATATCACAAGCACAGAGATAAGCATTCAATTTCTGCTAAAAGCAAATGCAGTGTAATAATCCACAGGTTTTGCAAATATGTATTTTGTGAAATCAGCAGTATCATGTTGGTAAAGAATGTAACTACATCTAAGTCATTAGGAAGATAGAGATTACATTTTGGAAAAAGTAAATAACTTCATTTCTGGGGGAAGCAGCACCGTGGGTAGATTTTGGCTGTTATGCAAAATGAGTTTTCTTCTGTATCTTTTAAATGAGGTACTTCTCCCTGAACAATCAGCCCTATCATTGCAATAAGAAGCCTGTGATTATTGTATTTTTTCAGTCACTGCAGTTAAACAGAAAGCAGGTGAAGCTACTGAATTCTGCTGTCCCTTTTAAAATCCTGTAAAGATGGCAGACACTTATGTTAAACACAGTGGATTGTTGGTAAAGTTAACCGTGTGCATCCAAAAGTGGCAGAATATAGACTAAGGTGCAACCTCAATCTGTGCTGTAATAAAGTAGCTGTTCATCTGTGGTCAGAGATCGTCATGAAAGACCTTGAGTTCCTTCACTTTATTTTGCAGAAAGGCCATCAGACAGCTTTGCATCATCTAACTCTATCAATCAAGGACCTCAACCACTGCTTTCTGCTGAAAGCTTTCCTGTTTGGTTCTGTTTTTCACAGACAGCTCAATAACTTGTCTGTGGAGCTGTGATAAATGTACCATGTGCTTCTAAACTGTCTCTTTAACACTGAGCTGAATTTCAGCTTGTAGTGGTTGTGACTAATTGTTATAATCAGAAACATTTTATTTATTTCCAATTATTATTCCATAGTCCCTGATTATATCTGTTTTTCATTTATTCTTTGGCAATGGTAACATTTGAAAGCTGACCGGCATACAATGGACTGCTAGAAAACTAGATTTTACTCACTGAACAGCCTGCATAGTATAAAGAATACAATTAAAGTGAACCTGTATGAACCAGATGGATAAACTTCTAATACTTTTTTTAGCAAAGTATGTATTAAGCCCATTTTTAAATCTAAATTTTCTTGCTTCTGTTTTGCAAGTCATTCCTAAGTGTGTGGGTTTTTTTCAGTGTGTATATAAAACAGTATGTATAAAACAGGGCTGGTATCACAAAACCTCATACTATTTGGGCACAATTGTCTGGTTTTGCTGAGGAGGCCCAAAATAGAGCTATTACAGCAAATGAATAACTTCTCACTCTGAAAGAAGGTGGTTCTTTTAGATCAGGTTGTAGGTCAATGTCAGGGCAGGGTGAGGAAACTCATATCGCACCTGTCACCAAATGAGCTTCACTCCTGATACAATATAAAAAGGACTTCAAGGTTGGTAAGTGTTAAAAATTGGATATGGGGACAAATACGTAAAATATGGGGAGGTAGAAGAGGTTTCATAGTTGAACACTAACTCTAGAGGGAATTGGGTAGCTCTCACCTTTTTAACACTTAAGTTATAGTCTTACAAAATCTTAAAGAGAAGACTGAAATTAAGTGCAGTTTAATGATTGAGAAAGCATGATGATTTTTGTCAAAGAAGCATGTAAAGTGTGTTGCAGTAAATTAAGGTCCTAACAAGGAATGCAAATAAAAGCCTTATGTTTTAGGTTGTTAGACATCTTGGACCTTATGCGCAGAGAAACTGTTCCTTTGAAGTAAAAAAAATAATTATTGCAGTATGTTTATCACTGTGATAATATGCAAGTTCTACTTAAAAAGTTCTCAGCTGTTTAGTTCATGCAACTTGCAAAACTGTAGTATGCATTCAACATCAAAGTAAAACATATTTTCAGGGGAGAAATGGCATATGAAATTACTTCTTAATAGAAAATAAAAGCCACAGATGGCAGAATCTGTTCTGGGATACGTGAATGTGGCTCCTATCAAGCATAATTGTGCTAAAGACTGGCACCTAGGACTTAAATTTGGCCCAAAGTTTGATAAAACATACGAAAATAAAGAGCTAGTTTTCTACTTTTCTCTGTAGTGGTTTTAGCAGGAGAAGAAGAAAGGGCATAAGGCATGTTAATTGCTTTTGGGAATACGCTGTTCCAGGTTAAGAAGAATAAATATTACACACTCTGGAAAGCATGTTGATTTTTAGTGGACAGTACTAATTTACACATTCCCCATTTAGAGCACAGAGGTAATACTAAAAAATGGATCATTTGGTGGGTGCAGCAAAAAATACATATATTGGGACAATTCTCATTGTCCGTGTCACTGCATAAATGTGCAGAATAAAATATAAAATGGAATGGTGTTGTACTGCATGAAAAGCAGGAGAAGTAGTAGAAAACAGCAGCCCACCATGCATTAGCTGTCACTACAGTGGTGCAGGAGCAGAGGGTGCATCAGAGCACAGCTAGGAGATTTATTTAACAAATTTAGTATATAGGACCTATCTGGGATTATTTTCTCTAAGAGAATTATTTCCTGGTATTCCAGTGCCAGGTGTGTTCAGTAACCTTTCTGACTTCTTCCCATACTTACACCCTTTCGAGCCCATAATGAAAGCCACTCTGTAGTATGCATTTTTTGCTCCTGCTGAGTAAAGCCGAATAGAATTTCTGCTTATAGGTGGTCCCACTAGGTGAATCTCTTGAGCTCCTCTTCTCTCTAATTAAAGCATTTTCAGATGTTGGTTAAGAGATGTATCTCAAAATGGTGAATCTAATTCCATACTGCACTGTTCTGCTTTGCACTGTTTTACCAGTAAACAATTAATATAAATCCAGCTGATTTATTAATGGAAGATTTACTTTGCTAGGCAGAAGCTTCTGCTGGTGCACAGCCTTGTAGGGTCTTCTCAGGGGAAAATGGGTATGAAGCTATTGTGAACAACTCTTTGTTCACTTCCAAAATGGCTTGTACTCTCATAGCTGAAAAATAGAGCAGCCCTAAAATAATCTGGCTGGGGTTTTGGTTTTTTTTTTTCATTTTATGGCATTTTCCAAAGATCCCAGGTATATTCCTTTTTGGAGACAGATGTGCGTCTGGAATACCAAGGCATAGTTTGGGGGTGGAGGGAGCAGGGAAGGGGTTAAATTAGGAGCACAACTGTATATTAGACACTGGTTGCCCACTATAGAGGTCATGTCGATTGTAAAGCACAGTGAATGCAATGTTTTTAAGGAAATCTGGCAGACTCATAAAAATACATATAATATCTAGTAGCAGGAAAGAAATCAAACAAGACTACATTTTAATGATGCAGTAAGAAATTCTCTTGTGGAGGCTACTGCTGTCTTAAATACACAAAGCAAAGCTGCAGGCAGATTTTTGAGCAACTTTTATAATCTAATCTATTTATAATCAAATTTTATTGCAATTACATGCAGGCTGGGAGTACAGGAGCTGGTTACTGTTCCTGGTTCCCTAAATGAATGCACTAAGATTTAGAAGCTGGGTTCACTAACAATGAGTTTAATTGGTTTCTACACACAGTACTGAAGTCCCAAAATTGTATTCCAGGCAAATGCTTGACTCAGAGAAAAATTGGGACAGATTATGTAGAGGCAGTGTGTAATTCCCCTTGCAAAGTCCTCACAAGTGCAGAGGGGGGATGTGTGGTCAAGGCAATCCCTTACTCTAGCTACCCTGGCTATTGGCTGCTGCAAGGTTTTTAGAGGCAGTGATAAATTTGAGAGTAGTCATCTGACTTGCCTTAATCAGTACTGATTAAAAAGATCTAAATGGCTCCTGGCAACCCCTGGATCAGAAGGATACGGATGCTCTCTGCCTAGTGGTATGCTAGTTACCACTGTGGAGGTAAATTCTACCTATAAATGTCAGGGGTAACATTTCAGTCAAAAGTTGTACAGTGGCACTTAGAAAAGCTGGTACACTGTGAAGATAGAAGAATGTAAATAGCACTGCAAATATTACAAAGTTATTATGTAGATTGATTGTGGGGCCTTTTGAGGAGATCTTTTTCTCTTCTGTTGACTCCCTTTGAAAAGATATGGCATAAATAGAAGTGAGCTTAAAAATAGGCAAGAAAAATTAACACGCTTCTGTATAAGTATTATTTTAAAAGTTAGTTAGTTTAAAGGGGAGATAAATAGGAAAGATTGTTGTAGTGGTATATAAAATTACAAATTGTTTGGCAAAAGTAAATCAACCACTCATTCCTTATCCTTTCTCATAATTCAAGAACATGCAGACATGCAGTTAAACTGAAAGTCTGAGGCTTTAAAAAGCTTAAAAGAAAATGTTTCTTCATGATACCTAACAATACCTATATTGCCCTTCAATGAAATTAGGCAGCATTTTTCTTCCAACTCCATCAAATGTTGGAAGTTTGAGTTCTTAAACACCAGTTGCTATGTAAGTTAAAATTAACTTATGCAAAGTAATACAGAATTAAATAGAACACAATAACTTTTCTGTGGAGTTTTTAATGTACCCTTCAGACTTCAGTGTCTAGAGGTCATCCTCTATAAAAGTAATTATGGTGGCTTTAAAAAGTCATAGAAAAGGTCCTACAGCTTTTGTAGTTGCTGTAGCTAATTGTATCCACAGGGAAGTATTTAGATATCAGGAGAACCTGAGCGGTTACCGCTCCTTACAAATTAGATCTCAAAACCGCCAAAAACGGTATTTAGAAATTTGGCCTTACATTTCTAATTCATGCAGAATGTAAGCAAACACGTGGATACAAGCAGCTGTAGCATACATGAGGAATGAGATGGCAGTTTATGGAGCTCAGACCCAGCACCCAGGGTGAAGACAAAACACAGCATTTACAAGGTCTGGAATGGAGTAGTGACCCTAGGCCACTTGCACAGTGAAATCTAACTGTGGGTGAGAGAATTAGTTCTAGTATGCTGCCCTTTCCTTGTCCTGAACCATCTACTTTGTAACTCTGAGTGAAACTGTTGATGAATGATCAGGATAAAATAGTTCTTGGTCTTGCATGCTCTAGGCTTGTCTTTTACTCACTGAGGAAGGGATACATTAGCTTGTATTTAAAATAAATGTGAACTTATCTTAAAAGAAATTTTTGTTGATTTGTATTAAATGAGGTGCCAAACAAATGCACTATCAAAGTATATAACTTTGAAGTACATCCACTGAATGGGAACCATATAAATGTGGTAAGAAAAGACCTTAAAGGAAATGTTAGTTGCGTATTATATTTTGTGGTGAAAGGCCATCTAGGAGAAACAGTAACATAATTTCTGTAGTGAGGATTACAAAGTATGTCATATTATACTTCACAGTAATTATCACTTTAATTTTTTTATGGCAGAGATTATTTGTAAGTTTAACTGCTATGCAGTGTATAAAATAAATGTCACTGGATCTAAAACCCTTATCTAGGAAGCTCATTAGTTGAGCTGTCTGTGTCTGTATATCTGCCATCAGCATCTGGTGAGAGGTCTGCTGCTGACCCTGCCAGACTTGGGTCATGAGGTCAGCAGGTCTCATTTATTATTCAAAATTGCTTTCTGACCTTTTATCAGCTAGGTCAAAGAATGCTGCATTCTCCTTGGTTGAATTTTATAGTGAAATCAGTATCATGCACAGATAATATAATTACGAATTTGTGTGAATCTCATCCCTCTCCAAAAATGTACTCACTTTGAGGTTGATGAAGTTCGAAGAGTTGCTTGTACAAATGCATGTATGCTTCAAGACTATGTGTATACCTTGTCATCCTTGTGAAATAACACATGTAGCTTCACGTCTAATTCACGCTTCAAATTGTGCATCTACTTTCCACTGTTGTGGTGCTGAAACAGCTAAAGGCAGAGCACAGTTCCACAGTTAACAGACAATCTCCCATTTTCACCACTCCCATTCCTTTGAATAGATTCCTTTTCACTATTTATATATTCAATATACATATTCAATATATTTTCAGTAGGAACTATATCTCCCTTTCAGCTGCACACATGTATCCGTTGAATATAGGTGAACTTACAAGAATTGTGAAGCAAGAAAAGCTAATAAATATGAAGATGGTTTTCTTGGAGATTGTAACAGATTCTGGAAAGAAAAAACACTGACAGTCTAGAATACTTTTAAAGTATTTTCTGATTACAGATGTGATCTGGAGCTAGGAGATCACTGGCCAGCATGATTCCAGTCCCAAACAGAATCAAGAAGGACCCTGGCAAAAATAACAAAGAACTGATGGTTTGAAAATTTTGTTTTATGGTGAATAAATAGGAAGCATAAATAACATCACAATCAGAAAAATATTTTTGGAATTTTAGAACACTAAGCTTTGAGGATAAATTAGCTATCAGATCTTAACAAGCCATACTACAGTATGGAAAATTGTAAACCGTAAATGGCAGATTGATTCTTAAAGGGACCTGTGCAGTCCAGCATTATTCCTCTGGAATGATTTCATCCTTTTTAAAAGAAGGAGCTAAAGGTCACATTAGTCTTGCCCTTGAAGCAGACAATATGAGATGCCAGCTTGTGCTTTCTGACACTGCATATGATTAATAACCTTGACATAGTAATAAACAAATAACCTATATTAACGTTTATAAGCACAGTGAAGTGTTAATGTGATATATATTTCAACAATATATTGTGAATATACAGCTTTCATAGAAACTGATTTCCTCTAGTAATTTGTAGTAAATTTACAGTTTGTTAAATGTTGCTGTAAAATGCATATGCTTTAAGTAACAGAATAAAGTATACATATCTGAAATATGGTCAACCATATATACATAAACTAAGTACTTTAAACAAGCACTGAATTAAAATTCTGGGGAAAGAAACCCAAACTCTGAATATGTGTACTCATAGAGGTAGTGAAACTGTTGTGAATAGTTCATTTTTAGTGTTTCAAATACCTGTAGTCAATCATATTTGTAAGTGTAGCTCTGTCATAAATCAGTATTTAGTTATTCCTTTTTGGTATTTCCAGTAGCAGAGAAAAATGATTGTGGACTGGTAAGATGTCAAGGTGTACATAATGTTTGGTTGGAACCAGGTATTTTCTTCTAAGTATGGGAAGCTGGGAGTCCAGTTTTTGTGGGGAGAATTATAACATGGTGCAGTAGTCTTTGCAAACTTCTTAGCTTTATGAACAGTTGTGTACTCTTTATAGCCCTCTTGATGCCACATTAATGTGTTTTGTGGTTGAAGTTTTTAAACTGAAAATTAAACAAATCTATTGGATATTAATGAAATGTAGGCTAATATTATAGGATAGTATTTGTCCCTGTTTGAAGTTTGAAGTACAGGGTTTTTCTTGTTCATAAGTAATATATGTATCTTGCATGTATCCTGTAATTTTATACATATTTTTCATTTGCTTTTAACTACACACCATGCTCTCAAACAAGTAATCTATTTCTTGAGCTGTGTTGAGATTTCTCAGTATTCTTTCTGAATCTTTTCGAGACATCTCTATGTACTGTTACGTGAGTTAACCACAGGTCCTGCTCCAGCCTTTATTATTACACAAACTCTGTTATAATCATGGTACAATAAATATTCACCATACGTGAAAGTTTGAGAAACACCTTCCATCTTAACACTTACAAAACATCCTAGCACATATCCTAGTGCACTTTATGAGGTGAAAAAAGGTATTTGTCATTCTTCCTTCGCATATTATGAACATCATGTGTCCATGAAAGACACTTTGCAGGAGAGATAAAGGATACGTTTCATAGTATCTTAAAAATGTTTCAAAGGTTCTAAAATTTAGTTTGGAGAAATGTTTGGAATGGCATGCTGCTGCTGTAGATGAAGGAAACTAAGACTGTTAGTTAGAAGTCAAAAGCAAGTAGCCAATAATACTGCAGAGATTAAATGAGAAGAAAAACATGTAGAAAACAGTAGTAAGATTAATGAAAAAAGCTTTATCTTCCTCTTTTAACAAATATTTAACTGCTTGGAGACTGACATGTCTTTACACTGTTCATCATTATTCCTATCCTTAAGTAAAGTGCTAGAACTAAATGAACAAAAGAGAAAGGACAATCCCTCTGTTGTCTTTACATTGAGTGTTAAGTGAAACTTCTTTAAGAAGTGAAAAGTAAAGGAAGGGAAATTAATATGCATCCAAAAGAGCGCGTAGTCCCAAAGAAACTAATAAAAATTCTGCTCTTTTGTGGGTGCATTGTAAAAATAAAAAATAAGACAACAAGGAAAGCAAGCTATGACTATGCATTTGCACTCAAGAGCTGTCTTCACGAGCTAAAACAAACGAAGTGATTGGTTATTCTTAACTACATTTTCACTCTGCTTTCGCTCTGAATGACTGAGTGATTCCCTTGGAATGGAGCCTGAACTGGCAGCTGTGAATGCAACTATAAAAGTGTCAGATAGATACAGATAATGTGTTTTATAATAATACAATATGTTAACACTGCTGTGATCCTAATTTTGTAAATCTGAATTTAACTCTTCACATTGATAGAACTATCTTTAGCCTTTCAGTTTTTTCCTAGGGCCAAAGAGTGTCTCTAAGTAAATTAACAAACCTATGTAATAAATGCCTTACACAAACAGTAAATTTGTTTGCATATTCTTGAAGTCAATAGGCTGCATGCAGCGTAGCTATTCTTTCATATACTGCCACAAGAATTCTTACAGTTCTGTAGCAATGTAAAAATGTGAAGTGGAGCTCTCTTGGCACAGGCAGGCTATTCCCCTCTGGAAAAAGCATTGGGCTATGGGAGCAGTTTATAGCTAGAAGCTCACCTACATTTGTCGTTTGGCTGTGATAAAGGATGTGCAAAGACTCGGGTGCCTATGAGCCTCTGTGGGCTTTGTGCATATAATTAATCATTGAAATCAGGTATACTGCTGTGCTGCAGCTATGTAGTCTTGAATCATTGGACTAAGAAGGCTGAGGCTTCATTTTGGAGCTGAGAGTTTATTTGGTTTATTTTGGAAAAGGTTAGGCAGGTTCTAGATCGCCGGTTATATTCTGGTGAAATTGACCTTGTCTTCTGCTCTTTTGAATGTAGTTATGGAAAGTCATCTTACTTCTGCATTATCTGTTCTAATCTTTTTTACATATCCATTAGAATTTCTACACTGCTTGCTTCATCTCAGCCACCTTGGCCAAACTCAGGTTGTGGTAAATCAAGAGCAGCTCTACTGCTGTTTATAAAAATGCACCTAGTTAACACAGAGATGCCCTCGGTGCCCTGAGCAGGCAGTAAGCATTCTGTGATTTATTTTACAAGAATGCTGTGTTCTCTGTTACTTATGCTACAGTCATTGCACTGTGCTTTTGAAACTACAGTCAAGGTCCTGCTGCACATTTGTACCTTTTTTGTACAGGAGCCCATTTCTACTTCACTCATCTCACAAGCTGGAGTACAACCTCCTGAACTGGCAGTTTTGTTTCCTGAAACACTAAATTTGTTTTTATCCTTCTATATGAAGAGGGTTGTATATGACTGTCCCTAGATTCACCTCTGATTGTGCAGACAAGCTGGTAGTTGAAAGCGCATAGAGGCAGAAATGAATCAACCACTAAAAGAGAAGAATAACAAGAATACAATTTGAAGTACCTGCAGGAGACAGGTAGGACACTTCCATATGGAATTTCTTGTTGAGGACTGCATCATTTCCAAATAGTCAGTGTATGCCTACCTTTTCTATGCATGAATGGATGTGCACAAAAAAACCAATAACCTGGAACAGGTAGATTTCAGAATACCTAAATAAAGATATTCCACATACTTTTGACCAGGAATATTGTAAAAAGCAATATAAATTTTGCTTTCAGAATTAACAAGAAATTAATCACCAGACATCAATGAAAAATCAAATTCTAACCAGTGGCTTGGCTGCCACGATACTACAGCTCATGAATGTAATCTTGTTTTACCAACCTTCATAATTTTGTGGCAAATCTTACAGTATCTTGAGTGTTTATTTTTTGAAACTCCCAGTTCTTATGGCAAAATGATAATATTGAAGTATTAACTGTTATTAAAAGCAAAAGAAAGCCAGAGAAAATGATGTCTTCCTGAGGAATAAAGGCTCAACACCCAAAAAAAGACTAACACTTAAAAAAACAAGTGAAAAAGAACCTAAATATACCTGGGGTTTTTTTTTTTTTTGAAACATCATACTTCTGAAGACTTGAGTCTTATGTTGAAAGCGGGCAGTACCAAAACTGATGGCAAACTACTTTCAAAGTTTGACTTCATTCAGCAGCATGCTCCTGTTACATTTGACCAACCTTATTTAAGCAAAATGCAGTCAATTTGACATTTTAAAAAATCCTGCCACTTCTCTATCTAGATTTTCTGCCTCATACTCTTATGTAGCATTTGAATGCACCAAAGAGAGCATGGAAGAACTTACACTTGTGTTACTCCATGGGTCTTCATCCCCTCAATGGTGCTCAACTCAGGTGAGAAGGTGGTCTTTTACCATGTTCACCTATCAACAGCAGATCACCTGCATCTTTTGGAACTATGTTTTTTAGTTCCTCACATATATGGTGTCACACAGCCTCTGAACCAGAGAGATACTTGTCAGCCACCTCCTTCGATGCTCATTTTCTTCGAAGTCCCTGTAGTGTCTTTTACCTGTTTATTACCCATCTCAAAGTGGAGGGTCCAGGCTTTTTTGTCCACTTACAGCTACATCTTGCTGATGGCCTGAAGAATAAAGTCGAGCATAGGCGAATGGAGTGAAGGTGCAGTATTAGACAGGGGTCATCTTTTACCCACTAAGTACTTCACAGCTCCTTGCTTATCTACTCAGTTGAGGGAGTGTCACATCCTTTTTGTGGAGAAATATCCTGTGGTGCTTAAGGGGGGAGAGTCTGTTTCCCAAACCTGTGTCTGTTTTGTCGTAACTGAAACAGATGGTCCAAGTTCATTACAGTATAATTATGTATCACTCATCAGTTCCACAGTGCATCTTTCTGATACTTATACATATCAATAAATATTGCTTATTAATTCACAGAATAGCAAAGTTCAGATTTTGTTCTCAATTGCATCAGGTGCCTTAAAATTAATCTAGAATTATACTTCTGTATCACAGCCCAGAATCATTGCCCATAGATTTCTTGCTACACAAAAAAGGGCAGCAACTCCTAGTAACTGGTGTTTTGGAAAAAAATACATATTATATAAATTTTTCAGATGCTAGTTTGCTGCCCTAAACACCAAGTCACTACAAATCTTAACAATGTAACTGAAAATTATTAATTAAATCCTGTGCAGTCAAGAATCATGCATAATGTAAGACAGCTACTGCAAACAGTTCGCTCCTGATCATTTAAATTTCCTTCTTGCTCTTACTGACATGAGGAGCCTGTATTTGAAGTAGTTCCTGATGAGATTTTGCTTTTACATCCTTGGAGAATGTCCTTGTGCATATTTATAGGACAAATTAGAAGGATTACATAAGCTTTTTTTTTCTTTTATTGTATGTATTAACTGTAATAATTTAAAAAATACGTACCTTGGCACTTTATGATCACATATGCGCACCTCAAAAATCTTCTGACTGTATGGAAAATAAGTGGCCTAATGCTCTAAGCCTTCAAGTAATAATACTATGATTGGGCCATGTGCATGAGATAGACACTTTTAAATTCAACATCCAATTTAATCTGAAAAATAGGATTTCCGTATTTTCTATAAACTTTTATGAAGAGGATTTTAGTAAGCAGCCCACTCTGTAGGACAGTGTTATTTCTATAGTACTGTCATGTTAGCAGTGAGAATGGATAGGTTACTACATTTGCACTGCTAATGTTCAAAAAGGCAATTTGTTTAAAGGACACAGACAGAGGAAGGAGGAAGTGGACTTCACAAATTAAAAACTGCATGGTAGTTTTACTGCAAACAGTCTACTAGTCATACAGTACTATCCAATTAATCCATTACTCTTAGAAGAGGAATCCCTATATATCCAGGTACAATCCTTGCTAGATATCTGGTCACAATTGTAGGCTTTTAGGATTACGAAGTAACATAATAAAGGATAATGATCAAAAATTAAGCACACCAACACAGAATGGGTTAACTGGGCCTGCCATGTGCACTAGAAGGCAGCAGTCTGTTAGGTTTAAAGTGAGATTAAGGAGTTGTGTAACCTGCAATTATGCTGTTTTTCGTTAAAAAAATAAGATGATTGGGCTCAGTAGGGCCTTTCCTTATATTTGCCTCTGTTTAATTGGATTGGGAACTGCTTAAACATCTTTGAGTTGGAGCTTATAAGAAGATGATCCCAGCTGTTTTTCAAAGCTTAAGACAGCAGGCAGACAACATGATCATGTCAAGACTCACACTAAAGCCTTAATCCTACTTTTTCATCAACTACAGCTAAGTCTTTAACCTCCTAAGTACTAAATGTGCTTTGGATCTCTCACAATACATTTGCTGTCAAATGTTGTCTAATAATATTAATTTTTGCTTCCTTTCTGAGAAGGACTTTAAAGAATAGTCTCTGTCTATCTGAATTTGGAGAGCTATAGTGGAAGCCTGTATTCTGAGTTCTTTTAAAAATACAATTTATAAGCTTGCACCTATTGAAGTCTGTTATTCTCTATGGAGGTGAGGAATTGCATTGACCTGTACCTCACCTTGTTGTAACATAAAACCCAGTGTGTCAGTAACTATTTTTTATTGTACATGTATTACTAGATTGAATATAGTTTTATTTTCAATAGGAAAGAAATGGCAACAGCTTTAGATTTATTCAAGTCTTTTTCACCAAAAGAAGTTTTCCAGATTCCTAGCCTCAAAACTTGCTAACCAGAGCATTATTTAGTTTGATAATCCTGGAGTTGCATATAGATTAAATGTTCTAATGAGTTTTTCCTGCATCTGTTAACAGTATCCATGCAATGCAATAACTCTTCTCCTCAGTCCCTCTCCCCTCCTTTTCCCGTCTTTTATTGTTTTCTTTTTCTCTCCCCCCTCCCCTCCTTTTCCCTTCTTTTATTTTTTTTCTTTTTTTTCTCCCCTTTTCTCTCCTTTTCCCTTCCTTTGTCGGGTAGTACTCCGATTTGTCCTAGTGACACAGGGCTGCCAGCAGGAAAGCAAGCATAGTTAATGCTCAGCTGCTCAAACCAGTCAAGCAAGCTAGCAAGTCCCAGCTGTGCTACTTGATGTTTTTTGATTGCACCTAGTCCTCAATCTGTGAACTGTTTTCTGGAGTTAGATTCATCAAGCTCTGCTGCTTTAAAAACTCATGCAGGCAGGCATCCTAGGATATGCCATTATAAGCTGCTGCCAGGGGATCTTCTAGGAGATAAATGGAATCTGTGTGAAGTAAATTAGTGTGAACCAGTCAATCTGTGTGTCAGCCTTGAGCCACATCCACGGGTAACTAGCTTGCTGACTGAAAAGTCCACTGTCTTTTTGCCGATCAGAGGTCTCAGGCACCAGGAAGCAGTCCTATTCAACATTAGTTTCTTGGAAGAATGCCTGTTTGACCAGCTAGTGAAACTCTTCAGTATATAGTACTGTACTTCCTGGGTTTACTTATTGCTTACAATTGAACTGAAAATCTTTTAAAGTCAGATAACATTTTAACAGTAGGGAGCATCACAGAAATGTCTTGGAAATAAGTACTTCCACTTTGGTACAGCGGCCATTCAGCAGAGTCATGCTGTGCTGCAGTTGGCTTTACCTCCTTATCAGTAATACACCTTCAAGGCAATAATGCAAATAATAACAATAATCTAGCCAGAAGAGGTTAATAAATAGGCTCTGTGTATATTTTTTTCCCATGGATTAAGCTATTTGGACAGCTTTGATCAAGAGAAGGGAAGAGTAGGCAAGCTGTAACATTCACGTTATGCAAAGGGATATGTCAGTGTCATAACTGTGCTGCACACTTTTGTTTCATTTTGGTTTTAAAAGCAAATTGAGGCAATCTACAGCTAGAATTCCTCTGTAGAAATGGACTGAACCAGAATCCTCTGAAAGTTCCCTGATTAATTATTTTAGACTCAAATACCAAATCAATCTACTGTCAAGAAATTAGTGTCAATACTATCAACAATGCAATTTTTAAAATACAAAACATTCTTTCTTTGTTGTTTTTTTAGAAGCTACTGACACACTGATATGTGGTTGTATCTGCAATATGTACTCTCCCACACCGTTGATCCAATGTGCAGAAACCAGGGGGAATTTGCTAAATATTTTTAGAAAATTGGACAGGTGAGGAGATTCTATATACTTTAATTAGAAAAAGAAACAAATTATCTAGTAACTACCAGAACTGAAATTTGGCCTTCTTTACTAATTCCTGTAAAAATTGTTTTTCTGTTGCCTCCCAGTTACTGGCTGAAAAAAAATGAGAGAGGGATAAATAATGTTGATCAAATGTGATCAAATTATCGAGTTTCATTGAAACATATACTACCACACATTTAGGGAAATTGGAAAAAAGAGAACATCAAGCCAGAGAGGACATCAAGAAGAAAAAACAGTGTATTATGATAGAAGAATTAATTAAAGGCAGTTTGGGGTTACTTTTTCCTTTTTTAAATCCTCCTAAGTTTTACAGAAGCATATGCTTCAGAGCTGTGCAGTAAACATCGTGTGGGATTTTATGGGAAAGTATTTTATTTGTTGCAGCAGAACCCACTGAGACAAATTTAACTAGTTAGGTGTTTTATTATATATACTACACAGAATACATGGACAGATTCTGATATAAATCATAACTAAGATCAAGACAACTGCTTTAAAATTGAGTGAATGTTTCATTGCACTAATGAAACAAAAATGGGATGTCCTTTGAGAGCATAATTTGTTACATGCCATTATATTTTAGTTCAGAGAAGTAGGGAAGTCCCTCTGGGTGAATAAAACTTCAAGGTATATTGGGAAAAGAATAACTGAAATTTTCAGTTTTCCTGTCTGGAGTAATGCTGTCCTCATAGGTATTGGGAGGAAGGAAAATGGAGTTTCAGGAGCTTTTTAAATTAAAATATGTAAAAATCTTAAAAGAAATTTCACACTTATAGAAGGAAAAATGTTCTTCAATTGCAATTCACCTAGCAAGTAGAATGAGCTTCATTTCCATGTGACTTCACAGAGGGTAAGAGCAAGCTCAGGCTTCCCCAGGTGCATGGGGTTTGTATTCCTGCAAACTGAGCTCTGCAATGTAATATTAGGTCCTACTTCTGCATTCAATGTAATGGATTTAAATTACTGTAGCTTCCAGTTTGACATGTTCCATACCAGCTTATTTCAAGGGCAGTTCCAACTTCCACATGCTGCAGCATTCACTTTAGAATAATAATACACTTCTCCAGGTTAATTTCTTAATATCTCTTTTTAAAATTAAAATGTAATGAAAAGTGGGCCAATGTGATATTTAATCATCAAAAGATAACAACTAACTATTCTCAATTAAATGGCAACTACGTACATCAGTGCAGGTTTTTTTAAATTACACTAAAAATTATGAAATGGCCAGCAACTGATGTCTTCTGTCAGTGAGATGAATTGGTGGTTTATATGGCCTGAGAAATGGTCTGGAAAAAAAAAATAGGGCTCAATTCAATAAGGACAAGAGCAAGGATCTAGACTGAGGTAGGATTAATCTTCTGAAAAGAGGCAGGATGGGGAAGGAATAGCAAGGTAACAGTTTCTCAGAAAAGAATCTGGATCACAAGCTGAGCGTGAGTCAACAGTGTTCATGCTGTGGCAACAAAGGCAAACACCATGCCAGGCTCTGTAAATAGGACTATCACCTGCAAAACCTGTGAAGTAATCATTGTGCTGTACTCAACACTGGTGCCATCAAGGGCACATCCCCAGCCTACCTGACTCCCTGCCTGCTGGCACGCAGCTAAGCGGGGAGTGCTATCACTGTAGTGGCACGATGGGTGCTTCATACTGGTTGGTGTAACTTTATTATCTGATTTTTCTCTTTCTAGATGATTGTGGTGAGTCCTGCTAATATTTCACTTGCCAATTTCTGAATGTTTTCTGCATTTCCTATAACGTTAGTGATCTAATCGTATGATTTTTGGTTGGCATCAAAATATGTGGAAAAAGCTAAGTAGGATAGTAATCCTCAATCTGGAAAAGAGATGGCTGAAAGGGGATGAAACAAAGGACTGTTCAATCACAAGCATCATGGAGAGACTGTGCAGGGCTCACACATATGCCTTTTCTCATACAAGAATAAGTTTCATATTAAGCTAATAGGGACTTGTGCAAACAAACAAAAGGAGATGCCTCCCTATGCAGTAAAACAAGGGAGCTTGCCATGTTAAGGCAAATTACAGTGTGGGATGTTAAGGATGCAAAAATTCTACATGTTTAAGGGAAAACTGGAGAAGTTTGTGGAACAGAAATCCACTGTCAGTTATTAAATGTAAAAAGAAAAATTTTTTTGAATTGCATGAGTTTCAAATTGGAGTTTAGGAGAAACTTCTAGTGAAGTATTACTGGATGGTTGTTGGACTCTGACGATATTTGGTCTCAGCAAGTAGAGCTGTTCATATGCTTTTTATGATAACTATGAAATGTGCTTGTCAAAATAGTACTCAAGATATTTATTGCCCAGCTCTCCATCAGGCGTCTTAGGTATAATGCAGTAAGTGCCTGTAGATCCCATAAACCCCAGAAGTGGCACTGGAGCACAATTGTTTTATCCAGTTAAGAAAATTTAAAAAAAAACAGCCCACAGTGTTTTGTTTTCCTTTACAGGTTTTTTCGTGCCGTTTTATTTAGATTCTGGTTGCTTTGTGTTCTGTATTGGACCTTAAATATATTTATCACCTATAGCCTATCTTGGCTAATATTTTTGACTGAAAAATTATTTTTGTTGCCCTATCTGCTTGTTTTGAATGACAAATAAGTTCTTGTTTTCTCTACAGACAGACTGTCTTTAAGTTACTAATCCACTTTATCAATGACAAAAGCATTTTATCAGAAAACACTAACTGGTTTATTCACCTAGGCTATGCAAGCTTCTTCCTCCAATGTGTCTGCCCTCTGAAAATTGCTATGCAGAGCAGGTTATTTAGACTTTAGTGTGTGATATTTCCAGGGTGTAACAAGGTTTTTCACAGTTTAAACAGAATTTGTAGAATTAAATTATAGTGATGAGTTGTTGCTGTAATTAGTGATTAGTGTATATTCACAAAGAACAGCCTATTATTTCACAGTTCGCTCACACAAAGACTGTTCTTTCCTAGACTGATCACAGATCAGTCTGTGAACTCTTTTGGAAATAATTTGTTTTTGTTTTGTGGAATTTGAAATATTTTGAAATTATTTACATAAATGTTGCATTGAATACTATGATCTTATGACATTCTCTTGTTATTCTAAATTCCATACCTATTTTTAACATCTTTTTCTGTTTCAACAATGTAAGAGAATGGGTATCAACTTCAGTAAACAACTTTAAGGTCTTATTAAGATGTAGCAGAAAAAATTACTACAATTCTCAAGATGGATCCTGTACAATGAAGATTTATGTCATTTTTATATGCTAAGTTCAAGGTCATTTGCCTCAATGAAATCTGTCCTTTTACCTTACTTTCATGCTAACAAATGTAATTTCTACTGTCTATGTAATAATTGAAATTACATTGCACTGAATAGAAGGAAAATATGATTGAAGTTACTATATCAGAAATTGTTGTTTCTTAACTTTTTCTCTGGTAGATTTGGGGCTCAATTATACTCTAGACATTTACATCACTTTGGCTACACAAATTAGCTTTCAAATGGAAGCAAAAGTAATTTTAAGGTCCATTTAAACCCAAAGTACAACAGAGTATCCTCAGAATGAATAAAGATCACACTGTTTATGTTTAAATAACTTAAATTCCATCAGCATCCTCGGTATAAGCAATTCAGAACAATATTTCCTCTATTGACATTTGAACATAAAATCCTATACCCCTAAGGGAAAATACAGTAAAGCGTTAAGAATTTTTTTGTACATGTGATTACATAATGCCATTTTTTCACTTTCACTCTTTATTTGGGCCAGACTGTGCTTTCCTTATTTTTAACTTTTCAGTTCCCTTTGTTCTTCCTCTTCAAATTGAGCATATAACATGATGTTTTAAAAAAGAAAGAGCTAAAGGTCTCTGCCCAGGTCCCTTTCTTGCTCACTGCATGCACTTCTTACGTAACTTCATAAACTAGGGTATTGTGAAATTTATTTGCCTGAGTTTTGTCTAGGGAGGTGTGTGCACTTCTGAGAAAGTGACAAGGCTGATACACATCCCTCGCTCACACCAGTGACCTGATCTGAGTCTCTCCCAGCCTGTCTCATGGTTTTCTGAAATATGCACTTTCCTCCCTTCACACTTTCCTGCTGAACCTCATTCTCTGACAGCTTTTTATGCAAGTTGTCTAGAGGTTGCCTTCTCTGTCCTTGTGAAAACCCTTTCCATTGCTTTCCTCTCCCTTTAAACAGTTCCCAATGACTCCTTGCCACCAACTCTTAGTGCAAGTGTTTCTTCATTGGTTTTTGTCATTTGTCAGCCATATCAGCTCTGCCTGTGATCCTTTTTTTCTCATTTTTGTCTTTCTTGACATTCAATTTCTCCATTCTCTCCCAAATCTCTGCAATCTTTACCCAAGCACATCAACTGGACATCCTCCTGCTTTGTCCAAGGACCTTGGCAGCCTGTCTCGGTTTCTTTCTTGTTCACTTCACACCTTCCTTCTGATGTCTCTCATCTGTGTATGGACCTGCTTCTAGCTGTCTTTTATTCATTATGTTCTGAGTTAATTCAGTTCTCAGCTGACTCTGCTACCATCACTAAAACTACTGCTCAGCTCTGCTTTGTTGTAAAATCAAGCAGGTTAGTTTAAATTATATGACTTACGCTGACATGACCTGGACAGAGGGAGTGCACTTGAACAGGCTTGTCTTAGTCCCGTTCAAGAGCAATTACAGCACAGACTTCCAGCAAGGGAAGTACCTGCCATCTCCTAACTGGGACTGATGCTTGGTGCTGTGAATGCATCTCCCCTCCTTGATTCACTGTGAGTTCTTTACTGGGTGACAATACACCATTCATTTTGAAAAGCTGATTATGAATTTTTGGTAACTGCTGTGTCTTTTAGAGAGGACAGCTTTTGTGATTTTTCTCTTTCTCTGCAGAGACATAGCCGTACTTTTTGTTTTCTCCTTTTTATCACTGTATATTCTGTCCATAATTTTCCTATTGCTCTATTTCAGAGTGGTTCTGACTTTTAAGTTCATGCAGCTGTAATGACTATCACTCAGCACAGTGAAGCTGACTGCTTGTTGGGAAGAGCTGTTTTAGAAAGAATGTTCTAATAAATTTGGCACAAACCAATGTGTTTTGAAAATATAATATGCACGCTTCTTTTTTCCAGTTTTTATTTTTTGAAGTGGGAATTTTGGCCTTCAATTAATGTACCTGAAAATTATTAAAATATTGTAAAAATCAGAGAAAAGCACAAATGTATCTGAAGACATTTTTTCCTGCACATATCATAGCATTTTCATGGGTGAACAATAACTTTTGTTGTTTATTATAAGCTGTTTTTCAGTGTCAACTAACCTCATGCAGATTATCATGTCAAAATTTCCATGGCAGAGACAAGAACTAAAACTCCTCTTCATGTGGATAAATTGACCACTGATACAAGTCTACTGGCTTTTTGTAAGCTAACAAATTTTAACTAGTGTCCCTGCTCTGCCTGGGCAGGATTTTATATACTGATTAGCTGTCATCCAAGGCAGATTTTTTTAAGTAAAATTTGCCGGCTTTTATTTTTTTCCAGGTGAAATGCATGGTGTCACTGTCATAGATTTCATTATTTATTATGCTTTAATATTGCATTTTCAAGGATCTAATTCCACAGTTGTACTGAAGCCCTGATTGCTTCAAACAGACTCTGTGTAGATGCAAGATGATGGAACCTTTTGGTGACCTGGGATCAATAGCTGCAAACCGATAGAAAGCGAAGAAGAGCACTGAAGTGGAATATGTGTCTTTTGAGCTCTTCCCATCTGAATAATGCCCTGAGGCCTTGTTCATTCACTCATAATTTTGGAAAATTTAAATGGGTGTTTAAATTAGGTAATCCTTCAGCAAATACTCATGTGGGGGGAAAAAAAACATCAAAAGCTATAAGGGGACAAATTTCTTGTTTTGAAAGCAGGAGAAATCTACGCTGACATTGTATATAGCCATTGGTATCCCTATCCACATAGAAGTTTGGAGACTTGCTTGGTTTTCTAGATATTAGAAAAAATTGTTTTCCAGTCACCACTATTTTCCTAAGAAATGGGATCAGCTAGGAGTTTTAATGGGACTGAAAAATTGAGATCTAGTTTACTGTGCTATTCTATAACATATTGTTTAACAATTGTACTTTATCTTCTAACTGTATTTGTGGCTCCATATGGAGATATGGAGCAGAAGAGAGGGAAATGGACATTGACAAGGGAAATGCCTCTCTTTTTTTCAGGAAAACTTAGGTGGGATTTGTTCAAAAGCCAAATGAATTCAAAAGTCATATGCAGACAAATAATTGTTTCCATGAAAATATTTTCCTTCTCTGAAATGAAAGTGTTTTTAGCAACTAAGTAAAAGGAGAAATCAAATTTGGTAATCTCTAAACTGCAATTCACCCTGGTTTTTACTGCACTTTGGAATTATCGCTGATTTTATTACAGCTTGTTATATACAACATATTTTCATCTTAAAACAAAAACTATTTCTCTCCATGGTGAATGACTCTAGTAATTACAAAACCACCTAATTGATCTTTTATATTGTTTACTGGCTTCTTTGGTGAAACAGACAAGTGCGTTTTATGGCTTCTAAATTATTTTATTATTTTAGGATTCTAGAAGAAAAAACTATTTTTTTGCTTCAGAGGAATCACATGTAAGCCAATACCTCAAACTTCTCCCTGAATGAATTCTTATCTATAGATTTTTCAACTATGCTATGGTTGCATATAAGTACTTTGAGTTTCTCTTTTATTTCAATCTATTATTTGTGTTTACAAATTATGTCTTCCGCATTGAAAGCTCTGCAGAGAAATCAGGAAGTGTTTGTTTCTGAATACATTACATTTCTCCCTCCCCCTGTTTTTATTCTTTATTGCTCCAGTCAGTGCGCTGAAGCATGACAAGAGCTCAAACTCGGCAAACTTCCAAGATGTGGAGGATACGCCTGACAGATGTGTCTTGGAAGAGTCTGAGAGTCCAGGTGAGAGGCATTTAAAGACAGTCACCAAGTATCAAGTGATAAATCTGACACAGCTTTTGGGTCTGTAAAGAAAGCACATTGTAATGCTGTTTTCTTTTTAGCAGCTGCAATGTCAAATTAATGGTCACCTCCAGGGGTCACAGTGTGGAGCTGTTATCCCTTCCCCTTTCATCAAGAATTCAGGTCTTAGAAAGGATAAAGGCTTTATGACCAAAAAGAAAGCTGACACTACTGGTTCATTATAATTAGTTTTGGACTATGCGGCTTACTTAATATATGTACAGTGTCTGACCCTTTGAAGGTAGCATAATATTATGAAAAATTAGAAGGACTGTATATACTGCAGTCGAATGTAGCAGTGGACATTCAAACACTGTATCTCTGGAGGAAAGCAAATTGGTAGCATTAAATAGCTTGATTCTTTTCTTTAAATTAGCTCACAATCATTTCATTTTAATGGCTCTTAACATTGATTCAGCTAAATACAGGAACATCCATAAAGTGTATTCTTTTTGGTGACTAAAATATTTATCTTCATGTAGTTTCATTATCTTTCTCATTATGGAACATCTACAAAATTTATTAAATTAATCCCAAAGGGAAACAAATATAAAGTGTATCAAGTCACAGCTAATTAAAAACTTTCTGTGCGACTAAATACTAAGATCTTTTAAGCAAACTGTGAGCTCGGCCCATGTACACCATATACGTAACCTGCGCATAGTCCTCATTAGTGAAAGAGTTAAACATCTTTCTTCACTTGGTATTTTCCTTCCCTGCTTTATCTGGTTTCTACGTACCCTCTTGCATCTTTGTGTGCTCATCGTGTATCATATTTTTGATTCATCGTCTCTGTGGCCTGTCAGCTTAGTTAAGAGATTTCCAAATCTTGCAGCCTGTGCTGACAGGGTCAGCTGCCAACAGTCCCCTGATCTTTCCCCAAGGAACACTGCTGAGATTTAATTTTCAGTCAAAGGGTGCAGTATGAAATCCATGTCAGGTCCCCTAAGTCATCTCAGAACCCAGATAGGACCCATGTCTGGAGGATTATATTTCAGCACACTTCACTCCTCCAAGATTCCTTGGGAGTACAACTGCTGTCATATACCCCATGTGAACTACATTCTCTTTTCATCTTTTCCACAGAAATGAACACCAGTATATGTTAGAATAATTGAAACCAATGAATTGTAATCCATATTAATTTTAAAGCCACAAAGTCTTGGACTCAATGCTCTACGGCAGAAACCAGCATGAGATTTAAAAAGAAATAGATAATCTACTTGAGAAGGAGCCAAGTTTAATTCCTTACGGCACCTGCAATTTGTGGTGCATGGCACCTCCTTCAGAAACTGGCTATAGTCCCTTCAACAATGATTATGGGCAAAAATGTGGATTGTCCAAGTTCTGACCTGTTCTGAAGTGAGAAAAGAAAAAGGTGGCACTAAAGTGTTCAGGTGAGAATTAATGTACCTTAAAAATAACATTAATTTTCATCTTATATTAATTCTGTGTGGCAAAGTGTACATGTTCGGACGGGAACTTGAATATCCAATTTTGCCCTCTGCGTATCTATATGAAGTACTGGAAAGAAAAATGCCTGTCAGGAGGTGAATATTGACTGGCAAAAGTACATGTTGATAAAGCATCTAAACTTAAAAACTGAGTTCCATTTGGTCCATCTGACATCATTAAACTAGTAATAAACAATGAATTACTCTGGCTTTTGTTTCTCGCCATTCCTGCGTTTTAAGACATCTTGTCTTATAGGTCTGAAAACCTCAGGAGATTTCACTACTGGTCTCACTGCTTTCCACTGAGAATTTGTGGCTTGGTTGTCATGGAGACATCGTATTTCTCCAAGAATTGCTCATATTGATCCGTGGACAGGCGTAAATGGCCAGGCGAATGTGAGGAGTAAAGGGGGTTGGGCTGTAGTATAAAATGACCAGAGGTTATGGGTCGGAAATAAGCTCATAGCAGACACTTAGGTAAAGAGAAAGAAACAGTTTTATTTTGTTTCAGGATTTTGGTTTTGCACTTTATGCCATTGTCTTCTTTCACTATAGACTGAAAGAAACTTGTTAGTCACTTGTCATGTCAGATCTTTGGCGCTTGTCCTGACACAGCTGTCAGCCTTCCAGCTCTGTGCAGTTCAGGGACACACAACAAAGAGCTAGGAACATGAATTATTTATTGCTCCTTGTGTGGATGAAATTCTGTGATAAGAAATTAAGACACTTCTGACAGAAGTGCTTGTTTGAAAGGAAAGATTTGGTAACACAATACGTTTACTTAAAACTTCTTTTTAGTAGCAAACATTGAAACGATAATATGACATTCAGTTGGCTATGATTTTCTCTAGTATTTCTCAGGTGCTTTAACTCTGAATTGTATTTTGGATCTGAGAGTGCCTGGGAGGTCAACATTTGGTTTGGTGAGACCCATGACTTTAGAGTCTCTCACATGTATTCAAAGTCTGGGCAAACTTACAAACTTCATTTATAAGTTTTTATTAAAAAGTCTGTATATGTGTTTTGCACAGCATCTTGCACTTCACTTACAACATGTTGTCATCTGTGCAAAAGTGATGTTAAGAAATATATTGATTTTATTGTCTCTTCTGATGAGAAAAAGGTGAAAATATGACAATACACCTGCAAGGAATTCCTGCTATTCCCAGAAAGGGTTCTTTATTACAACTTCTACCAGAATCGGAAGGCTATAACAGTTAACAGGCATATCTGTGCATTGCATTTTCTAATGGTAAAAGATGCTGCCTCTAACCTTGACTTTAGACTGAGACTTATTTTCAAAGTGATCTTAATTTTCCAAAATCATGTAAAGCTTACTCTGCTTATTTTGCTTTCGCATTTTCTGTGTGTTTGTACATGTTCTCACTGCTCTGGATGTGGGCCTCCAGCAACTGTAGAAAAAGGCATATACTCAGATGAATAGCAGGAATCCATTTGACTACCCAAGACACCAATCTGAGATTTACCTGTGATTCCTTGTGTTCAATGTGTGGTCTGAACTACTTTCAGATAGGTAATGAAACCCCACAACCTGCACTCTTCTCTTGGATAATTCACAGCAAATGCTTTTCACATGTGATGGACACAGGTAAATATCAGACTGCAGTCTCTTGTCTAAGTGAAATGGATTTTAGTTGCTCCCTTCATGTGCCTACAAGCTGCCATTATCTGTGATAGTGGCTTGTGTCTATTTTAGCCCACACACAGGGGATATGCTGTCTTCTCTCCCAGATGCCTAATAGTAGGTTTATCACTGCCATTTTCCCCACGTGCTGAGGACTACTTCTCTTTGACATGCAAAGCCTTGGCTTTTCAAACTTGCCTCTGCTCTAGCCTTGAACATCATAATCAGATGAGAGTTACAACAGCTTTTTGTAGAACTTGACTTTTAATCATATCAACCCCCGTAAAGAATTCACTATACCTTAGAGTGCTTCTTTAATATAAATAAACATTCCTAGCACTGTTTTCCATTTTATCAGACAAATTTCCCACATTTAGAGAAACTGAGAAAAAGGCTGAAGCTGAGTGAAAAATGGATGTGTAAGTTAGACTTCTAGGTCTGAGCTATTCACACAAGTTCTCTTGTACAAACAGTAGTGGAAAATTCACACCTCCAGAGGGCATATCATCTTGTCCAAACGGAGTTGCTTGACATGAGTTTTAAGGGGATTGAAAATGCTCTGAATTTTGTCAGTCAAAATCTAAGAGGAATGTAGCAGGACTTGACACAATTTGAGGTGTCTTAGCTTTCATATGTGGTGCAATCCCACTAAGGAGGGCTCTGCAGTATAGCTCTTATGAGAAAAAGGAGTAGATTTGGACTGAAGTCACAAGAAGTTGTGTAGGCATAGATGCCCCTTGCCTCTTATTTCTCCCAACAGAGAGATGGCAGTAGCTTCATCAATAGTCTATTCCTTTACTTGTTAATAGAGGAAAATTGAGCCTCACTAATGGAAGCTTAAGTTGGAAGCTGTAGATGGAAACTACAGAGTATTTTTTATCTTTTGAATGAGAACTGTGTAAATGGTAAGAACCCTACATGGTCTTCAGTAGCCAGACAGTCTCTGCCTGAGTCAATTGGTTCCTTCTGCAGCTCATGATCTCTCTCCCAAAGACATTATCCATATTAAATTCCTCCCACTTCATTTTTTGATTTTTCAGGACAGGATGTGTATTCTGGGTGTATAACAGATAATAGTGAAAATCTGAGCAGTTTTCACAGTCTTGCTTAGTTGCTTGTCCTGGATAGACGTTGGCACAGAGATAGGAAAGACCTCTGACTGTCCCTGAAATACAGTCTGTGAGAGACAGAGCTGCAGCAAATAGAAATGAGAATAAGCACATGTATCAAGAACAACAGATTCTTATTATCCACAATGTGGTTAAAAATACAGCACTAAAATTGTGACTATCTTCTTATCAGGCAAGTTCTAATTATTCTATCGAATATTCACTTATCAGCTCTGAGTTCCATCCACTGGAGAGTGTGTTATTTAAATATCAGCACTGTGTCACCTAGGTGGCTGTTGATCAGTAAACAGACAGAATGTAATTGTAAATATTCAGTAAATTTCCAATTATGAGGCACCCTAGAAAAGCATGATTTTCTGTATTTGCATCATCATGAAAAGTAGGTAGCAGTAAATGAGGAACGGATTCAGGAATGGAGTGCTGGAGATTGTTTATGATGATGATGCATGAAGCAGGAAGAGGATGCAATGTAGGCACAGCCAGTCATCACAGGCCCTGATAGCCCATACTGCTCAGCAACTGTGTATAAAATGTTAGTGCCAAGGAATTATTCCAGGAAGATTTTCTGGAATTTCTAATGTAGGCACAGATGAATCTGTAAGAATTTCACTGCAGTAGATGTAGTCTTGCATCCTGTCAGCATTCTGGGTTACTATTATCATGACCTATAGTTTTTGTTTTGTTTTTTTTTTAAATAGTAAATCAAACTCTAAAACCAGAAGACTACATAGTGGACATCAAGAAAGTGTGTATCTCTTGGTGTCTATGACACAGATAGGAAGATGATAGGTATGATAAATATACAAGATATGCATTAGACTGGGAAAGAATAGTGTGTGCTTCTTTCTCGATGTTCTGTACTCATGAAAGGTGTTGTATCTGTTTAAGCAGTGTTTCTAATACAAGTAATATTTAAAATTCAGGTTGTAACTATTACCATACATCAAATAAGAAGAAATCATGAATGTAAAAACTGATGATTGAGAGAGCTTTTCTGTGGAATTCTAATAAGCCATGACAGAATTAAAATATAACACCTTATTAGCATAACTTCCTATTGCTTCTGTTTATAGCTATTGTAGGATTAGTTCCGCTAAAAGGAAATATATATAATTTGAAAATAATATTTGTAGAGGAAACATAAACAACCTGTTAATTTAAATCAGACATTATCTTTCTGCTGATCCACCGGAATGTTTTCCTTTAAAACAAAAAAGGAAGAAGAAAGACAAGGCTGTTCAGGAGAAAAGTTTTGAGGAATGCCGTCATTCTCTTGAGCTGTTTTGGGTTCCATGTTGTTTCTTGTAGTATAGCAATGATAACGTAAACAGACTTCTGGAGGTAGATTTGTGATATTTTTTAACACTAGCATGTTGGTGCTAAAAGTTTTCATTCCATTACAAAAATAACAGAGTTTATTATTCTATAAAAAGATAGTAAAATAACTTATTTTTTAAAAACAAAATCTTGCCTATTACCTCAAACTGTAAAATCACTAAGCCAGATTCTTTTCCCATTTCTTTTCCAGATGACATGAAGCCACATCCCTGGATATCTAAGGTGTGCTCCTGTAAGGTGTGTTAAAAAAACCCTGCTAGCCGGAAGAATTAGAAGATGCACAAGAACAGCCAAGAAATAGGACACGTGTGGCATGGACATGAAATGGCTTGTTGTATTTATTATTGTATACCTTTAACAATTCATTTGCAGAAGCTACCTACTATGAGATGAGCTTCTTTTTGCTGATTTATTGACTTCAATTCACACTTCTATCACAAATGGATTTACATTTTATCAATTAAATTTAGATAGTTCTAATATAGAAAATATAAACTTTTAGATGTTTTTCACTAGTTTAGGCAGCGATCCCTAATCTTACATCTTTGACCATAAAACATTTTTGTCAATTTTAATATTCTTTTACATACATCAAATTTAATTTTTTCTTCCTCTTTGTTTCTGACTTTTATTAGAAATAACATTTTAAGACTGAGCAAAACTAAGTGCATTTGAAATAATTAGAAAATTTGCGTTTAAAGGAAAATGCACATTTTGTATTAAACATGGAATATTTAGAAACTACTAAAATATAAAGAATGCTGTGTGCACAGGGCAGCATGGAAAATTGATTATAAAACTGGTCATGTCTAGGATGTAAATGTTCATTTTCTATAAATACTGCAAATACTGTCATCTGTAGAAATGAGGTACCAATATGTAGTTGGAGAAGCCCAGTGGAGTCCTCTTCTGAAATCACATACTTCATTGGATTTGTGCTCATTGGGAAAAACAGCTATACGTTTTTGTGTTTTAAAAAATATGTCATTATGTTTGGAGAGTATTTGCAGCTTATTAGACTCATTTGTTGCCTAACATTCTGGGGGATTTGTTCTGGTTTGACAAAGAATGGCCACTCAGAGCAGTAAGCTCACTTTCTATATTACCAATAGTTGGAGTGCTATGGCAAAGGGACTTGAAGATGTGCTTTTCTGGATCTGTATCTGGAAATCATGATCTGATGTTATCCTTCCTAATTGTCAATTTGCCATAAGCTGCCTTTATCAGGAGACTAAAGACTTCTTCAGTGTGGAGAAAGAGTCTCTGGCAATGAATGTCTGTCTTACTTGTGGAGAAATGTCATGGCTGCAGGAGTGACAAAACAGGTTTCTGTTCCCATACTATGGCTTGAATTTGATAGACGTGAAACCTTTCTTCTGCTTTTTTAATAGTCCATATCTAAGTGCAGTGAATGGCAGCCAAGCTTCAGAGTATTATTTCAGTTTTTGTTCAACTAAAGAATGTCTCATGAAAATAGGCTGCAATCTAGAGAAGATAAAGGTGTTCAATATTATTTTTCTGTAATTGTAAATACCATGCAGAAGAAAATGACATCTTTTAACAGCAAAGTCACTGGTTTTTACACATTTGGTACTTTTCAGAACTTTCCTTATTCTTAGAAGACAATTTCCTATCTAAAACTTATCTTTTCTCTATATAAGCTTGTATTTGAAATGCAGTGACTGAACAGTGTGGATGTTGAGTGTTATAGCTTCATTCTTTCACTTATTGTGTTGGATGTCTGGAATATTTTCATTGACTTATTTATACTTGTACAGCACAACTGAGATCAAAACATGTCTTCTATTCTTCTATGACATATATTCTCTTCTTCTATGGTTAAATCAGTTGCAAACATCAAGAAGGTAAAAATAAAATGGCAAATATAACTACAGGAACCTAGTAACACACAGTAACCTTGCAGACAGTGAAACAAATGGAAAATGAAGGATGGACCTTGCTATCTCCTTTGCCACACATCCTTGTCAAAAGTCACCTTTAGTTTGCTGCAGTAGTCATCCATTGGCATTGAAAAGTCCATTTCCCTTCACGACAAATATTACTGCTTTGCATCAGCATCTGCTCACTTGAGCCAGCTCTGTTCTTAGTGTCAGGGTAACAAATCTCCTTAAAACTATTTCTGCTAGGTATTTTAAAAACCAATGTGTTCAAAGAGGTCTCATAGCTCAAGGAATTGGCATTATCCATAACAGCCGGTACTGCTGTAGTAGCAATTACATTTGTGCAACACAATATTTGATTGCTTGCCTTTAATTCTGCAAAGCAGTGCACTTTAGCAGACTGCCAATACAGACAGCCCTTTAGAATGGTTTGGGCAGTGATGATTGGTGTTTGGTGCATGCTTATGCGTGCTTTGTGCTAATTGTAATTACAATATCAGTAAGGTAAGACAGGAACTTTTTTTATTAGGTACATTTATTTCCCAGTAAAGAAAATGTATTTCCCATGTGGTTTTGGATGTCTTTCAAACAACTAACTTTACAGTATATGCTCAAGATGAACTCTTGCTTAGAACAATCTTTTGCATCAAAGTTATAATTTTAGAGCTATATACAAAAATACATATTAAACTCCTGCAATTGTTTTTTGTAAGCCATATCTGAAGAAACATTTCCGTACTAATGCAGTGTGATGTACCACATGCTTATAGAGACTGATTTGACAGCAAAGTTGCAAGGTAATTAAGAATATATTTTTCTTTTGTGTTGCACTGAAGGAATCCTGTCAAAATATGCTAATAGTAGTTGTCTAATTTTTAGATATGAGGTAGAAATTAATGAATGCCTAAACTGCATAAGGAGCAAGGTCTTTTAATTTTTTTTACTTCCATCCAGAAGTCACTGGGTCCAATAAACTGTATGGCTCAAGTTGTGGTTTCATAGTTTTAAGCAGTATTAGGACAGCCTGCCACTAAACAGGGCAATTTCTCCCCACTCCAGCCATATGCTTCTATGTCTCTTCACTTATGTTTGTGTTAGTGCTTGTATGATGAGGACATGTCAAGACAAGCACTGGCCTCAGTGCAAAGAGCAGAGGAGGAACAAGCAAGCCAGGGTAGAAAGAAGACAAGAGATATCATGTAGGTGTGGGACAACCCACACATACTTCAGCATTATCTCAGCATGAAATTGGAGTTTTAGGGTGTTATGTGCAGGGGGCTTTCTTTGAAATAGATTTGCAGCTTTCAAATCCCATAGGCATTTTTTACATTATGTGTATAATTCATTATATCATTACAAAAAAATAAAAGGGGAAGTTACTGGTCCTTTAGCATAAGACCAAACCAAAACTCATTGACGTCTCTTTGATCTGTGGGATTTTGAGTTTTCCAAATGATTCATACTTGCTAAATGGTCACTGACCTTGATTCCTCCCTGGAAACATCCCTGAACTTTGAACTGTTCATTTATGGCTCCAAATCCAAACATTGTAATTTGAAATCTCTTCTGCTATTTAGATATTTTAAATTTGATCATTGAAATAAACTACTTCCATTTCTGGGTTGTATCTTGTTCAGCAATGCTCTACCCCAATCCAGTGAAAGATGTTCTGAAAGCAAATTGGCATAGAACTTGAAATATAGATATATGATTCAGTTTTCTTTAAAAAAAAAAAAAAAAGAGACACTTTAACAAAACACTATGTAATAGGGCTACAAGCTTCAGACAGCACTAGAAATCTAGCAAGGGAAATGATTTTGCAAGTCGGACTGACCTGAAGTGTTGAAAATTTGGAAAAGAATGTGCAGGTGCAATAAGCAGCATCACTTCTCTCCAGGCTTTTACTCCTTTCGAAGGAGCATGTTCTCTGAGGGCAGACTAGGGCAGTGAGCTGGAGCACAAATCTAAAGTCAGTGTGCCAATGCTGAATAGCTAGCAAGCATGCACAATCCTGATGGGGGATCTGTGAAGACAAAGTCCTGCTTCTCGCAATGGATATTTCTGCTGAATTTTGGCAGGCCATTCTTCTTGCATGCGAAAAGGATGCAGAGGAATTTAAAAGGGCTGGTCTTCCCCTTTTTCAACATAAAATTCACACAATAACCCAGGATTGTCTTACTGGGGACAATGGGAAGTTTGTTTCTTGAATGACACCTGCTGGGAAGTCTAAAGCGTGTCCAAGAGCTGTGCTGCAGGATAGAGGCACATCATGTAAAGACTACTTTCCCCATCTTCCCATGAATCTGAGTGTCCAGGATATGCTGGATGATGGGTAAGTGCAAATATAGCTGTCAAGGTGAAGCAGTGCAAGTTGTTAAACAATATTAAACATTATGAAATGTAATAAACACCTGCAGATTTTTTTGAGTGGACTGTGCGTTTGATAAAATTGTTGCACAGTATCAATTTAATTGCACTTATCTTTTTCTGTCATTTATTTATAAAAACTTTGGATCGAGAAGACAGAATTTTGCAGCCTGAATTTACATTTTGTCCCGCAAACATAGGGATAAAGGCTGTTTTTCTTCCTCTAGCAATACTCTCAATAAAATATCTGTGAAAAATAGCATCCCTGGAGTAAGGAGTATATGTACATTAAGTACATTACCCCCCCCCCCCCTTTTTTTAGCATGTGAAAGCTTAATATGCAGCAGAAAAATATTAAGAATATCCAATGCTAGGGAGATAATATTTTCCTTATTTCTTCTTAAATTTGAGCTAAATAATGTGTAAACTTCTTGACATTAAGAACCTAGGGAGGTTGTACTCTAAATCATTATGAGTTTCCACACAGAAACTCGGGGTAATAAAAGATTCTGTTCAGTTTCAGAACTTGATTTTCTATAATCACACTGGCAAACAGACTTCCAGCTCTGGCCAGTAAATGCAACGTATATATTTTTGTTGTTTGTTTTGGTTTATAGTCTTCCTGCCATGTAGGTGGCAGCAGCACTCAAGCCTTGAAATTAATTCCAGCTTTTTCTTGAGTTTATTATGAAACACCATATTTTAAGAATATTATTGTTGAGAATGAACTGAAAGTATGATTACTTTAAAGCTGGATATCAGTTTAGCTATATGTACCTTTAAGGAAGCCTGTGACTTTGTAATATCCGTGTTTAAAAGGCAATGTGTCATATCTGTCTGTACGAATATAGATGCTACTATTTCTTGTGCATTATGATGTATTTTCTTTCTGTAAATTAAATTGCTAGTATTTTTTCTACTGTTTCAGTAGGTTTCAGGACACACAGGGTGTTTCTGAAAGTTCAAAAATGTTAACATTTACTAGTATAGTCCCCACATTTGTTTCCCTGCAGAATGAGAAGCAGCTAGCAGGTGCTTGGGCAGGAAAGCTGTTGACTGTGGGCATCCTTGATGATACAAAAAGGAAGGACAGAGAAAGGTAGTGTAGGATTCTGTGCTATGGGCTGTACTATTCATAGTGCTTTATAAAAAATATCATTAATTATCCTGGAAAAAACATTTTTAAGGTCCAAATATCTTTAGCTTGGCCTAGAGTGGGATTGTCTGCACTCTGACATTTACTTTGGCTAAGAAATAGAGAGAGGTTTTGAAAGAGAAGCAACAAACCTGAGAACCAGAATCAAAGCTGTCTGGCAGCCTCAGTCTCTGCAGAATTAGCTGAAACTTCAGGGAGGCTTTGTGGGATCATCTCCAGGCCCTGGGAGATAAAAGCAGGTGTTTCACACGTGGCTGTGCACCAAGGAAAAACACTAGCACAAAAAAAAAGCATAATGATGGTAGTCCTTGAACTAAGAAATACAGTTTAAACGCTGGAGGCAAATGGTAGTGCTTTAGTAAGCTGTGATATGAAGTAGATCAGCAGTAATTCCCTCAATGCTTTTTTACCAGTAGCAGCTGAAGTAACAGGGAGATTAAATATCTAGTGAACAGTGTTTCTCATTCCATAGGATCCTGTCTGGAGATGTATTTGGTGGAGGTTTAATCCATGCTGAGCATGGAATCAGCTAAGGTAACTGGGAAAGTGGGCAGACTCTGGCACTTAACCATCTTCATCCAACTGCCACAGCTGCAGATTTGGACAGGTCTGTTCTAGCCTTATGCAGATGCTGGGAGATAAACAGGAACCAGTATTCCTCTGATACCTTTGTTATGTGGTATGAAGTAGAAACCCTTGGCCCAGTGTATCATCTAGCCATTTGTAGTCAGGCAGATGGTCTTCAGAGGACAGAATTCCACACTGGAGGGTCCATTACAGCTTCAAGCTGCACTCAGCGGATGATCTGCGACCAAACAGGCTCCTAATGCCTAATGGGGCTATGACCAAAATGCCATTACAGGTGTCGTGATACATGTCCTGCAGCAATAGCATTCCTCCTGCTTAACGAGTGGTTCAGGTAAAGGACTAACAAAGGGAAAGTATGAATTTGTGGCTGATAAAATTTGTGACAACAGTAGAAGTAGAATTAATGATGGTAAGTATCATAAAGAGCAGCAACAGGATACCTGTCAAATCAACACAGTGGGATAGCCAGCTTTAGTCTGTCCTGCATGCTGTTGAGTACAATGCTACAGCTGCTACACTGGACAGTGCTAATGGGAAACACACTTCCCTTCTTAAATCTCTTCCAGATAAATACGTGTCTAGAGCAAATATAGTTTAACTGCTTATAGGGCATGTTTTGGAGATTTGGGGGTTTGTACTCTCCACTTCATTGCATCAATTAAATCAATCTTAGATTCCATTCCAGTGAGCAGATATTTGTCAGAAAGCAGCTTCCTCTGTCTCCCAAATCCACATGGTTTGGTGTTTTTTTTCTTTTTGTATTTTCAAAATTATGCCATTACTTAAGAAATAAAAATATCGTTTCATTTTTTCTCTGTCATGCTGGTAGTACACTCAAAGTAGTTATTGGGGACTTCTGTGCCTTGCAACCAAAATGCATTTAAATTGAAACAAAGTTCATATTAATGCTGATTGTTCATGACCTGTAAGGAATACATATTTTAAAAACTCTTGGAAACTTTAACTAAATTTCTATGTGTTAGGATTTTGTCTGTGGAATGGAAATACTTGCAAGACCCTATCTCCAAGTTTAGTAATGATACAGTAAGGGCTATGTGGGTGGTCATGGCATTTTGTAAATAAAATACACAACAAAAAATATATAATAAAAAGCTTGATAGATTAATGTTATCCCTGCCCAAACTTGTTAGGCTGAATCAACAAAACTACCTGAGCAATATGATATAGAAACTCTGAGAACTACCAAACATGGCTTTCCTTAGAGATATTTTTGCAGACTCACCTTGGAGTGTAACTGCTCCTTAGGAACTTGAGATTTGCGGCAATAAGATCTCAAGCTTTTAAAGAAGGTGATGAACAATTTTAATGGATTGGATACTGAGAAAAACATCAGAGAAGACATCACAAGCGAAGACTTGTTCCAGGCACTGTTTCTAGTATTTGTTGCTTTCATTATATGGAGTGACAGTCCAATGAATCACTGGGTGGTCTTTTGGTCTGACAGTTTGGGTATTGTCCAAGCAATTAACAGGCAGTCAGGCAGTGGCTAGTGATTAAATTACAGAGGTTCTTTGGTGGTTTCCATAAAGAAATCTCTGGGAAGGGTTAGGTGGATCCACCATCTATCATATGATGTGTCTTGTTATGTTTACATGTTTATTCAAGTAAATACTTAAGAATATTATGGCGCTTGAGAAAAGTTGATATTTGAAAGACATTTCATGCTTTTGGTTTCTGCTGTACTAACCCTGTACATGAGGAGAATTTATGATACTGTTGTGGTAAACTTTTAGCTTTTTTTTTTTGTAGGAGATTTCAGAAATGTCTTTCCTCATGTCCTAAGTCACATATCTGACTAACTGCATGAGTACGTCATTGGTTTCATTCTAGATTTTTTTTATTAAAAATTGCCTTCTCTGATATTTAAGCCCTTTAAGCAGATATTATTGGTATTGTCTTCTTGCTTAACCCACAAAACATGTAGCACCCTGTGTTCCTCCACTTTTTACAATGCCTAAATCTGTAGAGGCTCAACTGTGTTTCTGCTATTTGTCCGTTTCTTTTCTTCCATGTGTGTGGGATAACTCTACCACACTCTTTCCAGAGTTTTGAGTTTTTTCTTCCTCCCATGATAGGCAGTGGTTAAACTTCCACAGAGAGAACAAGGTAAAAGCAGCAATAACGAAAAATAAAGAGAAGTAAACTCTATTAGCAAGAGTAAATATACTAGCATGGCCAAATTATGACCACACTGACCTCTAAGCTGCACTCTGATCTTTTATGGTAATTCTGAACAGAGCTGCTGAAGGTAGATATAAATGTCAATACTCTAGGAAGACTGGGAATTTCTGGCAATTTGCATAGGGTATGTACAGTCGTAACCACAATCCTGCAGGTGTTGGGTACAGTACCCACTGTACTGAGCTCACATGTGGCTTTCGTGAAAGAGGGATGGGACTAGGAAATTAATCTCAGCAACATTAAGTTTTCTTAAGCATGTAGTCCTTTTTCCTGGGAGTAATCTTTCTGGATTAGCCAGGAAGTGCCCTTGCTGGCTAGCAGGGAGCAGAGGAGGTGGTTCTGTACATTTCAATGCTTTTACAGCTTCTGTACTAAAAGATGCTGGGTATAAGAGGGAAGCTCGCATGGCCTCCTTAGCAGTAGATTCAGCTCCCTTGCACACAAAGGTTTTGACAGAATGAATCCCCACAGTAGATTGCTCCTATTTTCTTATCCAGTATTCAGTCCCAGGCTACATCCTCTAGCAGCTTTCATTCAGCCAAAGCTGCTTCCAAGAGAGCTCAGGGGCTTCACTTGGTCAGCAGTAATCACTGGGTTAATACAGCCTGGCTTCTGCCTCTCTCAGATGTTCAGGAGAAGATAAAGAGTCAGGGGTAGAGGCTGCAGGTTAATGAAACACCGCCACTGGAAGGCAGAAATCTGAGAGGAGAAGCAGGAGAGGAAGGGGGAATGTGAGGGTTTTTATATTCAGGTGTTACTCGGTTGGGAGAATTGCTGGGGCAGAATTGTTTTCCAGTATTATAAAGACTATTTGATTTGTTAGAGCATAGCTGAAATTACTTATCTACCTGGCAAAAATAGTCTGCCTTTACACTCCTATTAAAATCATTTTAGACTATGTTCGGAGCTCTGTTATGCTAAAAGAAACGTGCTCCCTCTCCCCGAACCCCAAACAAAACACCAAAATCCAGAGGCACTCATGTTAGTATAAACAGTCTCTAACAAATTCTAACTAGTGCTTGGGTAAGCATTGTTAGAAATATCTGTCATGCATTTCAATGAAACCTATTAATAAAATGAACAAGTAGAAATTAGCCAAATATAGAGAAGTAATAAAGAAGTGGCCCTACCACAGGAAGATGTTGTACTATGCTGTTTTGTATATCTCATGAAAGCAGCTTATGTTTTTGCTGAATCTCTTCGATAATCCTGGGCTGTAAATGATGCAGCCATGTAAATAACTGCACAGTTGCACTTTGACCATATAATATGAAAAACAGCTAGTTCTCCATAATTCCATTGTCAAAAAATTCCTCCTACTTATCAGTATGCGATGTCCTGTTACAGACAAGCAGAATACAGAATGATCTATTCAGTCTGCAGTGTTCAAGATGCTATTCTTACTGTTATTATCAGCAATGATGATTACCTCTGAATGTTCAACAGTAAATACAGAGGACGAAAAGGAAACATTTCTCCTAAGTGGTGTAGAACAATACCTGACACCTTTCATCTGTAAGAATCCCAAAGTGCTTCACAAAGTCTGCTGGGATCACTTCACCCACCACTGAAATGTACCTATCTCCATGATGAAATTCAACTTTTATTCCACAGCATTGCCATTGTGCAACAGTGTTTTTGAAAAAAAGTGACAACTAAATGAAATGCATTGAACTGTTCTTGTGAAAGCTATCATAGGTTCCTCAGTGACAGCCAGCAGTTAAAGATCTGGTTTGGCATCTAGAGCCAAAACCAGCAGATACTTTATCCTCCTCTGCCCTCACATGCTACCTTCCCAATCAACATACTCCTGTTCTGTTTCTGCTTTTCTCAGAACACTGTGCCCGTGATGAGAAGAGTAGCTGCAAATATACTGATAGTGCCCAAGTCTGACTTTGCTTCTCTTACCTTTTACCAGCAATGACTATCAGTTGAAATACTACTAATGAATGAAGTTCTACTAATGAAATCACACTGGTAAGCCAGGGTGCCTAGAGTTATCCTTAGAAAGTATGTAATAATGAAAACAGAATGCTTAAAATTTCATAGGAAAAAATGGGCATAACTAATAAAGACTGTTCTTCTCTGACAACTTTGGTCTGAGCCCAACTCTGTAAAATTAAGTACTAATATGTTATTCCTTATGAGGTATTTATATTCTTTTTCACAGTCTTAGTACTATATCTATGTATTTATATGAGCAGGTATGCCTGAACCCTCACTGTAAGGTGACTGTAGAAACAGATGCTGTATCTGTACTGGTAAATTAGAGTAAGGGAACATTCTCAGGTATGAGAACTCATGTATATTGATAAAATGATGGGACAATTGCCATGTTCTTGTTCTACAACAACTGATACACTCCTGATGACCATACCTGCTAGGAAATGTTTGAACATGTCCATGCTCTTCTGGAGGGTAAAAGAGTTTTTCACTCAGTGTTTCTTTCAGGTCTTCTAGCAGTTGGCTTCATTGTCAGAAAACACTCCTAGGCACATTTAACTTGCTAATACAGATACATACACAAAGGGTATGTACAGAATAATAGGGTGTATGTTAAGTGTAGTATTTGTGTATTCCTGGATGTGATAAAAGTTAGTATAAAAGTGGATTGAATCATCTTCAAGAGAAGCACATGGTATGCAGTATGAGTCATCTTGAAAGTGCTCCACCAATATTAATCAAATCATGGAGCTGAAAATACAGGTTCTTGCTAGAATGTCCTACTACATTTTCATCTCACAGAAGGATGGGAGCAAGCCCAGGCAGGAGATCTGAACCGTGCTGAATTTTGGAAAGCTTAGCTCTTGCTACTGATACAGATTTGATCCCTCCAACTCAGGTTTATATCTGTAATATGTCACTTTAAAAAATCAAGGTCCCATATGGGCTCATTCCACTGCAGTGTTACTACTTTATCTTATATTTAATCTCCTCTCTGGTCTTGGCTGTTCTTTGGCAGAACGCAAGTTCCTTTCAGGCCCGGGGAAACATTGAACATGTCACCACTGAGCCTACAGAGTGTGTTGGGGAAGTTGGCTAAGCAGACAGAACCATTTTACTACTGAGAATATGGTGATCTCTGCTCTTCCACAGCTACAGACAAGGAAGAGAATCAAAAGTGTTGTTTCAGAAGAAGTTACTGACCTTTCTAAACCAAGATGTGATATTTCTTTAATAGAACAAATGCAGGTAAACTGATTCAGATAGGTTCTCATTCTGTACATAAATGTAGACAAAATATAAGTACTGTATTTGATAGGACACGATGCATAACGATAAAGGTAGCTTTTATTCTTGATATGGTTATGTAAATAACAGATGAGGAAGTTATGAGTGTTTGTTACAGTTTTTACTTGGTAGCTATATAGCAATAAAAGAGACAAACTGAAGTGAATGAAATATGCGGTAACAAGTCACTTTATATGTAACCTGAGTATAAGAGCCATTTATAAAGACATGCTGTTCTTCTGAACCAAAATTTAGAAGACTTGAGTTTGATTCAAGGTCAAACTTCTCATCTGCTTGTGGGAAAGCCATGTGAATCTCTTTAAGTCTCTGTTCCCACGTAAACTCAGGAATAATTTCCAGCTTCATGGGAGTTTTGTGAGTGTAAGCTCATTAAGGCCTGTGAATCAGCTAGATACTATAGCGTGGGGAGCTAGGTAACTATGTAGATAAATAAGATGTCAGAGTTAGATGCTGTCAACCACTTACTACTGTAAAAGTAAGAGAAACATATTAAGTGCTTAAGTGTAATTTTTCTTCTCTCAAGAAGCTTCATCATACTTTTAAAATAGAGACAAACTGTAGAGTGAATTCTAAAGTGACAGCAATAACTCTGAATCCACTATTAGATATCTGAGTGGCGTCTTCAGAAAGCACCATGTGAATGTGCTATTGGCATTTATCTTGCGCATAAATCAAAAAAATTCTATAGCCAGAGAAATAAAATTATATATGCTTATGATGAATGCTTGGTCTCTGAAATATATATGTTAGGATGTAAAACATCTCCTATTAAGAGATGCTAAATTAAAATATTTAGTAGGTTTTAAAATGCATCAAAATTTAAAGTTGTAAAATTCTATTAAAAGCATCACATTTATTTGCTGTGACCCCACTGAAGCAGGCTCACCAATTCTAAAGTATTTTGAGTCAAGTCTTGTATGTATGTATATATATTTGTGTGTGTGTGTATGAATATGTATTTATTTATATCCACTATTGTATATTCCATAATGAGTCCTATTTTAAAAGTGAATGTGAAGATTGCAGTTACATTGTGAAACGTCAGCTGTAGGACTGCAGAAAGAATGGATGTGGCAGAGCTTAACTCTTCCCACTGCACGTATGTATTACACACCAATCTTTATGTGTATTAGCCCATGTCCATTCATAATCAATAATATTGCCTCATCAAACTCTTCTCTACTTTTATATACACATATGTTTAGTACTCTTAAAGATATTTTAAATATAAATGGGTCTAATTTTGGTCCTGACAATTGGACCAGAACAATACAATTGATAGATTTGGCTCCACATTTGAAATGTTAACCCGTTACCAGGCAGGTCTTAGAAAATATACCAACAAACAAAAAAGAGGAGAATCTTACCACTTATTGTCCCTGTCTTCAAAGACTTCATCTTTAAGGCAGAAATTTATAATTCTGCTTTTTATATTTAATTATCATTTGACTACTGCATCTTCAGTAAAAGCCATATCCTCCTTAAATTTTCCAGTTTTTTTCCCGTAGTTGACAGACAGTTGCTAATCATATGTATAATACCCTGAGCAAATTTCAGGCCATATGGGGATAAAATAGCTTCCTGCATATTTTACCCCCTTCCATCTTATTTTTCTACTTTATGTGAGTCTGGTTTCTATTTGTGAATGAATGCTATGGTGTGTATTGTCTGTGGTAAGAAAAGGGATACTGTAAATGTTAAGCCTTTAAACATAGATGATGAAGTTTAACAGAGGCTTTCAAATTCACACATACAAAGACAGCATTTACTGCCCTCTTTGCCTGCTTTGAAGCACTCAGCAAAGAATCTGCCGAGTAGACAAAATATTTTTTAGACCAATCCTGGACAGACATGTTGCAGTTTGCCTGGTGGACAGGACAGGCAGCACGCTGTCCCTTGAATGCGGTGCTGGGCTTTGCTGGTGAAGCCTCTGCTATTGTGAGCACAGGGGTATCAGGGTCCTTAGGCAATACGTAACAATGACATGAGCCCTCCAGAGAGATTCTTTTGAGAGGAATCATCACTTCTGAGGTTGGATTCAGAGTTTTAAAGATTTGGCAAATGGATTTTGATCTCTGAGTTGCCTTAACAAAAACCAAGTTCCATAACTTCCTCTGCAAGGCCTGTTTGACTTTGCTGGAGGAAGAACGCTTGTTCAAAGCTAGCCCAGCAAACATCATTCATCACAGTGTCAGTCACACTCAGATACCAAGGTACCTTCAACAAACGTTTTGTATTGTAACCTCTTGGTTGGTTATTAAATTAGTGGTTCCCACAAAGTTCCAGTAGTCATAGGACATTTTGTTAACTTTATGGGATTTATATTAACTCATAGAAACCTTTACAAGGTTGCCAGCAGGTGCAAAGAAACTAATGATTAGCTAGATTCTTCTTAGTAATTCAGAAATGTTGATGAATGCTAGTTCAAGTTGCTGTTACCAGTAGAGTATTACTCGCAATGCTTGACTCCTGCTAAGAAGGAAGTCTTCTACACTCAACACAATCTTACTTTTCCTTATTTCATATTTGTATGTGTAAAATATTGTTATTATTATATCTCTGTCAAAATTCATTTTCAGCAGCTGCTAAAATCTTCAAGTCCTGCCAAAGACAGTCGTCAACTATAAAGCGAGTCCTGAGTCTAAAGCAGATGCAGTATCCTCCTCAGAAATTATTGTAAGTAAATATAGTTACAAGAATTATCACTAACATTGAAAAAGTCTTTTTCTTTTAACCCAGTATCATATGAACTCATTTCAGAAGCAGTTAATATGACCGAATAGCATGTATGTAAGTTATATTAAACTATAGATTTAGTCTTATTTTAGCATACGAAGAAAAGTTTAAAAACATTTAGACTTTGTTCAAAGACTGTCTTGTGTACAGTTCAGGAAAATGTACATATCTGATAACATAATGACTGTACCACATGAACCCGTTCCCAGAGAAGGCTGTTTACTTAAGGCCTGAAGCAAGGTTCAATTCTGAAGAAAACTTGACAAGGACAATTTCTTACTTACCTTTACTAGCTGACAAAGCACAGTAATGATAATGATGGGTGGTTGCATTCCAAGCTTTCACTCACCTAAAACACCACAGAGCAATTTATATGTATTTGTTCTTTGCTTTCACTGTAGTATTACACAGCTAGGTGGGATTTTCAAAGAACCCCAAGAAATAAAGCGTTCAGCTCTCAGAAAGAGTTACTGAACTGGATAAAGCTATGCATATTCATCCACAGCAATGCTGAGTTGTTCTGAAACCCTGTGCTTAGGAGTAGGAAGACCACACTCCTGGCACTTCATTGCATCACTTCTCTCTCTGCAACATTGTCACATGCATTGGGTGCTTTTTGGAACTATACATGGATTTCCTTTATTTCCTTACCTAGAAAGGCTCAGCCAATCCTCTAGAGCAGTTTTGCTTTTTAATCCATCCCACTCCTTCTCTTTTCCCAAGATACAAACCCTCATCTCCTTCTGCCTTTTGCTGCATTCACATAGCTGTGGATGTCTGAGGGATATAAGAGGTGCTTTCCCCTCTGCTCTCTGGGAGGTGCCAACACAGAACTGCTCCTTGAAACCTCATCACTGGCAAGAGAGTGATTTTCCTTTGATATCTGGCCCTGATCTGTATATAGTATTGGGAACAAACACTTTATCCTTCCCCACACACTCTGTCTGAGCCCAATTTGTTCTGAACTACAAATACAGTAAGTTGTATTTTTTCAGTCAGCTTTTTCATGGATATTCAAACGTAACAAATAAAAGGGACTTTCATTTAGCTCTAGAAAATCTGTTCATAGGTGTTTTGGGTTGAAAAAAAGTATTTTTCACTTGTTTGTAGAGCTACCTAACCAGGATCATATACTAATCCAAAACACAGAAGTAACATCATTGCAAGATCTGGCATTTCTGCATTTTGTCCCATAATCTTCTACAGAAGACAGTTATGTGTCATAAGTTTAGACCTTTATCCTTTAGCTGGGCAAACAGCTGTGGGGAGTAGATGGTTACTTTTGTGAAGGAGAAAAATTGAGCGCCTTAACTCGCCTCTTGTCACATTCAGGTAATAAGATGCCGGATTTTAATGTACTTTCCCACACTTTTCAGTGTGTGTTTTTGTAGCTTCCTACATCAGATGCTAAAATCTTTCCATGGATTGAACATTTTTGTATAGCAAGCTTGTATGTCTGTCTGACTCACCCTCTGCTTTTGAGCTGCGGATCAGTTTTTCCATTATGCCTTTTGAAAGATGAAGGCCTCAGTTGAGCAAACCAGAGCAGGAGTTTCCTGTAATCATCTATGCCATCATCTGTGCAGGATCATGGCAGCAGCTGATCAATAGAGGAGTATTTAAATATGTTAGAGCCTGAATCTGATATTCTACATGTTTAACAGCATAAACAGATCAATGGGACAGGATTGATCTCCATTGATATTTGGCAGTTTTCAAATACAATTAAACTACATTTGGAGTACTGAAAGCACTTGAAATAAACAACTGGGCATTATTTATAATTTAAAGAGCTACTCAAAAAATTTAACAGATCAAGTGGTTGTTTCAACAATGCCAGTGTCAAGGGAAAAGTTGAAATCCATATGCTGTATATAAATAGCAAACTGAAATTAATGGCAAACTGAAATTAATGGCAAACTGAAATTCGGTGTGTTCTTTAGCACATATCATTATATACAAGGATATGCAATTAAATTGTCATTAGCTGATAGATATGAATGATTATGCCTGAGCAGAGTCTGGGATTGGAATTATTTATGCAATAGCGGCACAGATTCTTCAAAAGTATAAATGGTGCCATTAATAATTGGCTTAAAGTAAGTTGCCAGTTTCTCAATTAGATATTGTTGATAAAACGGCAACCTTAGCTTTCTCACATCCATAAAACAGCGGAACGTAAGAGTTATCCAGCTGGTTTTTGGTTTTGTGGATCCCTGTTGGCTGTATTCCCACTGTGTCTGACAGGGCTCCAGCAATTCCCTGTATTCCAGAGCACCTCTGAGAGCTAACACCTGGCATCTCTATTGTTTCTTCTGGGAGCCTGGCACCAGCATGTGTTTAGGCTACCATCAAAACCTATTTGCTCAACTAGTGACAATCTGGGGATGTACTTGGGTTGCCTTTGAGAGTAATGTCATTGTCACCACAAAGGCACATGAGATAGCCAAAGGCTGCTCAGAGTGTTTGACTCATTAACACGCCAAGGGTATAGATAGTGAAGATTATAAAAAGGACCAGTGCCCACAAGTTTTCTCCCTGGCCAATTCAACTGAGTCACACCAAAGTTGACCAGAAGAATATTCATTTTGAGAAATAAGATTTATTTGCCATTCTGGTCTCCCTCTGGGCAATTTTACACAGCAACACAGATGTAGTCATAATGAAACCTAGTGTGAGAGCTCAGGAGCAGATCCAGAACACACAAGGCGATTAGGACGTTTACTTTCTAAAGAATTATTTGCAAAGAAAGGCTTATGGTTTAAAGCAATTTGAAATACATGAAGGAAACATGGATCTGTAAGACTACTCTCTGCTATAAACCCAGAGCGCACCTCTGTAAACCCCAATTTCTGTAAAGACATAGAGTTGATTCATTACAAGGACACTGAATGTCAGCTCAGTAGTACATTTACCAGCCAACTTTAGTGGGAGCACGGGGAGATGTATTTGTGCACTTTATGCTGACAACATTCTGAAACATATCTAAACAGTATGAATGTGTTTTCCTTTCCCAGACACTTTGAAAATAATCCCATATGTTTGTGCTAAGGTCCATATCCTGAAAAGCTGGGAAAGTGATTTCCATGTATATAATTTGCTTAATCCAATGCCAGTGTAAAAAAGAATAAGGCTTTTCTTGTGATATGGATTGACAAGAGGAAAACATAGCGAGCTCCTTTTGCCCAGGAAGAAGGACTGGTTAAGCAGCATCATGACAATAGAGATTCCCAGTGTACGTTTATCAGAGCTGGGACCCTGCAATCCTTAGCTCTTCAAGCCTTCCCAAACACCTCCTAGCTTCTGGAGGGCTCAGAGCATGTGTATGAGTGTGCAGCCTTCTACTGAAAGTACATATGTGTCATTCCCAAGGGAACGGCTTTTTCTGTTAATGATATCAGAAATACTTTTACCTGAGAGACTATTACAGGGTAATATTAAGAGGATATGTTCAGTATTAAACTATGCAGTGTTCCAGTGGCCACGAGTACATTTTACTACCAATCTGTGTTGCACAGAGCAGCACAGTGAAAACTCTACAACAGAAATACTTCGGCATTTTACCTGAAGAGGCATGGTGATGACTTATAGTACATCCTGAATAATATTTCTCCTCTGTGCTTTATCTGGACCAATAAATGCTTATGCTTCTGGATGCAGGAAGAGCTGTTTGTTCTCCACATCTGACAACCCATTAAAAAGAAAATAAAGTAAACATATCAGAATTAGTCCCCTAAAGCTTCCATCAAGCCTTCTGCCATGAGCACTTTGCTGTTTTTGTTTTTTTCCTTTGCCAGCTTTTGGCACTCAGGGACAATCTGTCTCTGGGAAAGAGAATAACATTGCTTTTCTTCCCCAAGATGTATGATCCAAGAACTAAAGCTAAAGGCTATCCAGAACAATATCAGAGGGCTGCATAACAAATAAGTAGCCAAAATTATTGAAAAAATCTTCTTCAGGTGGTAAGCAGTACAATATACTTAAGGAAAAATACAAAATCTTAGAGTGAGAATTGTGAGATAATTAATAAAAAGAAATATTTTTTTCCTCACCCCACCTAATAGTGGTCAGTTTAAATCCTGAAGCTGGGGCAGTTTTCCCAGGATAACTCTGAGGAATTATCTGACTTCTGATTATATTTCCTAAAAATAACACTCCAGTTTAGCTTCTGATGATGAGAAACAAAAAAAGGAAAGAAGTATCACCAGCAAAAAAAAAAAACCAACCTGAATTTTTCTGTAATGACTGTCAAGTAGTAGGCTTTAGGACCTACTGGAAATGTAAACCCTCCAACAGCTTTCAGGCAAGCCCTTGTTTTCAGCTGATCATTACTAGTTCTGACCTTTGAAATCCTCTGCTGCCAAGGGAGAATCTGGTCTTCACAGAAAAGCTGTTCTGTATTCCATTCATATCCAATGAAGAACTTAGCTATATTTACTGGTATTTAACTTATGGAGCACATTTGCCTGGAAGGTAGATGAAATCTCCTGCATTTAAGATCAAATCAATTTGAATTTAGGGTCACATTTACAAAAGTCAATGTTCCATAAAATCAAAGAAGAGCTTAATTCTACGATTTTTTTCTCCGCCAATCAACTGTGTAGTTTCACACAGCGCAGTTCTGCACGCCTTCCTCCCTGAAGGAATCCTTGCACCTGCAACCATTCAGATGGGAGGCAGCAGCATGACTTGTAGTTCCACTCAAGTGAGTAAGATCCAAGTGTTTAGGTCCAAGACAAACATGATCTGCATTCTGTAAACTTCATATTCTTAACTCTCACTCCCACAAATAGTCTCAGTCACGTTGCTGAGACTACTCACACAAGTATCTTGCCTGCTTAAAGTGAGGCTTTCAGGATCAAACCTCTTTTCTAAGATAAGATGTATCCAATTTGGACATTTAATTCATGCGCTTCCTGGACTAAATAGAGAAAATAGGTTAGTGTGATTTCAAGGTGAAAGCGTGTGTAACTTCATTCATAAGCAAGCGCTACTACTTCAAAGGAGAGGAGATTTGCAGGAATCAATGATCTGCAATATCTTTTTGCTTAAGGTGTAATTGCCATCTAACAGCACTTAGGGACTTTGCTATTGCAGAGGTCTGGGAAACACAAGCCCAAAATACAACTTTCTGGTTGGGAGATTTCTAATATTGGAACATTGTCTTTGCACGCTACTAATCCACAGCCTTTTCCCCTGGAAGGCTAAGCAGGAAAGGAGAAAATAGGAGCTGCTGTTCATTCCCCCTTCCACTTACCCTGTGAAACTGCGATACAGCATGCCTGAAAATTACATTTATGTTATTAATAGTAATATCTTTTCTTTATTTTTAAATGAAAATATTGATTACTTAGCCTTGATGAATAATGAAAATATACAGTTAAAGTGCAGTGGAAAAAAGAAAATGCAGTATTAACTTCTCCCCTGTGGTCTAAAAGAATTCTTTTTTAACACAATGGAAATAAGAACTGAAACAGTGCGGAAAAGTGGGGAAAATTCTTATTTAATGGATTTTTAAGTTACATTATTCATACTGCATATGGGATAGCCAATTGAAATGTGTCTAGAAGCATTTTCTGTTCTGATGAAAATTTGTCAGCTACTTGAGCAAATGATTTTGAAAGATAAAATAGAGCAGGACAAAACACTATTATCACTAGAACGTTACTAACAGATTCCAGAAAAAGTTAACAGAAGCATCTTGCTGGCTGCTACCGTTTAGATCTTAGGTAAACACATGGCAAGCTGTAATCTTCTCTTTATATTTCATGTTGTTTAGCTGTTGGGGTTTTTTACTAGATGAAATAACTTTTTATTTAAAGAAAACCACTGTTTGAGCATATTTTGGTAAGATGTCTTGAGGAGCAAATAATATTTGGAGGAAATAAGCAAAGAAATTAGAATTTTTGAAAGGAAAGGGAGAGGGATTCCCCCTCCCCCCCCATGAAATGTTGTATATTCGCAAACACATTGCCACCTCAAGCTTTCTTCATTTCTGGGTGTGCCATATCTTTCAGGAAAATAAGGATTCCACTTTTATTCATAATAGCCCTTCCTAACCTAGCATTCATAAGAAACCTTCTCTCATATTGCTGAGTTGACAAACCACTCTTAACTCATTCCTGGGTTCTCGGGTTTGAACCTGTGTTTCCATACAGTCTTGTGGGACAAATTCACCTCTGATGTAAATAAGCACAGTCCATTGAAGTCAGCCAGGTTGCTTTCTCTTGCACCAAGGCTTAATTTGATCCTAGATGTTTAGATGACTAAGCTATCCCCTCTGGCTTAGCAATTCTCCAGTTGAAAAATTACTTTCTGACTGTGAATGCCAATAGTCTCTTTATTCTGGTAGCTGAAGAAGTAATAAGTGCATATAAGGGTTTCATGAAGTGCTTCACAGGTGAAGGGAGACAGCCCATTGCATTCTGGAAGCGTCTCTTACCCTTCAAATGAAGAAGAGGAAGTCTAATTGAATGAAAAGTTAGTGTATTTTTGTGACTTCTACATCAAAACCAAAAGAGTTTGGACCTTTAGAGACGAGGGGGACCACTGTAACTCATTTCTGTACAGCACTCATTCAGCTCTGAATCAACAGAGCTTGTAAGCCTCTGACATATAGATTGACCTGAGGGGGAAGAGGGAAAGAAGGATGTAATTGTTCCAATTAATCTGTAAAGGCATCTGAGAGAACAATGTTTTTAAAGAAAGCTTGATAATGATCTTGGTTAGTCTAGAGTAAATCTAGAGCAACATTACTGAAATCAAAAGATCATCCTGTACTTGTTGGTTATAACATGGATCAGAATTTGGCCTGGAATCGGTTATTCATCTTGGACTAGCCCTGGTAATAGTAATCACAGCTCTCTAAGGAGAACACCAGTGGTTGTAATTAGTATCAATTATTACATAAAGTATAAAATATTTTCAAGTGCATAATTAAAAAACCCTAATGAATTAACAGTGCTGTTTCACTACTTTTGCATTTTGCTACAAAGCCCACAACATATTTTGAGAAGGGATTTGTGTAATGCTTATCAGGAAGGGAAGCAGAATCAGTAATGGGTACAGATCTGATTAGTAGGTTTATTCTAAGACCCGTTCTATTGTACAGAAGAGTCAGGACATCAGAAAGCAAAGTAACATGATCTCCAAAGCAGAATGAAGACAACAAGCCATCTATCATTTTTTATCTATTTTACATTAAGATATTAGCAAGTCTGGGAAAGAATAAAAACACATAACAGAAGTACATTCTCCTTCCTGAGAAATGGGGGCATTTGTGAGTCCTAGGGAGATCTACACCTAGAAGTAAGGGGAGATCTCAGATGCTGCTCCATTTTTTCATGCCTCCTGTCCCATTTACACAGAAGGAAAGCCAGCCTGTCCGTTCATTCCTCCTGTAAGAGGGGCTGCAAGCCAAGGAGAGAAGTGCAGAATCCAGTCTGTGGCCTTTGTATGCACCTACAACACAAAGGAATCTGAGCAGGTGTCTCTCATCCTTCCAGTCCCACTTCCTGATGCAGGTTTTACTGGACTTAATGGAAGACACAATGACAGCAAAGCCATAGCTAACACATAATTTAAATAATCCCTGATTAACTAGTGAAATGATAATTTTGGGAAGTATTGAGTGAATTGGAAAGTGTGGAGTCTCAGTGAAACATATTGATATTGATTTGATGCTTTTTAATTTGTTTTTGATTGTAACTAGCAATTCTATTCACCTATTTATTCTTCACAAGTTGTTTATTATTGACCAGAAATAGGACTGGATGAGAGCTGTGCCTAGATCTAAATGGGAGAGTGAATGGTTGGAGGTGAACGTAAAACAGATCTGGGTTTTAGTGAGGCTGTTTACTTCCACCTTTTCCAAGCCTCTCCATTTCCAAACTTGCACATTGCAGTTTCTTGGAATAGTCTCCGCATAAGTGCAATTGTTCAAATGTAAATCAGAACACAAAGTCTTAGACCCAAGCCACTTCTAATACCCTGGCAGTAATGATAGCCGTTGCTGGAAAGGTTAGAAAGAGAAGGCAAAGCTAGCTGCCTTCTATTATTTTGAAACAATAGTAAGCTTTTCAGTCAGAGGTTATGCTGTTTGGTGTAGAGGAAAGGTTTGGGAATTCCTAGCTTCTTGGCTGCCTTTAGCATGGTCACTTGTATGGATTCACTTGTTCTGTGGGCAAGGGAACTAACATAAAGTGCTATAACCAAAAATTTTCCGCTCACCACATTGAGGATTAGTCCTAGCTGATCAAATTGAAGCCTACTGGAACAGTATGAGTCTTTTAGACTCAATGGCTGCTGCCATTGTTTCTCTGACATTGCCAGACACAATGAGACATTAGGTCTGGATTTTAATCCACCTCTTTTCTTAGGAAAAAATGCAGCTGGGAGATTTAAGATCTGATCCTGTAAATTCTGTTTCACATGAGCAGTCTCACTGCAGATTAAAGACCAATCATAGAAGGATTTGGGGGATTGGGACCTTTGATTTCTCTTCATGCTAAGGCGCTCTCTTATCTGGATCATCCCGTTGATTATCCTTCTCCATCTTTTGCATAGGGCTTTAGGGATAATTAGAAGGAAATAAGATTACTTTGAAAAGTTACATTTTTACATACAAAGAATGCATCATCCAAAAGCAAATATCTCCAAGGTATTTGGACTTGCTTCTAACTGACAGCATGGACATTATCACAACTGTGTGGCTGTTCTTTGTTCTGACTCACAGACACTGTGAATGTTTGATGTGTTACCTTTTTAATTCTTGATAACATTATGAAAATGTTAAGAAATGTTACAGCAGATAACCTTTCTAGACCAAACAGCCACATTAACCATGTGAAGTTAATAACTGACTACAGGACATTTACTTAATTTAGCTTTAAAAAAAGTTTTGCTCACACTACTCAAACTTTCCCTTCATTTTTATCTCTTTTTCTCCAAGGCCACAGATAAGATTTTCCTCTAACTTACTTGCAGGTCAGTTTTCCATGACACTCGGGTCTACCTACAACCAAACCCAAATATTTATGGGTATGTGGGTATGAAACACCATAATGATAAATGAATGATAATACACCAGAATGAAAGATTTCAAGACAGCAGTGTTTGCTGTCTGAGCTGGACATTTACTTAGTCTTTGTAGCCAGGAGCAGGTATTTTGATATAAATCAGGTGAAGTGTTTTTGAATGAATAAGTCTATACTCTGAAGTATGACTTCAGGGATCAGGACATATGGGTGCCCAGGTCTCATTTTGCAATAAAAGCTGCTAATGCTTTCTATGCATGTCTAAAAACACTTTGTTTCAAGGTTGCTTCTGAGGATATAGCTCTGCAGGTTTCTTTTAAAGAATGAAGTGCTAAATAATGGATTAAAGGCTAAAAAAGGATTTGAAAGGTCTTCACTGTATTTTTAGTACATTTCAGTTATACTTTTTACTCCTTAGAAGCACGCTTCCAGACTGTATTTAAATTTGAAGCATGCCATGTCATTGCGTGTTCTTAGAATGATCAGATAGGCTTGGAAAATTTAATGTTTAACCTTCATCAGTTATTACATATTGCTCCTCATCTAATAAAGCAGATGCTTAAAAGCATGCTAGTAGCCACACTAGTTTTATTCTTAAACACTTTGCCAAACTGAGGACATAGTGGACTTTCATGAAATCCACAGTAAGTCCTGCAAAAAAGATATTCTTTGTTTTATTCATATTAGTAATGAATGTGACCACCAGAGTGTTTAAATTAGATGCTTTTGCTGCCTCACAACATAAGTAGAAAGTCTCTTCCTCACTTTTGTCATTAGTAAGAACACAAATCAGGTCCTTTCTCTCACTGCCTCTCACAGGAATTCTCATGGGAATCTGACAGTCAAAGCACAAGTTCCACTTCTGTTGAGTGTTTGTGAATAGGGCCTTGTTACTGTGAAGTGCTCTGCACATGGAGCATGGGCTTGTTTTACGCAGGGGGAGGGTAGTTTTGAGGCTTTAAGAAAACATCACCCCTCTTCAGCCAAAAAGAAGAAAAAAAGAATAATGGGGTTTTGCAGTGTTTATCTGCTTCTACTTCTTATATTTGGGGAAACCTCAGTAGTACAGCAAGAAGGAAGTGATAGCTCTGTTGTTAATTAAACTTGTTAATATTGGCTGTCTTCTGTCATCCTCATCAGCAATGTACTGACTTCTTGCTCAGAGTCTTCATGCTGCAATAGCAAGGATTAAAACTGTCAGTAATTGTACCATTTTATCCTGCAGTGTGGAAATGGCTTAACTTACCCAGGAAGCATGTTATTTCCAGGCATGATTAGTTGATTTCCATAATTAAATATATGATGAGAAATATGCTTGACCATTGTTGCTTAAGCTGTATTTTGAAGAACTGATAAACTTCCATCCTGTTTTTCAAGTGAATATTAAAGTCACAGGGTCTATAACTGGTGGCTGAGCTCAGCTCCTATGTTTTTCTAAACTACTAATATTCAAATAAATGTTCTTACCTCAAGATTTGACCAAGATATATTTGATATGATTTATTATAATGTATGTCAATCCAATAATACCAGAGCTCTGATCCCAAAAATGTGCTGATACAGACACCTTACTTTCAGAAAAGGTTATTTCCTTTAACAACATAATGCAGAATTTATAATTTACTTGCCAAGAATCACCATGTCTGTTTGAATTGTATTTATGGTAATTGTATTATAGACTGTGAGGAAACCTCCAGTATACTTTTGTATTACAGAAGCTCAAAGGCATAAAATGCCTGTCACCTGCCAGAGTTCGTTTTATGGAAGTTTTTTTATTTTTTGGTTGGTTTGGGTCTCTTTTATTTTTTATTATTATTATTATTATAAAGCATATAAAAGAATGGCTGTTTGGTAATGTAGTACTTGGATTTACACTGATGGCATTACTCCCCAGGCCTGCAGATCACTGTTTATTTTTGGACAGTAACATTCCATTTGCAGAAACAATGGGGGCTTCTCCAAAAGAAATTATAGGCACAGACAGCCCGGAAAAGCTATACTTTTAAGTGACCACAATCTGGTGCTGTCATTTCTTTCTCATATCCTGTTATACAATCATGCCAGTTTACATCACCTTACATAATTATGCCACTCGGAACATATTTGGAGGGGGTAGTTTTAGGGTATGGGTCAAGCACAACCATGGAAAATCTTTCCGTACTATTCATCCATGTACTACACTGAACAGTGCTTAACTGGTTCTAAAAACCTAGCCCTGAAACTCTGGGGTCAATCTGATGATATCTTCCTTCAAAAAGTCTAATTCATCTAATGATCTGATACCACTGCTTTTGCTCTTGAATCCCACGTAAGCTCGTAGGAGTGCACAACCTACAAGATTTGCAAAGGTAAAAACTGTGTGGATGTTATGGCAACCCATTAATAAGAATGACCTTTCAGGATTTGCCAGTTAGGAACAGTGGCAAAATCCAAAAGCATCAGCAAAAACTATGGGAGATTGAGCAACCCTAATTTTCTTTTTTGTCTTTTTCCTGACTTAAGACAAACCTTATTACAGTAATTTCTCAGCTTGTTCTGTAACCCACTGCCATTCTTGCAGCATGATGTGAACGACACCATCTCCTCTATAAATTTTTGTAAAGTTCAAAGTGCAACAGAGATAGAAGAGCTGGAGAATATTATAATTTTATTTCCTAGAAACTACTTATTATCATTTACCACCAGGGCTTGAGGAATTCTATCCCATTTAGATTTCTTTAATTAATTAAAATGGGCATTGGTATTTCCAGTGTTGCAGTCCTTAGCCTTTTCAGCTGTAGGTTTTTGATTTTTACTTGGCACCATCTGAATTTTAACCTGAAAAAATAAATTATTTCCTTTTGTTTAACAGAATTCTGATTTACCTTGTATACACTACCATGGCATCACTGGAGATGTGCTTAACTGTGGTGATGTACTCTATCTGTTGAAGTGAACATCAAAAGACCATTTAATCGCATGTAATGTTTTCTCCTTGTCTGGGCCAGGGTTTTGTAAGGGTAGAGTTCTGCTAATGCACAATTCTGCCAGGAAGCTTCCCAAGGTGGGGCACAAGAGATACTAAGTGGTAGAAGGAGGATGAGTAGAAGCCATTAACATTTCCCCAGCAAGGTCAGATTTGATGTTTCCTTTGTTTATAGTATCCAAATTAAGAAGACGCTTCTGTGTTCTGAGTGTTGCCTCTACCTAAACATACTCCTGGGTAATCTAAGGCTGGTCACATCTCCTTACTATTAGCCACCCATTAACAAGGTGATTGAAAGGACCCAGCACAGCTTACACAAAGCACTGACTATTTTCCAGGAAGACCAAATTTCTCATCAGCTTCATCAACAAACAATTCAGACTATCAATATACAAAATAAAACACTCTTGTTCTGAAAGGCTATGATCACAGAAGAAACCTTTGCATTCTTTCTTTCTTATTGCAAACTTGTTTGGGGGAAAAGGTGTTATCTTGCTCTTTCTTTTTTTTTTTTTCCTGAAGCCAGTATTACCAGCCATTTTACTTGCACTTTACTATTATTATCTAGGTGATGGCTGTGACATGTTGATCATAAATGGCAGTGAGAAAATTGATTTCCCTCAACAGAAATGCTTCCAATTTTCCCTGGGCCATAATTTTATGTCCACAACAAAATAAAAGGGTCATTTTCCTTACGATGAGGGAATTGAAATCTTTGATAAAAGCCATAGTAAATGTTGTACTTTTGATTGTGGAAACTGCAGTTTTTACAAACATCTCTCCTATCTGTTTTGTGCGTATGTGTATTTCTGGGAAAAGGAGAGAGAAAGGAGGCAAAAAACAGCTTTTGGAAAGACTGAAGTTACTTTAAGAAGTTCTGCAAATCTACAAATTCTTCCTGGTCACAAATGTTTGTTTTCTCAGGGAAAATTTAGGACTCTATTGGTAGCTTTCAGTCAAGCTGCTTCTTTTCAAAAATGACCATAGTTAAAGCCCTAGTTCTCAATCACCTGTTTTTAGACATGATTCTCTAACTTTCTGGTATGATTTTAAACAATAGTTTTGGAAATTGTTTATATAAATAAAATTCTAAAAAATTACATTTCTTTAGAGACTCTAATCACAGTACACCAATGAAAAAGAAAATTAAAGAAACTATTTTTTTCTGAAGGAGGATCTCTTCTATCCTTAACCAATCCTGTAGCTGTATTTATTATATTTCCATTTCTGGGAAAATACAGGAGCTATAGGCTTAAGCTACTTAAGGCCGAGTCTTCTGTTAAAAATTATTTAGATATATAATAGACATTTTTTAAATGTTTATTCTTCTTTGTCTACATTGGCAAGTGGAGAAGGTCTGGGAAGTTGACATGGAAATCTGCAAGCAGGGTTTTTTCATTTAAATGGGGGTTGTTCAACAGCATGACTAAAATATATGCTAAATCCTTGAATATTCAGGAAATCCTGAAAATTGACCTTTTGGTACTCTTCTATATTGATCTTTTATGTCCATAGTCCCATGTGTGAGTGTAACACACGTGATATTGTCTCACTAGAAGTTTTTGCCTCTGTAAAACTACACTCTTTGATTCCTCACTTCTACCAGATGAAAGATTCCCACAATTGGCCTCATCTCAGTTTGGTTTGTGGAGTGGCAAGGGAATTGTGCCCAAAGTTGTGTTTCCAGAATTTACACTGAACAAGAGTGTTTGAAAAAGAGACAAAGCGTGAACAATCCTTTCACTATGAGTCTGACCTAAGTCTAGTACCTGGACTAAAGAATAGCCATTATTTTGACTGAAACACAGTATCATGTAAGTATGAAGTTTTCTCTTGCTTTCAAGTAAGTGAGACAGTTTACTCTGATGGCTTTATGGTTTTTACTTGGCTGCATTTCTTCATAAATTTATGATACTCCATGTTTTCAAAGGCTGGTCGAAACTGAAATGGTTGATATTCTTTAAATCAGATATTTTTCAGACTTTCCTCTGCTTATAGATAAGGACAATACATGCAAGAATCCAGCATAAAAGTAACACAGGAGTGCAAAGGTTAATTAAGATGCTGAGGTGCTGCTAACATTTAAAGACAATAGTGGTTTGAAAGTCTGGCCATTCCTTGCATGTTATATATCCATTGTTCACAACATCCGGAAGATGTGTATTTGGCAGAAGAGTTAATCTTGTGATTTCTTTGCTTATTTCATCTGTACTCAGAGGGAAGAGAGATGGAGGTCAGTTCAGACAGGTAGGTTGTGATCATTTCACCACGGACATAAACAGGAGGCAGTAAGTCATGGAACAAGGGTAATGCTGAAAAAAATCACAAGAACTGTTTTTGAGACAGTAATTTTCACAGAGCCAAGAAAAGGAGTTCTTCTTTCTTTTTGACTTGGAAGGTACTTTTTGATTAATATCATATAAATAAAATCAGAGTTCTCATCATTTTCTTTAATGTCAGTGTAATAGATTGCAGCAAGCACTGAAAAAGAAGAAAGGCTGTATCTTTTACATAGCTAGTGTTGGGAGGGCTTAGTTACAAGAGGACTTTTTCATTTTGTGTTCTCTGCTTGGTGTATGAGAGAATAGATGGGACCAGTTGTCTGAGTTTCTGCTAATTCTTGCTTTTTTATTGAGGTGCAACACACAGGTTCCCCTGTGCATGATTTTCACATGCTGAACTAGTGGAGAAAATACAGAGTCAAGGGAAGTACATCTTAAGGACAAAAGGAATTCTGTACTGTGTTTAGAAGTGTTGGGAAAGAGTTGCCAATAAAAATGGAAAGAGCATGTGCAATCAAAAGCAAGAAACGCTTTCTGGCGGAGTGAGCAAAAGAGAGGTAGACATGACATTATGTCTCATCAGATAGAGCAAGCTCTGTAGCATAAAAAGAAGGCACTTGAGAGGCAGAAACAGATGCTAGAATGACGCTTTTCCTTTTCTTCCTAGAATAGACACACTCTTGAGCTCTCCTCTTGACTGTTACTGCAGCAAACTGTATAAGAAAAAGTTTGGCTCTGAGGTGACAATGATACCAGCAGTGGCAATATTGGTGACTTTTGCTGTTCTCCCTCAGAGAAAGGAAAGACACAAACACACTGAAATGTTCCTGGATAGCCAATAGAAGCCTAAGTTGATCTTGGAGCCTGATGAACATGTTTTACGTGGACTGTGTTTTGCCACTCTTTGTTGACTGTTTGGAAATGTGAATTGGAGTTTGGTATACGCTATGCTGGGAGCAATCACCCATTACAGCAGAGTGTGGATGATGGGAAATGAGATGGCAAAAGGGAGCAGAGAGTGTCTACTGGGATGCTGAAATCATCCAGAAAAAGAGTACACAGGAGCCAGGGATGCTTGGAAAACTTAAGATTACATGGTTATGCGTAGTCCACACTCTCTATCCTCCTATTCCCCAAATTTTTAAGGGAGACACCTGCAGTATCTTCTATTGTGTAAATGGAAAACCATATGGGGATAGTGGATAGCACTGTGAAATTATTTTCAGTACTGAGTAGACCAGGTTCTACCATCAGTTGCATCTGAGCAATTCTGTTCACTTCAGCAAGCTCACACACATGTAACTGAGAATGGAACCCGGTCCGGCTTGTGTATGGAAATCAATAAATGTGCTTGTGATCCAGTTGGACTCTGGCTCTTTAACAGATCATTTCTACATGAAACAATTTCCTAGGGATTTTTCCAAAAGACAGGGAATGTGGTTGTCAAAGTGCAATTCTTCAGGGTTCCTTGGAGTACTGGAGACTATCCAGTTTCACCCAGCAGACAGATTTTAAAAAACAAAAAAGCTGATGAATATGTACCTTATTAAATGCTAATAAGGTTTTTGGTTCTTCCTAATTCAGCTCAAATTTACCACCTAAAGTCACCTACGTCCTAGATTTGTCTGGCCAACAGCCCTTAGGGGGGAGCAAATTTTCAACTAGCAAATGTTTTACAAAAGGCATTGTTTCTTTGAATATAACTGTCATATAAGTAGCTGGAATTCATAGTCAAAATAGGACAACTGCATTGAAATAAAAGTCTGAAGTGGAAGGGTAAGAAACTGATGTTCTGGAAAAATAAAAATTTGCTACATAGATATGCAAACAATATTTGTGAAAGTGCTGTTTTCCAACGCTTCCGTTCATATCTTATGCCATGTCCATAAAGGAAAGTAAAAATATTTGCCATTGTCATCCTTAATATTTGCCTGGTTTTCCTCAGAGAATTTGCACTCTTAAATCCTGGATCATTTCTACTAGGCTACGGTTTTTTGTCCTTCCTTTTCCTTTCCTTTCCTGTTTATTTCCCTGGATCTCTACAGATTTAGAATTTGGTAGATCCTGCTTTCTCTCTCAGACATTTTTCCATCATCAAAATAAAAAAAAATACTATTTATTAAGGATCAAATCCCTACCTACATGGTGATAGTTTGAGAATCCCATGAGCAGACACAGCTGATACTGCCTAACTAACATCTGCAGAGATTTTCAGGTTTTCAAGAATGGCAGAAAATGGCAGATCTTAACAGCTTTTCACTAAAAACCTAGCTAGGCAGTACCCCAAATAGAAACAATTCTATTTGGGATGCAAGTAATTCTTGTGCCCTTGCAGTTCACCATACAGAGGTGGATTTTACCCAGAAAGTTATGATAAGTGAGGGTTAATTGTAAACAGAGAGATTAGTAAAAACAACCCTTTCATCATATAAATTTGATAACTTGAAAGTTTTGTGTATTAGATCATTGTTTTGCAAATAGCATAGACTTTCAGAGACATATTTACAATAAAAATTTCAGCTGATATGATAGAATTTTTTTCCAAAAGTCTTTTTATTTGCAAGGCTTACTTCCCTAAATGAAACTTATATAATGGAAAATAACATATTTAGAAAAAGAGAGCAGTATATAATTTCCAGATACGTAACTGTGGCTGTTGCCACGGTATTCTCTCCTTTTGGAAATTAAGTGCTGAAAATCAAACACAGTAGATGGAAAAAGAAGGCCCACACAACAAGGTTGCTTTTGAAAGTTTGGGTCTGACTAAAACATCGATCAAGAAGCCAGAATCAAGGAACAGAATTTCCTAGTTCTGTGTTTTATGCTCAGTTCTTCCAGATATATTTCTCTGTGGGCAGTTTGCCAGCATGAGATAATGTTACTAGAAAATATTATTTCTCTTAGTAGCCAAGTGAATCACTGAAACAAAATACATTGTCAAATGAGAAACAAACCATCAGGCAACACAACGGCTACCCTGAACAACAGTGGAGAAGTGGTTGGCACAGCCAAGGTAAGAATCAAGAAAAACGTCAGAAAATATTCCAAAGACTAGGGCAAAGCTTTTTCTAGATCTCTTGCAGGGGTGTACTTTACTGCAGTAGAGTACTCCACCTGTGACACAGGTCCCCTCCCTCTCCTCCTTCTGTTGGAAGTTCTGGAATGTCATGGGGCTATACAGTAAGTGTGGACCAATGCAGTAGACTGTGTTGCACATCCATGTAAATGATTTCCTTTGTATCTCAGCTAATCATATCTATTAGGTTACTAAGCCCTTTCTGCTGATGGAGCAGTGTAAATGGGACATAATGGAAGAGAAAATTTAACCCCACAGCAGTAATAATGTTATACCTATGTCTCTGTATCCTGTTATAGTACTACAGACTGTATACTGTTTCTTGTTTATCTATTTTAAACGGTGCAGAATTTGGTAGCTTTTATAATAAGGTGTTATTTCTTTCATGAATTTTAACGGATTCCTCTCAGTCATCTCATCCAGCCATATCTGATAATTCTGTAGCACCAGATTTGGTGAAATATTACTGCATATTGTTCCTGAAGATTACAGATAGAGATGGTGTATTTGGGGCAAGTAAAATGCGACATTATTGCTGAAGGAGATTAGAGTGGTCGTCCTACCATCAGGTATGTAGGTACAAATTTTTGTACAAGAGAGGAGTCTGATTGCTTAGTCCTCACCATATAGAAGAACTCAAATTCAAAGCTGCAGGTTGGAACCAAAAGGACAATTCCAAAGCTAAAGCAAATTCCTCTACCTTTCCTTTTTAATGGATAACAGGGCTCAGTGACTATTATTAGAAGTGGTTTGGCACCTCAACATGCAATAGGTGTAGTGAGATTTTTCAAAACCACTACACATCTAATTTACATTGACTGAAGATCCCATGAGACACCTAAATATCTCTGGACAACCTTACTGTGTCAACTTATAAAGCTCACTTATCTTCCTCTTTCTCACATTGTCCAAACTCCTGATTTTTACCATGTGAAACACTCCAAGTTCCTGTTCCATTGATTAGGAGGCCAATTTTACATGTAAACAATTTTCAGCTATTGTGGGAAACCTTTGTAAGCAATGCTTTCTTTTTCTTTTAATATTTGTTGCGGTTCTCTGCAGCCATCCTGCTGCTGAGCATGCAGATCAGATTCAGATCAGGACAGTGTGATGCAACAAGCTGAATTTCTTGACTGACCTTGAGCTCTCTCCCTCCCTTGTGATATACAGCTTTCTGTTCTGCTAAGTGAAAATCAGAAACAGGGGCCAAGTGAAAAGTGATTTTTTTCACTCTTTTGCAGAAACAACAAAAAGATTACTTCTTTATGTGAGAAATTCTTTTGCTCATCTCTGCTGGAGACTGAATTGTTTATTGTATTAACTGCACATCATTGTGGGCTGGGTTTTAACAACTATGACCTGTATCAAGGATTGGGGGGTGGGGTGGGGGGTGTGTGTGTGCTGTTTTGATACATTAAATACCTTTGAAATAATTTTTTCTTTCTTTCTTTTTTTTGAGCACTAAATCTCAGCATGACTGTATCCTGCAGTGGAAAATTACTACCCATTCAGAAATGTGCCTTGTTGCATTACAGTCATATATTTGAAGACACAAAGCTCTATCTGCAGCACAAAGGCAAGCTCAGCAAATGACGTAGCATCCTTGTTCCTTTATCACAATACTTTATGGCAGCATTTTCTACTCATTATAATCAAGGTATACTTGTGAAATGAATATTTTTTGCTCTTTAGCTATCTAACAATTATGCATCTTCATTAAAATTGGATATTGCAGTTAATATCTATCTGAAATTGTTTCTAGTAGTGTCTGAATTACTCTCTGACTGAATGAATGAATGGTTTTACAGCACAAGATGACAAAATTTACCGTGTCCTATCTCTTTATCAACAAGGTTGCCTGGAACAATGTTTAAACTAAGTTATTTTTTTAGACCAAATGCAGAGAGGCACATTCCTTGTCAGCTCTGTATGTAAGATGCAAAAGGTAAGAGGATCCAGCTACACCTACGATTTTGGGGGGTTCATTGTTAAGAATTTCTCTCTCAATATGCACTTGGATCCACATTAGAAGCAGTCGAAGGCTTTTAAGGGGAAAAAATCTCAGGACAGTGTACAAAATCAGAGCCAGGGTTGTGACCTTGACTATTGATCCAGCTTCTCTTATTTCCACAGCTTGCTGAGGCTTGTTCTTCCAACCTGCTGGTGTACATTAGAGCAGAAATCCATAACATGGCCATGTTCATCCAAGCACAGGAAGAAACTAAATTAAATGTTAAAAAACAATCTGAGGCTAGAGTTGGAGACAATTCATCATGATCCTAGACATCAGGCAGGTAGGATGACCAAGAGTTCCTCAGCCAATAGACCCCAAACAGAATATGGAGGGACCTCACTGCCTCATTTGTCAGGTACAGAGCAGATAGAAAAACACTGAGGAAAAACAATGTCTACAGAAGGTCAGTGTTTTAATTCCCAACCATGCACAAATATTCATCTTTTGGAATGCAACCTGTAATTGAGGTTTAGGGGAGAAAGGGAGGGAGATGAAAAATTATCTGTCATTAATACATTAGCAGTCACAACTGGGAGAAAATAGAACTTTGCATGGAAGAAATGTACTAAAATTTGTGTCCAACTGAGTTCTTACAACTCTGGAACCCAAGTTTAGGTGACAGAATTTGACTACAGACTTGAGTAACCTATTAAAATCAGCAGTCTCTTTTTCACTTCCATGAGTTATCTCAATGGAGTGCTAAAATTTCTTCTTGATGAAAGGGGTTTAAAGGTATATAATCTGTGATGCATAGAATGAACTCAGCATGTCTAAAAGAGAGAGATTCAGTAGGCTGGTTGAACTGTTTAGAAACTGCCCTTTGCTGCTTCTCAAGCTGATGGTATTTGTAGTGGACACAGAACACATGTCCCTTATACACTCATCCGAAACATATAACCTAAAGAATACTTCTCAAATGGCAGGTTTTTTCTTCTGGGAACTACAAAACATACTTACCTTGAAAGTACTGTGCAAATATTATGGTGATTGAAAACAGTCACAAACCCCACTGCAGTGTGCACAGCTGCTGTTCTAATTTAGCTAGCTGGTGAAAATAAAACTTGCCAGTTTTGTCAACATGAATTACATTTCCTGTTGTGGTTGAATTTTGTTCTCTCTCAAAACATTGATAAGCAGGTATCTGAGCTGAAAATAGTCTGCTGCCCTTTAATTTTATTCCTAAGTTATGTTACACTATTTGTGCGTTATCAGCATGTGCTGTTAAACCTCATCATGCTGAATGCCAATCTGATGAAACATAATAAGACATAACACAGTTTGACAGCTAATATTTTAAAAAGAAATCTTATCTCTCACTATCTAAATAGCAGAGGACTCCCATTCAGACACTTACAGATTCTTAGTGGATATCTTGAGAGAACAGTTAACCTGAGCTTTCTTGGAATGGTTCCTCAGTATAGACAGCAGCTTTGTACATGTGTAAGCTTAAAACAAAATGCACTCTTACAGATTAGTTGAATTTACACTGAACAATTTCTGAACTGTCTTTTTCTTTTGTAGTACTCTAAACAAGATTACGTAGGAAATACGAGTGAACTGATGGAATCATGTTCTCTAGACCTCTTTTACGAAATATTCTGCAATATCCAAATCAGGGAACGTATTTTAACAAGCTATTAAAACTGAGGTAAATTCCACTTAACAAAAGTGGGAAAGATTTGACATATCTTAGGTATAGGAGTTTGCTGAACTTAAATGCCTGGATGCTGTGCATCACAATTTGCTCTGTTTTCTTGCCTGGCTCTTTCCAGTCAGCCCAGGGTGATTATAATTCCATTTTCCTGCAGCGTTATTATCTGGCGTTAACAAAGTTAACTTGGCTTAACAAAGTACTTGTTGTCTACATATTGACAGAAGATCTGTATTCTACTGTTAAGGGTTTACACTTCGCCATATTTTTCAAAAGTGTCTCAGTTTTTGGATTCTTACTTTCATCCATCATTAGCCTGATTTTTACCACCAAAAATTAACTTACAGTTAATGCTGTTAACTTACAGTAATCTCAAAGTAAAGGAAAATTATGGATACTTGTGGATAAATATCAGGGCAAAAACACCTTTTGATGATCACTTGATATAGAAGCATCTCAGATTTCCTTATATGGAAAGTTTGACTTGAATATATTTGTTTAATTATTAACTTTTTAAATTGTAAAACACTTTGAAAGTAGTCAAGTTGAAAGGAACTTTAATACTACTGAATCCATCTGCTTCCCAAAGTGGTTTTTTTCTTTTTTTTTGAAAATATAGGATCAACTTTATACTTGTCACAATCAAGCATATTATGTCACATGTACATCTACTGTCACAGAATCCCAGAAATACCCCTGATCCAAATGAATTAATAACTTGCAAGTCAAGACTCTGTGATAATGTCTGTCTAGATGATAAGTTGTAGCAAGGGCAGTGCCTATCCAGAGCACCACTCTGAGAGAAGAGGTGTCAGCACACCACCTTCTTGTGATGCCTACTACCCTCAGCCCTTCTCACACCTGTCCTAGACAGCAGGCACACACAAGTACCCAGCATCAGATAAACCTGAATCCTTTGAAAGAGCAGAAACAAAAAGCAAACCCATTCTCAGTTCAACCAGGTAGGACCTGTCCTTGTGGCAGTTTTGTAGCATGCTATAGGAAAGGGATGCTTCCCACTTGTGCTAATAATGATCCATGGGTGTTCCCTGCAAGCCCTTACTCATGACACTATTTAATTTCCTAGTATTCTAATAAACAACAGAGAACCCCATCAACAGGGTCTGGGATGTTCTGTCACGGAAATTCAGGCAAATTTGGACAAATTCAGCAACCCTTTGAAATATTAATTTGCCATAGTACATTAGCAGCTTGAATCTACGTAGGTGTTTGTGTTGTGTTAATGATGTGTTTATTTCTACAGATTACTACCATATTTGACTGAGAAATAGATGCAGAATGAAGCAGAAATCTGTCAGAAATCGTGGCTCTGAATTGTGAAACCACTGAATAGCACAAGCTAATAAACTAATATTTAAAAAAAAATATCGGAAACACATAAGCGTTTCTGAGAAACTTCAAGGTATATGCCAGCCCTAGACTTTGATTTAGAGGGGTAAAAACACCAATGGCACATGAGTGGCCATTTTGCACTGATTTTGTGCATATAAATCTACATTTTAATAACCTTAATCTAGTGTTTATAACAATTTAATTCAAAATATTTTGGAACCTTATCTACACAGTCTTAGCGTACCTCCAGCTTTGCTTGCTTTTCGTAGGCTGAATGTGATCCTACAGGTTGTTCACCCAGTCCTGAATTAATAAAATAATATTTGAATGACACAGGCATTGGTTAGCTAAATGTAAGCTGAACTCTCAAAACTAGACTGTATCTTCTACTGCATCATATGAAGGTTCCTGGACATTGGTATTTGATCATAGGGATTTCTGAAATACCATAGAAACCATTTTCCCATGTCATTTGGAATTGGTATTCTTAACTTTCGTACCCGGTTAACATCTAAAAAAGTAGATCTGAAAATAGTTCTGTGGTACAGTAGTTAGAATGAGAGTCTCCAAGGACATGTTATTTTAATTGTTTGCTTAACTTAGGTGTGAAATTTGTGTGAGCCCACACTTCCTTTTCCAAATATATCAGTGCAGTTCCCTACTGCTTAGGTAACAGGGAAGAGTGTATCTGATAATTTACTTCATCGGAGTCCTAGTATTTTATATCTTGCATGAAGGAAGGTGGCATCAGTATTTAGGTGTGCTGCATTAGAAGCAGAACGGGGTTTAAAAGTAAGACCTTACTTCACTGTGGTCTCTTTAGGGACTATAATCCAGTAGAACTCAATAATATTTTGCGGTGAAAAAAATATCATCAAAAGTAGTGTTTGAATCTTTTTTTTATAGTATTGCACAGTTTTGATTGTCTATTTTAAGACATCACAGAGGACTTAAAGGACCATGACAGATAAATGTAGTCTTTAAAGCTACTCATGCATTCTTAATGGACAGCCTGTTAATTTGAGGTCTAGGTCATGAATCTGAATGCCATTCACTAAACACCTCTTTGTCAACAAAAGCTAGTTTTCCCTTAGGGTAAATTGTAACTCATTAATTGTCATTAAATTAAATATATGCGACAACTAGAAAACCCAGGGTGCATTCTGTGAGGAACATGAGTCTAGCAGTCCATGGCTAAGTTCTGGGATGTTCAGAGGTTTTGCAAGTGAGAAAAAAAAAAATAAGTCTATAGTTAAAATAACAGGTTGAATAAAGAGAACAAGTAGTAAATACCTCGCCCATTTATTTTTTAATTAATTTTCCAATTTAACAAACATTTTAATGTAATAAAAATTTTAACATTAAAAGTCAGGTGGGGTTTTTTTGCAAGTTTAAGCCAGTAGTCATGATACTCAAGGTATTTTGCATCCTGTATATCAACCGTAAGAAGATACAACCAGTTCTAAGCCTGTATTTATGTTTATAGTAGCAATTAAACTATGTTAATAGTAGAGGCCTTTGTATTTGGAAGCTCTGTATAATCCGTCCTCAGGTCCTAAGTTAAATCAGTTTGGTTGTCAAAGATGAGTCCTTAATGGGCAATGGTCCACATCACAAAGCCATTATGTAATTGCCACTATTTGGCATATTTGGCAGTTGCTATTAGGAGAGGTCCGGGACTGAGCTAGTACACTGAAGCGTTACATCATTGCAGACTGGAGACAACAAAACAAGGAATGGGATGAAAAAGATATACTGCTTCGGACATATTTTTCAGTGAAAATGTGGAAGCATTTTTTTATTCAGCACATTTGCAGGCTTTTGCCACTTTTCTGCACATTGAAGATTTCTTTTTTGATCTAAACTGAAGTAATTGGCTTTCAAATTTAACATTTTCATTTTTACAAAAACTATTTTTTTCCTTTCCAATTAATTTGCTAAAATTGTTACAAATTCATTAAATGCTTCACACATTTTTTGGGGAAATAATGTTTTTATTAGAATGCTTAGTCTGATTTCATGTGGAAAGATATAGTTGGCTGAGTATCGGTGTGCTTGAAGTGTGATACACATGAGGAGAGAGACGGCTATGGTGCATACAGATGCTGAAACTGCATTTGTGATCCAAACAGTAAGTGGTTAACTTGAAGACTGAGGACATTCAGAAACAGTAGATAACTGATCTTGTATTTTTTGTTCAGCTGAGATATATGCTTATAAAAATTCACTTAACATGCCTTCTGCAGTTTCCTAGCTGCAACTCTGTTGGGAGTACATGTCTCTATTTAAAACATCCGTGTTGTTTAGCATCGCTATTTGTATCGAAATCCCCACTGTGAATAGTCAAGTGACAAATATTAAAGTGGGGAACTGTGTATAAACAGGAGTGCTAGGCCCCTTTGAACATGTTTGGAGAATATTAAATGGAGTATAGGGGAAAGATATACCTCACCTCTAAGTTATTTACTCAGGAGAAACCCAATAATGTGTGTTATTAATGAACACCCCAGTGTTGCAGATGCATGAGCTCTGCGTGGAAACTAATCCATGGACTCCTGCATCTAAGGCTTCTTTCACATCACTAACTTTACAATCCAAAGGTCGGTCTCTCACCTTCATCATTGACCTAGTCACGAGACGAGTGTCTCATCAGCATCAGACATACCATTTCCAAAGTTCTAGTTTAAAGAGGCAGTTTGACTTACAGACTGCCAGCACTGGAAAAAGAGTTTGAATCTCTCTCTGCCATACAAAATGTAAGCTACTGTGCAAGTGACATGCAAGGGAAATACAAACTCCCAAAGAAGACTGCGAAGCAGAGGGAAACAGGAAGATAAGTATCAGGTTTGCTTCCTTCACTGGCATTAGAAACATAATCTTGAGAAAAAGCCATTGCTGAAGAGCTAAGCAAGCCTTGATGTGAATCCTGGCTCTGTCACAACTTACTCCTGAGGTCTTGGAGTTAATAAACCTACCTACCACAGGGAGTTACTTTTTCCTGCTTCAAGTTGCAATGTAGCAATGCTTAGGTAATACAAGAATGATAGCCACAAGAGTAGGAGTAATTTTATAGTTGACAAAGCTTTGTCCTGCTTTCATTCAGCTCTTGTAATGGAGCTTGGCATTTTCTTCATATCTTCTTGTGTTTTCTGCTTACTTCCTTTAGAGAGCTTTTCATATCAAAAAACCTTCCTAAGAACTAGCTGTTTAAGCTCTGGAAACCTCTGTTTTACTAATAGGTAGATGGAAGCTGAATGGGATCATATATATACCAGTCTCAAAAACAACCTGTGAAATTCTTTTTTCTGCCTTGTCTGTGGCAGGCTCATCTTTCCCTTTCTCTGTCAGTGATCAGCGTCCTGTTGGGTCAAGTCTATCACCAGCTTTACACATTGTATTTGTGTGACTGAGTGATGATCCGGATGTGGCATACCTGTTTTGCTTTCCAATGCGTTATGGGCTCCTCCTCATAAAATGTGTTCTTGCTGTGGAGTACATTGCTGCTTGATTTGTTCTCAGCTTACCCACCCTCCACCCCCACCCCCCCGCCCTATTTTACTCCTTTACTCCTTGTGAAGAAAAATTGCTTTCTGAGCCCCAACATTCATATACCTAGTCACCTCCTCTCCTGCTACCAAAGCCCAAGAGAGAATGCTCCCTTCATTGGAATTCTTGTGTTCTCTAACTAAATCCACAGTTTGGAAACAGTGATTTGGAATTTGTTAAGTGCTAATGCAATCTATAGTGTGAGGCTTTGCCATGATACTTGGCCTTGTCTGGAAGTCAGATAAATGTAGAAAATGCTCCTCATAGTTCAGCAGATACCACCTCCCTGTAGGCTGGTTGAACTGAGAGCATAATATTCTGACATTAGGTGGATGCAGCCTTGAAGCTGCCCATCCCTTTTTCCAAACCTCAAGGTTTATCTTAACATTTAGCACTGTGGCAATGGCCCTTGACCAGAGCTCCTTATCTACCCAGGTGGCCATAAGCGACTCGATCACATTGACCTTTGTTACTGAAAATGACCTTTACTCATTAAAACGTCATTCAACTGGGCCATATTAAAAATTTAGCTTTTGAGTCTCATTGGTTCTGTTTTTATTGATGTTGCAAAGAAAAAATACCTGACTGTTTTTAGCCTATCTGGTCATCTCAAGGCAACCCTTTCTTTACCTCTGCAAATACTAGACATCCCATAGTATGTATCATGCCATTTGTAATTACATCATGATGACAGTGATCACGGCTTTATCACTGTGGTCACAAGAAAATAATGGAGGTTCAGTAAGTGCCAACAAAATGCCCCTTGCTGGCACCCTTGAAGGGCTGCTTGTGTCCAGAATCTAAAGTTAGGAAGGACGGCAATGGACTGAAGGAGTGGTCACAACCTCCTCCCATCATCTCAGCCTAGTCAAAACCTCCCTCTCCTCCCAGACTGAGCGTGGCAAGGCGACAGCAATGCCACTGGTTCTGATATCATTTAATATTCTGTGAAATCTTCCACAGATGTGAAGTACAGGAAATCATGGTTAAAGCTAGTAAAAAAAAATGGTTCACACTGAGAGAAAGCACTGATGTAAATAATACATCTAACTCACAGGGTGGTGTTAGCTTGCTTGGGGGTGTTGACTTTCTGGCTGTCTGGCTATATGATTGCCATTGTTAAGACCTGTCAACTGTTTGTGATTTGATGAATTATGTGAATGCTCTGCTTCTCCATAAAATGAAGTTTTATGCAGATACATCAGTTCCATGGGAGATAATTGCTAGGCTGTTCCTCCAGTGCAAGCTTCTTCTGTCCAAAACACTGGAGCAGACATCAGTGAAAACACATTTCAATTGGAAAAAAAATTTAGTAGGTGATTTCTATGTCTGTAATAACTTTGAAAAGCTATTTATAATCCACAGTATTAATATTTCCTTTCCTGTGTCAAAAATTGGTGACATTTTTCTGTGGGGGAGTATGTGTGTATGTGTGTGAGCGTGTGTATGTGTGCATCTCTATTAGACTAATTCTCATGTCAAGAACCTCCATGTTTCTTGGCAATTTCAGTCAAATCTAATGTTCTTTTCTACTTGCTTAGTTTACTATTGAGTGATCCCAAATATGAGACAAGAGTCTATGGCAAAGGAAATTGTGTCTGAATGGGCAAAGAGGATATTAGCAGCATTCTTCAGCAATTTTTATAATGGTTTTGCAACAGCTGCTCATACTGTTCTATAATGATGACAAATGGTGCCTTAAAAAAAATCACATTCTAAACAAAGGTGGAACAGAAAATTTTATATCATGAAAGCTATATACAGGATAAAGTATGCCTTGCTGAAACAGCCAGCACTTGCTAAGTGCTGATCAGCCTCACCTGTAGGTGCAGCTGGAGCGCCCCATTAACACTTTTACACTTCAAATTTCTTAAAAGCAACATTTTTTAAAAAAATGTAATTATTAGAGTTAGCTAAACATGTTGTCACTATTATGAATATGAAAACTTTTCCCTGGTGAATCAACTGTGTTAATTTGATGAAATATCTGCTTCATCTAAGACAGAGCTTATGTGCTGTAACAGCACATGATACAAACACACCACTAAAACAGCTTACTGGAAGGACACAACCAAGACCCGGGCTCACCCCGAGGCCCACGTCCACCCCAGAACGTGCCATGAGGCCCTGTGAGATGTCTAGGGACTGGGGTTTGGGCACATCAGTGTCACAGCATTATCAGGCCTTGGTGGCAGCAACCAGCCTGAAACGGAGCCTCCCCACACCCTGGCTGGGGAGCCCTGCAGCTCCACATCAGCCTGGCGCTGCCTCAGCTGTATAGGACTCCTGCCCAGCCCCAGGCCTGCTTTCACCCTTCAATCTCAGGCTGCCACATCGCCACAGCCTTGCCTGAGGGGGACAGGATTTTCAACCTGCTGCAGTAAAGTGTGTAGATCTGGAGCCTACCTGGTGTGCATATCACGCAGGCTGCAAGTTACCTCAGATGTGGAGGGGGGAAGAAAAGGTACTCTGAATCCTAGCTGCTGATTTTAAGAAAGATTACATAAGCACAGTATCAAATCCTGTCTGAACTGTGACAGAAAACCCAAAACATTCTCAGTGATGGGAACCTCTTCTTTCCCTCTCTTAGCACTAGGGTAATATCCTGCTTCTGCAAAAGTTGTTAGGAAGTGCAAATGAGCTAATGGGCCTTGTCAGCCTCCTCCAAGCACCTGGGGGAGGCTACAAGAAAAAGCAATGTCAGGGGGCTGAGGTAGAGGACTGGAAGTGGGATGAGGAGAGCTGTATACTCCTGAGGTTGCCAAAGCCTGTGAGGGTGGAGGTGTTGCTGTGCTGCCAGAGGATGGCTGATAGTCACCTCAGGGAGCTGTTTTGTGCTGTGGAAAAATTACTTGCATGCACAGCATGCAGCAGCCTCATGCTGCAGAACGGCTGCTGCAACTGTGTAGATCCTGCCTTGGTAGTTTCCCAAGGTGGGGGGTGGCTGTTTTGCCCTTATGTGAATAAGCTGGAGGGCTGTGCAAACCCAGCTTTTCCTGCTTGTTCCTGCCAGGCTGCAGGGCTCCGTGGTGGCCCAGGCTATTCATCTCCCTGCGAGGCCATCATGACTGAAGTGAGCAGCAGCCTCTCTCCCCTGTCCTGCCGACAGAGCTCTCTTTGTGTAACTGAGGAGCTTGCAATAGTGGCCATAATGACTCTGGAACAGAAAAATGAATAGTTCAAGGAGCTGCACTGACAAAAGAGGACAGCTAAAAGGCATCTTATGTCTTTCCATGGGAGACTGCCTAAGGACACTTGAAAGGTGGAGTGGCATATGGTACCTGCTGGGCTGTCAGGGAGAGCAGTTCAGACACAGGTAAGAGACCTGTTGGGTACTATGGGCGCTCTCCTCTGCTTCAGTTCATATAATTGAATCCCCCTGGACTGAAGGAGTGTGCAATACCATGATGAAAAGCTACAAGTAGTCAGGCAACTGACAACAGAAAATATTTAAGAATCCAGGGAATGTAGTGGAAATGTAGGGAGCAGGACTTTGTTACCACATCTCTCTAGCTCCAGTACCATTCTCAAGTTTTGGTTTCTTCATTTTGCTTCCTTGGGTGCTTGTTTATGAAAGCAAAGGCTAGGGAATTCAGAAGCAATGGGGTATAAATAAAGTAAGGCATTTTACCTGTTGCTAGAGTTATTGCTGACTATAAAGTCAGGAGACAAATATTAAAAAAGCTGATCATCTTAGGAGTTGACGCTGTAGTACAGATTAAGTGCTAAGATATTAAACAGCAGAGATATTAACTCTTTTGCATCTTGTTTTACAAATGAAGATGGTGGAGATTTACTTAAACTGCATCAGATGTTTAAGGGTAACAGATGAAGAATTAGGAAGTGTGCAGATTAACATGAGTAATGACTAAAGAAAGCTTACAGGCTTTAAACCCTGTTAATGTTTCTGACTAAATGACAAGCAATACGCAAAGGATATGCACAAATGTGGTTGGAAGGGGCACTGAAACAGGCAGAGCTAGGACCACTTAGTTTGATTCTGGGCCTTGAACATCATTGCAAGGATAAAATTAACTTTGACAAACTCCCTGCTCTGTAGATGCCCTTCCTCTATTCTCTTCTCTTCCTGTGACCTATTAACTCCGAATTTGTTCATTATATGTCTACTGCTGGTTGCACAGTGTTGAGAAGCAGTCTGTGGCCTGCAGGGTATTACCTGGTTGCCTAAGACTGCACAAAGTCAGACTTGAAAGGGAAACCTGGGTCACCTGGTTTCTAAATAACAAATAGACCCTGTCCTGGCACTCCATTCTTCCTTCAGCTGCAGCAAAAAGAACTTATAATGTGGACGTAATGTGTTTTTGAAGAAATCATTGTTGTCAGTGTAAAATATAAAATTATGGCAGAAGTTTTACAGAACTAACAGAAATATAAGGATTTCTATGTTTGGCACGTTTACCTATTGAGCTAGAAGCATTTCAGCATCTGAGAATTCTTACAACTAATATTTGGTAACAGTCATCCCACCTTTCTTCTGGGTCCTACTCTAGCACTACTGGAGAAGGCAAAAGGAGAAGGTTCAACCATACGGATGACCTCGGGGAGTGTGTATGTGCAAAGAGGAGCTTGATTGAAATTTGACAAAAAATAGAAGAGACTGTAAGAAAAAAGGGTTTCTGAAGTTTTGGGGAGGAAGATAGGCAAACACGTGTGCTTGGAGATAAAAAGCCTGAAATGAAGGAAATAGATATAAGGTATGTGGCAAGAAGAATTTCATCTATCACCCACCAAGCCTGGAGATAAAGTCTGTAAGGGTAAGAGAAAAAGGCAGCTGCAAGTAGTGAGCTGGTAACTATTGTGAGGGAAGTGGGAAGGAGTTGGTGCCAGAGTAGTACTGGCACTGGTCTGGCAATATTGTGGAGAAGAGGGAAAGGGGGAGAAGTCCCATAGCAGGGCTGGGGATGCAGTAAATTCTAGGCTACTGTATGAAAAACATTGAGATATGATGGAGAGGGATGTTTTAGTGAGAGAATAAACAATGTCAAGGCAAGGTGAAATGCTGATGTGAGAGGAAATGGTGGTGGTGGGTGTCACTCTCCCCTATCCTTATGGGAGGAAAAGGGGAGTAAAATGGCAGACCCATTTTTCCTGATGTGTTCTTTTCCTCTCCTCCTTTCCAAGGCTGCCCTGCTTGATAAGAGCACAAGAGTTGCACTGGCTTCTTTCCATCCTTTCTCTAGTCACGGAGTCACAGAATGGTAGGGGTTAGAAGGGACCTCTGGAGATAATCTTGTCCGACCCCCTTGCTTGAGCAGGTACACCCAAAGCAAGGGGCACAGGACCATGTTCAGGTGGGTTTTGAATGTTTCTAGGGAAGGAGACTCCACAGCCTCTCTGGGCAGCCTGTTCCACTGCTCTGTTACACTCAAAGAAGTTTTCCCTCATGTTTAGGTGGAACTTCCTGTGTTCCAAATTGTGCCCATTGCCCCTTGTTCTGTCATTGGGCACCACTGAAGAGTCTAGTCCCGTCATCCAGACACCCACCCTTTTACATATTTATAAGCATTGACAGGATCCCCCCCTCGGTCTTCTCTTCTCCAGGCTAAACAAACGCAGGTGTCTCAGCCTTTCCTCATAAGAGAGATGCTCCAGTCCCCTGATCATCTTGGTAGCTTTCCACTGGAGTCTCTCCAGTAGTTCCCTGTCTTTATTGAGCTGGCGAGACCAGAACTGGACAGAGCACTCCAGATGTGGCTTCACTAGGGCATAGTAGAGGGGAGGATAACCTCCCTCGACCTGCTGGCCACGCTCCTTTTAATGTACCCCAGGATACTGTTGGCCTTCTTGGCCACAAGGGCACAGTGCTGGTTCGTAGTCAGCTTGCTGTCCACCAGCACTCCCAGGTCCTTTCCAGCAGGTCAACCCCCAACCTGTACTGGTGTGTGAGGTTGTTCCTCCCCAGGTGCAGGACCTTATACTTGCTTTTGTTGAATTTCACCAGGTTCCCCTTGGCCCAGCTCTCCAGCCTGTCCAGGTCTCACTGAATGGCAGCGCAGCCTTCTGGTGTATCAGCCACTCCTCCCAGTTTTGTGCCAACAGCAAACTTGCTGAGGGTATGCTCTGTCCCTTCATCCAGGTCATTGATGAATATATTAAACAGGACTGGACTCAGCAGAGACCCCTGGGGAACACCACCAGTTACGGGCCTCCATCCAGACTCTGTGCCATTGATCATGACCGTAGTCATAACCTTGTTTCTTCTGACTCCTTCACTTTTGCTCAGTGCCCCTCCACACCATCCCTGATGAGTCCTTTTGCATCTGTGAAAATGCAAAGTGAATGAAATTTCTGTGAGCAGTCAAGGGTATTGTTCGTCTTGTAGCTTTCATGTTGAAACTTCTGCTTGCTTTTTCCTTTTTGTGCTCAAAATACTACTGCAGGGATCTAGTATACTATAAAAACGTTATACAGCTTTATTACAGCCCTTGATTACAAAAAATAAAAATTGAAAATCAGGGTGATTGTTACAACTGAATTCACAAACCTTTTTAAGGTAATGTTTAAAGTGCTGCAGTTATCAATGTATTCTAACAGTTATAGCCAGAAAAATAAAGGGCTGGTTTCTCTCCTGGTGTAGCCTAATTAAGCAGGGCCTCCACAGTCACTGTCAGAGAGTCCTGGTTCACAGTGCTGATCAGAGCAGGTTGATTTTTTTTTCCTGAGGCACCATTGGAAATGTTGCTTCATTTTTGTAGACTGTCAATCGGGAGTCAGAAATTAAGTACTTTTTGTTCCGTTAATCCAGCCTCTTCAGGTATTACCTCCTCATGCCTGTGTGACATGTTAGCTGAGAAACAGAATTTTTGTAACTGAGATTCTTAGAGTCTTAAGCTACATACCCTGAAAAGTGACTTTGATGCTTTTGTTAATTTGCGGAGACAATAGTTTCAAGGGAACTTTTTGCTCGAATGGTGACTGAATTCTTAGTTCATACAGAGTTGGGTTCTTATTTCAGAGCTGATCTGAGAGCTAATACTCTGCATTTTGTTTTGGTATAGGTGACACTTCTGCTTGCTGCATTATACTTGAGTTACTAAGTCTTACTGATTGTTTTAAAAGTAATTATCATTTTATTAGAAAATGTGGCTTACCAGAAAACTACATAGCAGTGAAGGATTTTCACCCCAGGCCATATGTGCATATGCAGACCATATGGGTATCCAGTGATTGAGCACAAGCTCTCCGCATTGCCTTTCATACTTCTATAACCTTATTACTCGTATTCACATTACTGACCATGCTAAGGGCTTTTTTGCCAAATATGCAGTGTGAGAGAGGACTGGGGGAAACGGAGTCCTGCCTCCTCTGTGCTGGATGCTGGTTTATCTGGATAAATGTGGGAGCTTGTGGAAAGCTGTCCCCCCCTGTAAGGGGCACCACTTACGGATCCCTCAAGTTCTGGAGGCTAGAGGAGGGCTAGAGGTGGCTTCCAGGCTGAACAGCACCAGGATGACAAGACATCCCAGAGGGTATTGCACTTCACTTTAGCTAGGGTTGGTACAGAATCTCTCTGCCTGCTGTTCAAGGTTATGATGGAGAGATCCTGGCCATTCATAGAGCATGGGGATGGTCTGTGAAAGTGAATCTAAGGTTGTTCCTATGGGAAAGTGAGTGTTACCTCATGGCAATGAGCTGCTAACTTGGACTGCAGTCTGCTTTAAGGCTATAAATGATTCTTGGTATTGGAGATGTAATGGGAAGTTCAGCTGCTGGGCCATGCTTTCAGAGTACAGTGTTAGGAGGAGACATACAGTTTTCAGTAAAAGTCTTTCAATAAAGAAGGCTTTAAACTAAAATTTTTTCCACAGAAGTTAATTTGAGAAGGGGAGGAAGGGAAATTTTAACAGAAAATGTATCTGAGTTTGACTATTCCATAGCTCAAGTTTGTTCCTTAAAACTATTGTGCTAGTTGGAATGTGTTAAAAAGCTGAGGCAAAAATTCTGAAAGCTCCTCTGAAAAGGGCAATTAAAACTGAAAAGTAAATTACAATACAAATAAAGGTTGGTTTTGGTTTTCTATTTATTTTAAGTTAGCTAAAATAAATCAGTGCTGAGACAACTTACCAACAGGCTTTAAATATATTTGAGCAGAAAACACATATGAGAGCACCTCTGTTTTAATTTGAAGTCGCATTCCCTTCTTGGTGCAGCGGTGATCGTAGCATCACCAAAGACTAGTGACCAGTAATGAATGTGTCGCACTTGAAGATCCCTCCAGGGTTCTGATTCAATCTTTTGAGTTATAGGATCAGGACAAAATGAACTATTTTTCAGGCTTGTAAATATGTGACAAATGACAGTGCAGGAACTATTGATTCCAATCACACTGATACAATGTTTCATAGTCAGGACAGACCCGCTTTACAAATTACTTGCAAGTTGAACAGCAGAGCCATACATAATGTACTTCAAACTGTATCAATCTTCCAGGGTGTTTCTGTCACTAGGTGCCTTCAGATTTGAATAAAGTGCCCAAAATTGAAATGTGTGTGTTAAATATTTTTCTGGATGAAGTCAGTGCAGTAGCGCTTTGACTTGAAGCTAAATCAGACAGTGGGACTTGGACCCCTTACATAGGGTTGGGGCTCTTGTACACCAGTGAGCACACACTGTCATTTATCTAATGTTGGCAATGCTTAAACAGCCTATAGATGTGAATAACGCACTCTCTTCTCTGTAGTGATTGTTACTGCAATTATTGCAGTGCAAGAAACATCTAAACATGAATCTAGGATACCTCAGCTGACTCTGAGGAGCCAGTTAAATTTGGGGGGAATTTCATTGAAAGAGTGGGCACGATTAGAAAATGTGGTTGAATTTTTAGTGTGGTTCTACTGCTAAGATTTTAATGTGATGTAATCTTGATAAAACACTTTATTAATATTTTAGACTGCAGGCTAATAGAAAATTTTTACCCTCTTGGAAAAGAGAGGCAATAATGAACAAAGAAAAAATCATGTTGCATGCACATGTTGAATATACTGTTTTCTCTGGGAGATGGTCAGAGGAGCCAACTGCATATTGCAAGTTATTAGTGTCATTTAACATATTAATGAAAACTGCCTAGATGCTATGGTAATGAAGGCAATATAGTAACCCATACAAAATGGAGAAAACATCTCTACTCCCACGTCTGTTGTATAAAAATAGGTGGATTTGGTGGTAGTTATTTGTCATAGCTAGGGACCCACAGTATTGCTAACACTTGAAATCTCCCTCTGCTGTATATCAAAGCCAAATGAAAGCTGAACATAGAACACTTTGGGGTTTTTTTTTTTTAGTTAAGGATAATGTTACAGAAGGTTTAGAAAAGCTCCTTTGATTAAGTGATAATAAATGGCCTACAATGCTTTTCAGTGGGATATGAATAAATAGCTTCACCTGAGAACACCTCTTGATAATTAGTAGTCATCTTCAGAGTTAGTTACAGCAGGACAATGGTAAAAAGAAATATCCATGTTCCTAATGAATTATTATAGTGCACTTTCAGTTACAGAAGGGGATGCAGTAATTTGAGCTATGTAACCATTATTTCTGTTTCCCAGCTTGTTATCCAGATTCAGCCTTAGTTCGCTGTACTTATCACATACTGACCTTAAAGGAACCCTGTGTGATGACTTGTTGTAGACCTTTTTCCCTGCTGCTTGAAGGAACAAGCCATCTGTGTACCATAAAGATATGATAAAAAGCTTTACAGTGTTTGTTGTCTGCAAGGCAGATCTAGACAGTTATTACAAAGAGCAGCTCTTGTTTTAGAAGGTACTTCTACCACTGTGAGCTCTGCTGGACCAGCTGGGATGTAGTCCCATCCTTTGCTTCACACTCCTTCCCCTCCTTCCTTCTCATCTATTATTCTTCTCTATTAAAATGTGATAAACCAAAATGCAAGAGAGGTCAGGGAAACAGTAATGCTACAACCAACCTCTCATTAGAAAGTCAAGCTCCTGGCAAGGCTGTAATTAAGTAGGGTTTTGTTTGACCACATAACTGTGTCAAACTATGTCATTGGCTCAGTCTACTCAAGCCAGGTCAAGCTTCATCTGCTGACCTCACTAAGTGAAATCTTGGTCTGGAAGCTACTTTAACTGCAGCATGCTGCTAAATTTAGGCTGTAACTGCCTGGAGATTATTTGGCTGTGCAGGCTGCAGTTATAACCCAGTCAAAGCAGAAAGAATTCAGCTTTGCCAAGCCAGGCTTGCAGCTTCCCAAGTGAATTTTTCCTCAAGCAGGAATCCATTTTTTCAGTGCTTCACTTGGTTGATCAGTCGGTCCCATTCAATGATAATATTGACTTAGAAAGCTAGCTCAGAATGTCAGATGAAGTTCATATCGCTCCAGTCTACAGGAGGCAATGGTAATCATCAGCACTTTATAGCAGAGCAACAGCACAAAATGAAGAGAGGTTTTATTTAGTCCTTTCCTGATTCTACAGGAAGATGCTGTTCCAGTGCTTTGTCATGGGTTTAGGGAAGCAGTTAACTGCAACTTTTCACTAGTGTTTTTACCCGTGGACCCCTGTGCCTGCTAGTCTGTAAGTGGCTAGGCTCACAATTTCTGACCTGATATTCACAGATAGATCTGTCTGGTGTTGTATGCAGCAATTGGTTTTTAACCTGTTGAAATGTGACATTTCATGTTGGCATCCATACTTTGAAAGGGGAGCCTCACTTATACCTTGTTTTTTCAAACAGCAAGTGAGAATACAGTAGCATGTTCCAAATCTTCTCTATAAAACACCTGTAAGGGTTAGAGAAAACCTCAGGAAAACCCAAGTTTAAGTATCACAGGTTCTTATCGTTACCTCAGTCAATTCAGATCCAAATTTGGTATTGTTATAGTCATATTTATTTGATGTTAGCTAATAAAAAAACCCCTTAATTATGAGAATAGCTTATATTCTCCCCTTTCCTTTGAGTTGTCCACAGAAGTTTGACATTCCTGAGTTTCTTTGCCTTTGAATGGTATAGTACACAGGGTAATACATACTGATGCAAAAGTGTAAGGAAACAGAAAATTTCGTCTTATGCCTTTACCATGTTCAACAGTGTTGCTGCTGGTGGAAAAAAAAAAACCAGCTGCTGTGGCTGCTGCATAAGCAAAGGGATAGGCTTAGCTCTGCTTTCCCACACTGCACTGGTCACTTCAGCTGATGCCCTGGCAGAGTTTACACTACGTGTAAACCTGGCAGAAAAAACGTTTCCAGTGTGTCTGTAAGAAATCTATGGGAAGGGGAAATACAGCAAGGCTGTGATCCTTAGGTCTTATGCTCTCAGAAACACATACTTACTCTAGCTGAGAGCTTTTAGGAAAACCACAGTTAAACCTTTTTCTACTTAAAACCTACTGAGTGTGTATGATCTGTTTGCTGTGTGTACCTGGTTGGAAATGTTGGTATCAAAAGTCTCTGGGTATGGGTAAACATGCAATGCCTCATTGGATAACCAGTTTCTGAATCTGGCATCCAGTGTGTAAAATTCTGTTCCTAAGAACTGAATTCTTAATGAATATGAACTTAAAGCTTGCTTAACAGTTTGATACGTTACTCTTAGAATCGTAGAATGGCTGAGCTTGGAAGGGACCTCTGGAGGTCATCTGGTCCAACCCACCTGCTCAAGCAGGGCCACATAGACCTAGTTGCCCAGGCCAACTGTCCAGATGGCTTTGAATATCTCTGAGAATGGAGACTCCATAACCCCCCAGGCAATCTGTGCCAGTGCTTGATCACACTCACAGTAAAAATGTGTTTCCTGGTATTCAGACAGAACGTCCTGTGCTTGTGTTTATTGTGTTGTCTCTTGTCCTGTCACTTGGCACCACTGGAAAGAGCCAGATTCAGTCCTGTTTGTACCTTCCCTTTAGGTATTTATATACATTGATAAGCTCCCCCCTGAGCCTTCTCTTCTCTAGGCTAAACAATCCCAGTTCTCCCAGCTTTCCCTCATGAGAGAGATGTTCTAATCCCTAAATCCTTTTTGTGGCCCTTTGTTGGACTATCTCCAATGTGTCCATGTCTCTCCTCAGTGTTAACTTGTCAATTCCTGGACCCTTGGCCAAGATCTATGCCTGTACAGCATGTTTGGGCTCCCAGCCTGCCATGTCCTTTCCTTGTAGTGACCCATTAGACTGTAGGAAAACAGGTACTTGTGTCTCGTATAACATTGCATGCCCAGCTGTCGTGCTATGTGCTATGCACTCAGCCATGTAACCATCTAATCTAAACTTAAGCATGTAATAATAACCTTTAATTTGTTAATTTATCTTTAAACTCATGGCATTAAAAAGAAAATCCAACTTTTTCTGTCTTTTAAAGTGTTAGATTACAGCCTGGATGCAGCCACAGTAGTGAAGCGAACACTAGGGTTTCACAGCAGTGGTACCCAGAGTCCCACTGCTTCTTGAGCCCCTGCAGCTGGTGAGAAGAGATTATGTCCTGGCAGGGTTTTTTCACAGCCCTAGAAAGGATACCTTCTGCCTCAGAGCTGGCACAGAGGGTGATACAATTGGAAGGCTGCTCCATCTGCATGCAGACCTCAGGAGCAGCAGATGGCTGGCTGCTGTTATTAAACTGTGCATCTCTCCCTAAAGAATTAAGGTTCTTCGAGTGCAATAACCTTTCCTTTTTATCTCAGGATTGTTCTCAAACAACAGTTAATAGGGAGGAACTGCTGATTAAACATTATCCCTTCATCTTGGCTACTGTATTCAGATCTTTTGTGAATTTTGTATGACATAGCCAAAGAGAAGTTTTAATATTTACTTGACACCAAAATTGGAGGAAAAGCAAGGAAGAAAATCTATTCAGTTTAAATGAAGATCATGTGAACTGCATGAATAAAGCTCTGGTGTGTAGCCTTTCTACAATTATTAAGAAAGGAACTTGCATCACTTAGTATCACTTTGGTGCTGCCAGGATTTTATCACATCACTGAACGATCCTCCTGTAACCTCTGGCTCCTTAGGATTTTTCCCTACTTGGAAGGAATGTTCTTTATTATCCATGAAAACATAAAAGTTATTTCATTTAAAACTGGATATGTACATCTTCAGGTGTCTGCTGTATTTCATTAATAGTGAGTAACATCACCCTTCTAACTGATGAAATGCATCTCTAACAGAGCAATATTTTTGAAAGATAAAATAAAGTGGCCTTTGAAGTGTCTAGTACTTGTAAATTCATCTGACATTATTTTAATTTTAATGGCATGAAGTCCAGTAATAATCTTGCTCATTCACTCAAGACTTTTCTACTGAGAGAAAAATAATCTAGCATAACTCATATTCTCAAAATTCAAATCTGTGTTTCCATTTAGTGTTTCCAGAATCCAATGCTATGTTTACATATTGCTATTTTATTCAGTGCTTAAGGCAAGCTTGTGTGCATAACTTGGCACAAATAGGTAACGTGCCATTACTAACAGCCTCACCTTTAAACCATATCAAGCAACTTCTCCCGGTGTGAAATAAATTAACTATTGGGGATCTAAAAGAGAAACAAATGATAGATCATAGTCAGGTCTTCAGGGTTAGCTTGAATCATAGCGCTAGGGGTGAAAGGCCAGAACTTCAAATAATTCCCAATTTGTTATTTCCTTTCTTAATAGCATTTGCTTACTTACAGCTGTTACTACTTCCAGGCCAAAATATTTGATAAAGATAAGACTTCATTCAGGAAAACCTATGTGTAGTTTCTCCTTACCTTTGTAGCTGAAGCACTAAACGATCAAACCAATAGTCAGGTCACTTGTATGCACCACGTGTACGCAGCCATCCAGTGCACCATCGTATACGTTAAATCCTGAGTAGGGCAGGGTAGAATAGGAAAAACTCCTGTTGTCCTTTAGTAATGAACTATTTTGAGTCTCTTGAACTAAAATGAGCTGAAAATTGAAGGACTTGTGATGGATCCTCAGCTGAAGTTAACTTTTGCATCACACTCATGGGGACATACTATTCCTGTGCAAAGACAAGTTCATGGACTGCAGGCCGTATTGGTTCACAAGCCCTTGTAGAGGTCTGCTTTTTAAAGGCATGTCCAGGCATAGAAAGGACATTAGGAAAGTCCAGTAATCCCTTCCTGGCAGAATGGGTCCCCAAGGGGGCAATCCAGTTGGCCTATATTAGAGCAATCAGCTGGCTCTTCTCGTGTTTTATGAGGTTGCAGAGCCCAGCCCTGCTACTGAACTGGCTGGGGTGGTCTAGCCTGCTCTGCAGAGAAATGAAGTCTTAAAGGGCTACTTTTGTGAACACCTTGTCCTGGAGTATAGACCTTATGTGTGGCTTCTTGCCTTGGAGTAAATTGCACAGTTTGTTAGAAGCAGTATGTTGGAACACTTTTATAATGGAAGCAAGTGGCATTTATAGGGTGTTTTCCTGAAACAATGTAGTGCTGGCAGTTACCTTCAGGAAGCAAGGCTTGTTTTGTAACTAGTAGTCTCTTAAAGTAGTATTTTGTCATTTGCCTGTGTGTCAATGTTTTCAGAACCTTAATTTAATCAATAGTTTACAAATGGCTGGAATTAAATGTCAAGTGAAATTTCAAAATCTGGGTAAATGCATTAACTTTAAACAGAAGCTCTCCTTTCCTATTTCAGGTAAGTAATTAGTGTTTGGCCTTCTCTAATTTTGTTTTTTCTTCAAGTGTCTTTATACCCCCCTAAAATGTTTTGTTCCTCTTCTGACTGATCAGGAATATACTGTGCTTTGTGTCATGATTTTAGCTGGGATAGAGTTAATTTTCTTCACTGCAGCTGGCATAGAGCTGTGTTTTGGACTTAGTATGAAAACAATGTTGAGAAAACACAGATGTTTTGGTTGTTGCTGGTAGTGCTTGTACTAGTCAAGGACTTTTGCAGCTTCCCATGCTGTGAGGGGAGGGGGCACAGCTAAGACAGCAGATTCAGACTGACTAAAATTATATTCCATATCATATAACATCATGCCCAGTATGTTAACTGCGAGGGGCTGGCCGGGGGAGGGAGGCAGCAATCGCCACTTGGGGACGGGCAGCGTTGGTTGGCGGGTGGTGAGCAGTTGTATCATTTGTGGTTTGTTTTTTTCCCTTTTTAATATTACCATTATTGTTTTTATTATTATTATAATTATAATTGTTTTATTTTAATTATTAAGCTGTTCTTACCTCAACCCACAAGTTTGGTTTTTTTTGCTTTTGCTCTTGTGATTCTCTCCCCCATCCCACAGGGGTGGGGGGAGTGAGCGAGCGGCTGCGTGGTGTTTAGTTGCCAACTGGGGCTGAACCACGACACTTTGAAAAAAGAAAGCCATGGTATTTTGGTGAAGTTTTATTTCATTTTGCTCATTTCACTCTCCCTAAGTTGCTGGTTCAGGCAGTTCACTGGTCCCTAAGCCAGTAGGCCACTCCCCTGCAGTGCAGTACACCCCCGGAGTGCAAGGGCTGTTGCCTCCTCCTTGTAAAACTTTAAGGGTTAGCTCTACTTAGGTAACAGGTGAAAGCACACCTGGGTGTGCTGCAGCTTCCACATGGAAATTCATTAGATGACAACAAAACTTTGCTTCTCCAGAGTTAACACTTTATTTACTTTCTCAAAAAGGACTTGTAACTCTGTCATTGGCTAACTGCTGCAATAATATAGTTTGTCTACTAACCAAATATTGTTTGCTGTTAAAATCTTGGCCACCTCTTGCTGTTTCTTTTTAAAGTCCACATGTGTCTTCAGTCCATAAGAGCTGTGTTAGTAACCAGTTTAATGAGCTGTATGTATTCCTTCTTATTCTTCAGCACACTGAAAGAATAAAATATGTATCCAAATAAAAAGAACTACCAGCATACATTGCAAGTGAATTTTTGGAGACACATCATACTTTTTTTTTTCTCTCTGCTGAAGACTTTGTTCATTAAATGTTTATTGTCAGATATACCTTTACGTGACCAACTGAATGGATAATTCCATGTCTGCGTCTACCTCTAAATTTGTTTTGCCTAGCATGGCACCCAGAATAGTGTTGTTTTACGGTTCAACATTAACTCTAGGAAGTAAATAACATTGTTCTCTTGTCACAGTGCTATAATTCTTCCATTGTTTTTCCTCATGTTTATTACATCTACTCTAGAGACGCAGTGAATGAAATTTGTTTCTAGTTTTTCTAAGCAGAAACACATGAAGTCCCATTGGTCAGTGGGAGTAGTAGATATGTTCACAGTTTCATAACTAAAAGTTGAACAATTTGAAAGAGAACAGAAGGCTATTAAAACATATAGTAGGTCATTCTGATTGACCTTCCAAGCATCTGAAGTGATTTTAGGGCCAAAACTTAATCGATAAATACAGATTGTCTCTAGAAAAAGTTTACTTCTGTCATTGTCAGGAGGTAATCTGTGTGCATCTGGATTCTTATCAGTGCTTCCACATTATTGTGCTCTCAAGCTGCAACTTGGGATGTGACATTGCATTGCACGCAACCAGAGTTGAGGTCAATAGACAGCAAAGCTCATGTGCACACAATCGGTGTAAATTGAAACACCAGCATGCTTTGTTATGTATGAACTATTCATGCTTTCACTATGAGAAAAATATTAATCAGAGTATTAAAATGAATGTTAATATAAGTACAGCCAAAATATTAAAGATTAACAACCAATGAATGTTATAAGATAAATCTCTTCAATTCTGATCTCTGCAGTATGTAGTATTCTGATTCATTTAACATCAGAGGGAGAATCAGATAGAACAATACTAGGAATCACATCCTATTTGAGTGAAGTAGAAATTATGAAATCCAACCATTAGCTTAAAAAATTGAGGTTAATCAAATATGTAGGTTATAACTATCACCAGAAATCCTGCTTCTGCAGAGCAGCTAATGGTCTGAGATACTGAGGAAGCAGTATCTGGTTTGAAAAGTTAAACCTTGAAAACACATTAGTGGAGAAGTTAATGCGACATAATATTTCCATAATTTCTAATTTGTCTGTAAATACACACCAGTGCAAAGACTTTAAAGGAGTCTTTCTATTCATTCATTTGTAATGGGATTATTCTAGTGTACACTATAGAAGGGATTTTCCATGCATCAGCTGCTATTGTATGACCATACATAATTGGGTCTAAGTGCTTACATCAGCTGCCTATTATGTGAAATTAATTTTTGGAACATATGCTGTTGTATTTATACCATTGTTGTTTCATGCTAGATTAATTCCTCAAGGGTTATAATCACATGACACTTATCATTTTAATTATGCCTCTCTAGTTGCAACATATGACAGCTTTTGACTTCTCACCCTCTCCTTCTGCATGTGTGACAGATAAAATTATTAATAAATGCCTATTTATTATGTAGTTATGCTGTACATATCCACAGGGTGTAGGTTGGCCTCATGTATTTTACCTAGAGTACAGTGTCAGCAGAGCCTTTGTGGTTTGCTAATGAGCTAAATCCCACTAACACCACACACACTCTAAACTGCCAAAAGCCCTTTACACACTGAAACACATGCAAAGACTCAGCTGGATCCTTTGTATAAAAGATTAACTCTTTATTCCAATTAAAGATGAGCTGGCCTGGCTTGGTCCAAGCAATTAAGAACTGGAAGTAATGAACAAAATTATGGGCAAAGTGGTTTCATAGCAACATTCAACCTTGTGATAGTAAACAGGTATTTTTGCAAATTTTCAACCTGATAGGGAGAAAGTTAGGTTCCTGACAACTTTTTTCCTCATGCTGGTCTCTAAGAGCTCTCAGGTATCACGGTTTTGGCAAGTCTCATTTCTAACAAGAAACTAGTTTTGGCTGTATGCAGGTAGAAAGGGAAATGTTCTGGGATAACTTAGCGCACTTAAACCCAGAAATTCTCTGCACAATCACCTCATACCGTGGTCTGAGCTGCACACTACTTGACTTCACACCTTCAATTAAGGGAAAAAGTTATTAGCATTTTTGGCTTTAAATAAAAAGTTTGAAACTGCTTCAGAGCCTGCTGGCCATGTTTTCTTGTGTTGTTTTCCATTTTCCTTTAATTTTCCTTCTCTCATTACTCTGAAACATCTGAAATTACATATTTTGTTGAACTGTTGTCTTGATTAAAACTGGCTGAGTCATGGTCAAGGGCAGCTGACTATATGCAGTAGAAGCAAGGAGCAAGCACACAGTGCTGCTCAATATGTGGAGAAACTAAAATGCCTTGTGCAATCCTTTTCAGCAATAGTAATATTGGAGCGGCTGATGATAATAGGCAATACCTTTCCGGGCAGAAGTATGATTTGTGTGTTTTTAAGAAAATAAAATACATAAGTGACAGTGCTGTCAAACAGTCTGTCTTATTCTGTGCCCAGCGCCACAAGACCCTTCTAAACTGTTGTGCCTGAACTTCATTTCAAGAACAGATAGTTGTATGCCATGGATTCCAGGTACAAATTTACAGTTTAAAATAAACATATGTTTTTCTGAGTTATTTAGACAGCCCTGACCTGTGTAGAGAGAGATATGCCCTGTCTCTTCTTGCTTTCAGCTCATTAGGGCCATCAGTCTGGAGTGTCTACCTGCCTTCGGCTGGGCACCATGTGGCTCATGTGTGGGGTGGCATGCTGGCCCTCCCTTTCCCTTATGGCCCACTGTTAAGGGAGCAGCTTATTCAGGTTTTAATAGTTGGCACAAAGTAAGAATACATTACCTTTTTTAAAAAAAAAAAAAAGTAAATATCTGAACAAACCGAAGAATGTTTTAAAGCTACTTGGCCAAGATATTGTTTCTTGTTAAAGCAGCTTTTAAATCATTTGTCTGTCATATATGTGTATTGATACAGTTCTTGACAGACTGGACAAAGTATTCTCATGTGCATTGCATACTCTTTTAAAAAGCATAAAAAGTATTAACAGAAAGTTCTATACAATAATATGTGATTTGGCAACCTTAGGAAAAAACACACCTTGTGAATTACACACTACTTTCAGTGAGACATTTGTTATCTCAAAAGATAGATCAAGGTTTATTTGCTCTTTCTCAAGGCCTAAAATAACTACTGTTCCAGTTACATTTGACTTAGTAGGATAAAGGAAAGCAAAACTTGTCCTAGTGTGATGCCATTTCAATGAATGGAGTTACTTGATCTAAAGAAAAGCAGAAGTTCTTGTGTCCTGCTAGTATTTGAAACCAATTCTACTGTCTTCCTTAAATGCAGCCATAAAGGCAGAAAAATCTCCAATCTGACCCAGGTCTGTAAAGTTATTTAAATGCCAATGAGATGACAGTGGGCATTTCAAAACTGTCACTAATGGGGATTACCTAATTCTGGGCTCTTTTAAAAATACCACTGGACACAATCTACTGTGTTAAATGTCTGAATACCTTTTGAAAATATCTGGCCTTCTGTAGGTTACAATCATTGGAAAATTCCTGTGAAATATGTCTTAATACTTTTAGGACTGGATATAACTCTCCATTAACTTTTAATGAGACTAAAGTTTGAAAAAACTATTTTTTGTGATATTGATGTTATTGTAACACTTATTTTATAACCATATAATCCAGTAGATTTTATTATCACTTTGAAGTGTGGCACAGAATAGCCCTTCCAATGCATCAGTTAAAACATGTCACTGGCAGCTGCGGGGGAGGGCTGGTTTTCTTGTTCTTGCTCTGCTTTTTTTGTGTGTTCTGTTTCTTCACCTCCATAACCTTCTCTGATGGGCATCCCTCACATTTACAATGCTTGATGTGCTTCCTGACATCTGTTCAATTTGATTTTCTATAATTTCCATTGATGCCCCTGTTTTCCTGCCATTAAACTAGTATATTGCCTGGCTGTATTCTGGGTCAAGAATGGGCGATCTTTTAAATCTAGTATAAGGTGAAATATGACTGAGGAGGGGAAAGACAAGGATTATAAAACTGACTGAAGGGAAGGTGTGTGTTTTATCTGGGAGAGTAGAAGAGAATGAAGGTGCATGTATGTTTAAGGGAAGAGTATAATATATTTGCTGGCACTGGAAGGCTATGCATCACCGGCAGCTGAAATTCTGTGTCTGCAGTTGAGATGAATACAAGCAGACAATATCAGCCTTTCTACCGCACAGTGACTAGCCATTGACCTTAACCCTGAAGGAAAGGGGCACTTGCACTAGGGGAATTGCATGCTTACTCAGCCCTAAGCCACATCTGAGCCGAAGCTGCCAATTTTGCCAAATTATGTGTGATGCTTTTGAAATGTGGACTATTGTCCACCAGGGACTAAGCTGAAATGACCAAATTCATTTCACTTAGGTTTTCAATGGCAATAACATTATTAAAAAAAAATACCAACTATAAAACATTTATCATTCTGATTTTATTCATCTTTGTCATTTACTTATGTTTCATGGTAGTTTGTAGAAGGCAGTGAAGTTAATGTCCCATTATTTCAAACCCCTAAGGTTAGATTTTCAGGCTTAAATTGAATTTAAAAACCATATGTATAGTTAATTTGTACATTAACAAAATTCTATCAATCACGAGAGCCTTGAGCTCTAGGAAGTTTTTTTCATGTTTTACTGAAATCATGAAGAGCTGAAAAAGAGCCTAGAGATACTACGATAGGTACTCTGAAATGCCTCTGAGCAATAGACACAAAAGTGCTTTCCTGGGTGAATCTTTAGCATTCCTCTGCTGTGCAGAACAGCAAAGACAAACTTAAGAGCTAATGCACCTTTAGGTCATTGGTTCATTTTTTAAATTTTTTTTTTTTTTCAAGAAAACTAAGCCACAGAGCTTTTAACTGAACACTTTGAAGGACTTTGCTAAACAAACTGGTAAATTTTAAGAGTTGCTTTGTCAGGCAATCTGTCTTCTTTCCTTCATTGAGAAATTTTTAGAACTGACTTTCATGTTTTCCTGGAGACAATGAAAATCAGTCACAGGCCTCAATGGTCTTAGAGACAGAATGATAATGTGTTTTATGTTAGCGTTTTAAAAATAAAAAATATCAAACTTACTTTTTCAAATGAATTAGGTTTTAGGGAAATCCTGCTGTTTATTCACATTTGAAAGGAAGTAGAAAACACTCAGACAACAAAAGTTATGCCATAAACTGTGTCCAGCACAGGTGGAGAATGATAGTACCAAGTATGTTCTTCAAGGCCTCAACTATGAGTCCTCACACATTTGGCTGCTTGCAGAGCCATATGTTTGTAAATGCCCATAAAGCTGTGTCTCATCGTGGCTTGAGCTGCAGAATTAGGGACAGCCTTAAACTCTGTCTTGCTTCAGCACTCTCCTCTTTGAGGCCACACAAGCTCTCAGAAATCATTTATTTGATAGCCTCTGTGGTCAATTGCTTGCAGCATAAAACCAACTCTTGGCACAGCTGAGGATGAACAGACACAGAGGCAGCCAGCCCAACATGTTCCTTTTGGACAAAGAATATGGGAACTACCCTGAAATAACCAAGGGGCCCAAGATGACTGATCTGTGCTTTAAAAAAAATAGTAAGAAATTGCTCTTCTCCCCAAAACTTCCTTATGTTTTTCCCTTCCTACAGAAGGCCACACTGCTGTCATACTCTGGTTTTTCTGGAGACCTCACTTTGCTCTGAAGCAAAAAGCTAATAACTATTTTATAACATAACTATAATATAACCAGGCAGTTGTAGCTGGTTTTTGCACAATTATTAATGGAAGTACTTACGATTTCACTGACCTATTGCCTGTATTTGTACTTCCAAAAAATTGTACCTGAAGTAAACCTGTTTCCATAACATCTTGCCTGTTTCCTCTTACCAGCTACATTCATTTCTTGCACTTACTTTCATTGTGTTTTTTATAATCTAACTTCTAAGGAGAAAGGTATATGGCTTCTTATGCTAGTCTGCTTCTACTACTGAGAACACTGCCCATGAAAAAGGGCACTACTCCAGCAAAGCAGCAAAAGCCACTAATTGTGGCAGGGACTTTCTGAGAACTGATGGGTCACCTCTTGCTGTATGTTAGGGTCTATGGTGCATCTTTCTTTCAGATGAGGAGAAAAAGAATAGAATTTGTGGTTTCAGATCTATGGAAATAAAGTTTTCTGATTTGTATGTATAATTATTTTAGGCTTTGGAAGAGAGCTGGAAATAAGTTACCTGCCATGCATTTTCACCTCAGTTCATTTCAAAGCCAGCTTCTTCTGTAGCTTGGTAATGGTTAGAAGAAAATTAATTTGGCCTCTTGCTGATAATCACATTTCTCTCCTGCATTACTTAACATTGTGGTAGGACTGGAAATTAATCTTCTTCTGCAATTTTAAGCCACCTTGACAATAAATATGTAGCTGGCCTTTGAGTCAGCTGTGCCTTAGGAAAGCAAGTGTGATGGTGGTATCAGGCTGCTTCTTCAGTCGACTCCTTGCTAACATGAAGCATGTGCTGAGCAGATCTGACATTGCTCATCCTGATCTGTGTCAGGTGCTAGGGTACATCCAGAATCACCAGACCTTGAGCCGAAACAGAGCAGGCAGCAATCAACACATGCCTTTCTCCGAAAAGTCCCTGAGTTTCATTGTGTGCTTCTACTCTTTGTGCACTGAGCAGTGATGGCAAGCAGGACTTTGGGTATGTTGAGTTGTGTGAAATTCCAGGCAATGGAACACAACACCCTTTCATAAAATGCATTTTAGTAAAGCTTTGAGAGCATTCTTCCTGTGTTATTGAGTACAGCAAGTCTTACTGTTCAGATGGTCAATTTTTTCTGCTTGATATTACCCTAAGTAATATAAACCTTATCTATAGCTTAAAAAAGAAGCTACAGAGATGTGGTAGAAGGACCAGGAGAATGATATGAAGGAAATGTAATTTCATACCTATCATTTTTCATCGTTGAATTATGCTGGCTGAAAAGCTTCTATCTATCCCCATCAGAATCTCATTACAGGTCAACTTGCAAAGTAAAGTAATACTCAGTAAAAGTGACAGAATTTCTCAGCTGGCAGATGGCCCGATTCCACAATTATTCACCTTAGATAGTAGTCATGTGAATAATACTAAAGAACTTGTTAGTGCTTTACCAGCAAAAGTGATTAATTTGCACAACTGTGTGCTGAAGAAATGGTTCTTTGCAATTTGGAAATAAAAGACATACTGTTTTCTTGTGTATTTAATTTAGATTAACTGAGACACAGTGAATGTAAGAATGGCCATACCAAGATTGCCTTGAGGTGATTCTGAGTCTATTTTCTGGCTTCTAAGAGGAACCAAAAGCAGATAACTAAGAAATAGTACCAAAACAGGGCAAGAACGTAGTGATACTTCACCAAATTGATATATACTGCTGTGATTTGTAGCTTAGAGAGGCTCTCAGTGGAATTTTCCTTCCATGAATTTGCCTTGTTGCATTTTGGCCCTGTGTACCTATTACTAGTGAATAATCATAATTTCTTAATCTGTGTTCAATCCAGATGAAACGTGCTTTCTAATCAGTGAAATGAGTCTGCCTGAACATAAACATTTTAGGTTTTTTCTAACAACCAAACTGCACCCTACTAGAAACATTCTTGGAGCAGATCCAGGGAGTTTGGTGAACCTTGCTACTGTCTGCCTCTGAATTGTTCTCCAGTACTAGGAAAACAGTGCTATGCAAGCATAACCATTGAACAATTTTAAAATGGGTAAATAAACCTTACATTTTTGCATGTAATCAAATGCTAGCAAAGCATCGAAATAAGCAGGAGGCAGGGACACCATAACAGGAGACACGGAACATTTCAATTTATAATGTTTTTTATTCTGACGAAGCTTTGGTATAATATTATAGAAACTAGAGAGGAGTCATTTTTAATTAATTGTTTCTAAGAAAAAACATGCTTCCAGGAAAAACAGAGGAAAGAGAATTCCAGGGGAAGTTTTTTAAGCATCAAAGATCCTATTTCAAGGATTTTAGCTAATACAATCTTTTACTGAGTCCTTTTTACAGCCTAAATTTTGTGTATGTGTGCACACTGGATTTTTGTTAGCTGCCTACAGAAGTTTTTGCCTTTGTGGAATCTTGTTGATTCCCTCAGGTCTAGTTTCTTGTCTGAGGAGAGTGGTGCTTCCCCAGAGCTCTGCTGTCGTTCTACAAAGGTGGTTGCTTCCCCAGAGCTCTCCACCTTACCCATAGGATTAAAGCCACTTGTCTTTAGGGTTTTATCTGACTGAAGACTTTGAAGACTTTGTCGTGGTTTAGCCGGCAGCTTAGCCCCACACAGTTGCTCGCTCACTCCCCACCGGTAGATGGGGGAGAGAATCAGAAGGGTAACGCTCGTGGGTTGGGATAAGAACAGTTTAATAATTAAAATTAAAAGAAACAACAGTAGAAATGCAATGTAAAGGAGAACAACGAGAGGCGCAAAGCCCCAGGGGAGGGGGAAAGGAGGGGAGAGGGGGAACGAACCGCCAAAACACACTGCACGCGCCGCAGCCGCTCGCCGACCCGACGCCGCAAACTGCCCCCGCGCTGCCACTGCCCCCCCCCCCCCCCAATATACTGGTCATGGTGTCACATGGTATGGAATGAACCTGCCATTGGCCAGTCGGGGTCAGCCGCCCCCGCCATGGCCCTGCCCCTCCCAGCCCCGCCCCCCGCCACGTGGCAGAGCGCGGGAAGCTGGAAAGGTAGGCAACCCCCACAGTGAGGAGAATTAACCCCTTCTCAGCCAAAACCAGCACAGACTTTCATGTCAAGAGCCTGTGAAAGTTCACTTTTATTGTAAGGATTTCTGTTTGCCTTACTTGGCTTAATACTTTAGACACAGACAGTTTTTCCTCACTACTTTAATTTTGGCTGTAGATGAATTGCCTCTTCCTAGAAAGAAATAAAGATGAAACGATAATCCTTCTGTCACAAAAGAATATAGTTTCTGGTGTTAATTCTTACAGACTGAATAGCCTATTTTTTTAAAAGAAAACAGATCATCAGCCCAGTGTATTAGCTTCACTTGACTCTACCATTCCATGGTATTCTTATAAAAGGCAGCAATATTAACTTTTCTGATTTTTCAGTTCTTAGTGTGCTAAATTACTTTTTTGGGGGGGGGATGGTTCTCTCTGGTTCTGGGTGCACTGGCTATTTGAGTCTACTGTTTCACAGGTGCTGTTCCTACAACAAATGGAGAACACTTTGCTGAAAATATTTTTTTGTTTAATGCCCTAATTATGACTTTTAATGAAATTTGAGAAGCCTTGGTTGTTTTACTTTGTTAAAATTAAAACTGCTTTTCTACCTTTTCTGAGGTCTTGAGAAATGTGTCTAGTTGCTAACAGAGCTGTTTCATTTCTCAAAAAAACCTTTCCTTCCCTGGAAAGCCAGCGTAATGGGGAATGCTCTCTTTCATAGTGCCTGCTGTTTGAGCTTTGAACCCTAGCTGAGCTCATATCCTCCCTGGCATAATCTCCAGCCTCATGGGTAGGCTGGGGATACCTTCTGCATGATTCAAAGCAGTAAGCAAGGAATATTCCTTTTTCCCTCTGTAATGATCACGTTACTATTAGACAGATGAGAGATTTTAATTGGCTTAATTTTTCAAGGTATGGCTTCTTCATCTGTTTTTATCATCTTCCTTGACAGTAACAAGCACCTCTCCATCAGGAAATGCAGTGATTATAGTTCCTTTTTTAATTTCATACTTTCAGACAATGATACACCACTGTAAAGAGAGGGGTTGTAAAGAGGCAAGGGTGGCAATGTCTACAAAACAGGGAGGTGTCTGAACCCAGGAAGGACCAGCCCAATTAAAAGATCCTGTAGGGCAGCTATTGCTTAAGAATAAAATGTGAATGAAGCAAAAATTTAGACTGGAGCCAATGATGTACCAGGTCTGCCCATGTACCTATGATCTCCCTGCTTCTCGGTGGATGCTGTATATCCATGTAACGTCTCCCAGGAAAGAGAATTTTACAAGGAGAAAAGCCCCACTCACACTGCAGGACCCTACCAAGTTTGTCCTCAAGAAGTCTTGTTTCATAATCTCAATCTGCAACTTTTGCAATGAATTCCAATACCATACTGATGAAAAGATGAACAGTGAAGTTCATCCCCATTTCTTCTTTGCATGTATTTGTTTGGAACATGGAATTTCAAGCATCTACACATGTTCATTGTTGACCTCAATTTCAGATTAGTAAATCTTTGTTGATATTATCCTGTCTGAGCTACTGGCTGCAAAAATGATGCAGTCTTCATTTTGTTGAGCTTATTTATCATAATAGGGGGAAATGCAGTATTTTTTCTTTAGTTCCAACTTTATAAGCACATACAAGTCCTTCTTCAGCTCCATTTGAAATCAGTGTGAAGGAATTGATTTCAAAGCCCAGTGAATTCAGTAGGAGTTACTCCATTGACTTTTAATGTGCTTTCAGGTGTGCTCTGTAATAGTGGTATGATCACACGCGAAACAGGAAAAATTCAATTTAAAAATATACAATATGGAGATGAAATTCTTATTCGAATAAGAACTATCCTGCAAGGACTTTTGGGGTAGTGTTTGCCACAATTTTAAGCGTACACAGTCCCCACTGAGGAAATAGTCTATTTCAATCAGTTAGTGTAGAATCTGAATCCCCAAGGGCTGCGGTAGGCCTTCTATAAAATTGAAAAGCTAAAGAGAGTATTCCTGAACTTCAAAGGCGAGGACAGTACTCTGGATTCTTTCAGCTGTTTTTACCTCACTTAAAGTTAAATTATGTAGCCTGTTGCTCCAGTACCTTTGAAGTGCCTGGGGATGCCTGTATGTGAAAGCAAGTATTAAAATTTAGAAAAAAAAATATTAAGACTGGTTGAGACTGGTTAAGAGTTGGTTTTTGGTTATCAAAGCGGGCTGTGCTGAATCCCATCTGTATTTAGACAAAACATAAGAAAAAATTCACCCTAAGCTATTTGGAGTCTCTCTTTTTGAGATGCAAATTGAAATGTTAAAGCAATATTTTTTTGTGTTTACATGTTTAAGACCTTGAGCTGTTTGCAGAGACAGCATTATAGCACAGCTTTTAGGGAACTGGACCTGTTCATACTGGCTTCACAGTGACACAGATACTTGTGTTATTTCCTGTACTCAGTGTTTAGTGTTAACCGCTTCTGGTTTTTTCTTTCCTGCATCAGGGTGTATCTAACCGTATCTGCAGATTTATTCCAAAGCAACCATTAAATTAGTGCAGTAGGCAGTTGCTGCTTCAAACACTAAAGAGATACTTCCTAGTGAACAGGGCAAATGTCATCTGTATTGGATCAGGCTATAGGTTATTGTTCCTTCTGCAATTACATAGAGACAGCCTTCAAGTTCAGATGTATAATAGCTGATGTGAAAATGGTTGTGAACATGAAGTGCTCAAATAAGAGTACAAATAAATATCAGTGCCTGTTATTGGGGTCAACTCTGAAGGCTTTCATTGGTTTCCTTTATCTCAGGCCCCCAGGTCTCTTAACAAGAGACCAGAAACTTGACTCCAAGAATACTTTCTATCTTCCATGTTACTGATTAGTTTTGAAAGAAAGCAACTATTTCTTCAGACAAATAACTGAGATATTTTGTGTTTATTTAACTGGAGAAGCAGTAACAAAAACTAGAAAGGTTTTCTATAGGTAAAAATGGTGAACTAGTTCTTGTACATGCAATCAACTTTAGTTTCCTTATGAGTCATGGAATCAGAACTGGACTTGATGCACATAAGAAGGTACTATCTCTCCCAATCCTGCAGGAGAAAATGAACTTTGTAATGCCTCCTGTACTGTTATTTAGCATACATAATTCAATTGTGCTCTATTTTACCTCTAATACCTACTAATATAAAAGATTGCAAGCATATAGCACACTGGAATAGAAAATTAAAATGAGTACTAAAACGAACCTGGATAAACAGTAAGCAGGTTAGATAAAAAAATTACATCTCCAGGCAGTGTTTGCATAATGAAATATGGACTTGCTTTTATTGTATTTCTGGCATTGCTTCTGTAAGTCTTCCATGGGCAGACTTAACAAATATGAGAGGTATGAGGGAATACCAAAATTTTTCCTGTTAAAATTAAATTTCAATTTCTAAAAACTGTTATCCAGTGACACTCACAAAAGGAAGACTGGAAGTGTTCTGTACCACCTGCCTCAAGAAGACAAAGCTTCCACTTGTTTTGCTGAAAAGTTTGAATTCTAGGAAGTTTCTAAATGACTGTGAACTGGAAATATGCCTAGGTAGATGATATTTCTACACTTTCTATTCTTTCTTAAACTAACTCTGGCAAAGGCAGGAAATTAGGAAGGACCAATATGCAATTTTAAACAAGTTCTGGCCTGAATTTTATTATGCTCAGATCTTCAGCTGATTTGTCATTCATCTCTTGAAGAATAAAAAAAGATAATCTCTAAAGTGTGTAATATTTTTCAGTCAACAGTCCCTTAGAGTTCAAGATTAATATTGTCAAACTCAACATAAACACAAACTCAAGCACTCCTAACATGGGGCTTCTGGCAGAACAGTACATAAAACTAACGACATCTGAATTCATGTTGAAATAAATTATACTTCTCACCTTCAAATGAACAAGTCTTTATCTGGATTAAGGGTTTGCTTTTATCAGTTAAGTGGCAGAAAAGTCCATAAATGCAAAAATAAATAAGAGCAAGGAGAAAAGTCTGCAATGAGAGCACAAAAAATTCCTCGGGGCTTTAGCATTGGAGAGATTCTGTGTCACCACCAGCTGGAACCTGTTTTTTTCCGGTTGGCATATACCCTATCAGAGCTGCGCTGGGTAAGGACAGGTTAATGCCCAGCTGCAGATCTGCCAAAGGGAAGGGAAGAAGCTTATTCTTGTAAACACAGCATTTCCATAATGCCACATGGGTCAGTGAGTGTGTGTCTCATACCTAAGGGGAAGCTGCAAAATGCAGCCTTGAGGCAGCAATGCTTTAGTTACTCCACTAAAGCAGTTCATTAAAAAAAAAATTAACTTAAGAATTATTAGTACTCAGCTTTTTATATTTGCTGCAGATGCTGTGATACTTATTTTTGCTATTAATAAGCTTGAATCAATTCTTTAAGCATCTTTATGTTATGATTTACAGGGGATATTGAGCCATCAAACCTATCAAAAGCATTAATCTTTAATATGAGGGCCATTCAGTTATCTTGCCAGAAAGTTTTAATTAGAAGGAAATTCTTCATCTCTATGATGCTTAGCTGTATTAATCTTTCTGCATCAGTGTATCAAGTTTTGGCCGCAGGAACAATGTTTTAAGTTAGTTAATTCTTAAGGAAAAAAAATGCTTAGAAGATTGAGCTTAGCTCTTGTTTTCTAGACAGCTACACAGTGTCTCTTCTGCCCCTGAGTAGAAACTCACTTATATAAATTGTACCAATCTGAAAGGTTGAACAAGGTTTTCTGAAACCATGCACCTAGAACCTCAGAGTGTGCAAGTGGCTCTGCATGTGCTGGCAGGACAGGGAAGGGACCCTAACACTTCCAGGTGAGCTCCATAACACTTCCCAGAACACAGGAAGTTCTATCTCAATATTAGGAAAAACTACTTTCCTGTGAGGGTGACAGAGCAGTGGAACAGGCTGCCCAGAGAGGCTGTGGAGTCTCCTTCCCTGGAAATATTCAAAACATGCCTGGACGCATTCCGGTGTACCTGCTCACGCAGGGGGGTTGGACGAGATGATCTCCAGAGGTCCCTTCCAAGACCTATGATTCTGTGATCAGCCCTCTCACAGCAACAGGACTGTAATCATTACTGAGATCAGGAGTTAGGGCCTCTAGAAAGCCAATAAATGTAGAAGACTTTCTCCAGAAGTCACTACAGCAACTGTAATGGTCAGAAATGGTAGTGCAATTAAATCTTTTTTTTTTTTTTTTTTTTTGGTCACATGATACATTAAAAAAATGAGAATTTTTCTCTTTCATTCCAGGAAGACATTTCAGACATTATTATTGTCAATATATTAGTGGTAAACCTTGATTAAGATGACTCTCACAACAGAAAAGCATATTTCAAAGTTTCTAATTTATCCTAAATTACATTATATAGAAGCTACTAATTTTCTTTAGTAAACCAATTGCATAAACCAAGACAGAACACTTGCATTAATGCAGGGGGGGCAGGGAAAAAAAGAAACTAATACTAGGTATTTAGAAAACTTCACAAGAAAAAAAAATACCCTAATCTAAGAATGATCTAATCTGGGCTATATATTTATCTGCTTCCCACAATAGTGGTTATTCATTGCAATTGCTGGGTTTACAGGAAATTATTAGTGTATTCCTCTCTAATATTAAATAACAGATACATACTTCTTAATGTTTATACACAACTCTTTCAAGTGGCAAATTTAATTTAAATGTTATATCTTGCCTCTTTCTGACCACCTTCCAACAGTTAAGTCATGAAGATAATGCAAGAATTCACTGCAAATAAATTTTTGTTAAATAGCATTTTAAATGTTTGATATGCAATTGGGAGTTTGGGGGGGTGGGGGGGGAGGCTTTCATTCTCTGAAGTTTGAAGCTTTCCTTTTATTGAAGAAGGGCTCTCCTGAGAAACAGATATCCCATGACATTTCTAACATTTGCCATACAAATATGCTTGCTTACTTATGTATTGTAAAACTGCTCTTAGCAGTTATCTGCTTGTACTTTACATTTTCCCAACCACACTTTTAAATGGTACCTGTGTTGAAAAGTCAATCTGCAGTTAAGTTTCTGGCTTGAGTCCCTTCCCAGATTATCAGAAATATGCCTCATGGCTGTATCTCATCCTTTGTCCAAGCCCTTCCTTACTTGATTTGCCAGAATAGAAAGATGGAGATACATACCTTTTCCTCAGTTGTGTGGTTCTTGGGAGAAGCAAATACTTTGAGTAAAGTTTCTGCTTTTTTCTTGTACCATTGACTTAGAGTAATTTCTTGGCTATAGTCTCTTCCTGCAGGATATGTTTATGCAAGCAAACACAGCTATTGTGGAACATTAAGACAATTCTGCACCAGCAGAAGTTATTTCACTGTATCAAACATAGCTGACACTGCCAACAAAAAAGCCTGATGTGAGTTTTCAAGGAAGTTGCTTACAAGCATCGTTCCTATCCCCAGGGTATATTCAACTAAGTACAGCTTGTTCTGTTATGTCAGAGGTAATGACGTAATATATATAAGATATCAAGTACGATACTTTTTGCTTAGTTAGTGTATGCTGGAGTACTTATGTTTGGGAGGAAATATTTTCTTTAGACGTGAATGTGTACCATTCTGAACACTGAGTTACAGCTGAATAAAAGTAAATCTGACAGGCAAGTATCCTCCAGGAACTATTATGCATTAGGTAAAATATGGAGGACTACTAAAACTCGAGTTGTATGTAATTTTCTCCATATGTTTTAGGATCTGTTTGGAAACCTTCATATTTCAGTTAGTGTATGTTGGCTGCTCAACTAACTGTTGCATTTCAGATTACTGTTCATGTAAAAATATCACTGAAAAGTGACAGCAGGACCAAGACTTACTTAGCTGTATTGTCCTATATTATGTTATTACTTTTGATGTCAAGCTTCTCAAGAACCACCATATTTGTTTGTTGTCCTTGAAAGATTAGTACTTGCTTCAGGCAATCCAATTCAGCATCTGTTTCCAGAAATGGTATGATTTCAGATTTATGTCTCAATAGTGTGTTATTTAAAAGCTTACTCGAGCTTTTATGTATGTGGTGTATCTTCAGGAAAAGGACTGCTGTATTTCGAGTTAAGGTCCAGTGTTTTGTATGTATGCATCAAATGTAGCCTTCCTGCTACAGGTGTAGCCTTCATGCCCTAGCTGCATCAAATGCCAAGGTCTAACCAGCCTTCTTAATAATGAGCTGGGTACACTACTGCTGTTTTGAGAATTTGACTGTCAGAATAATACTAAAGTGTTGATTAAAGGCATTAGGAAATGAAGTTCAGGTTCTGGGAAATCTGTGCTAGTGGTGTTTCTGCAGCTAAATGTCTGCGTCTAAAGTTAGCTCTACTTGAGGCTAGATTTTTCTCTCCAATTTCATGCAACTAATACTATGCTGTGCCATAAACATAGTGTATGAGACTGTGTTCTACATATAATCAACTTTTGTCAACATTTCCTTTAAATCTAATGGAATATTGCTACTAATGTGCTTTTTTTTCTGGGGAAAAGAAATAATTGTAATATGAAGAAAGGTGCATTTCAACCAGGATTGACCTCTGGAGTTAGTCAGTTCAGTTGGTTTCTTAGGCCCTTTGGGAAGCTTGTAATAAGGACGAACAACATAGATGGACCAGAACAATGTTCTTTGCAGCCAGTGAGGCACTGACATGGTCTTATATTGAACACTAAACTCCAGTTTGATGTTTGAACATGTTGCTTAGGAGACCTCTAAAATGGACCAATGAAGCTAAAGGAAACAGGACTTCACAGAGTGCATAGAAATCATTGTTCAGCAAGAATTATTGTATTTGATTGACTTGTGAGACAAACCATTTCTAATGCACATGAATAGACAGAAGAAAAACAGTGGAATAATCTAAAGTTTTCTTTGAGCTATTTCATTTTTTCAGTGCCAAAAACTGAGTATCCAGCCTTTTTACTCAGTATTCAGAGGCTTTTGCTATCACGATTTTTGTTCTTAGGTTCAGTTTTGCATACCTGTGTGTTGTTGCTGGTTTTTTAATGAGATATGCTTTCAAATTACTTACAGTGTAGAAGAAGGGTAAACATGATCTGCAATTTCTTAAACTGTTCTCTATCATCTTAGAAGTGAACCCACAAGTTACCAGATTTAAATAAAAAAATCACATAAGTACATTCCTTTCTACCTGCACCTTATCTAGAAACTAGGTCCTAGACCCCCAGTTTAAGGCTTATTTTGCACCAGTACATTATTTTCAGAAACCCAAGTCTATGAGCTATGAAGAAGCATTAACATATATGAGGTATTTTTGAACTGATGGTGAAACGAATCAAGATTGAATTCTTGTGAAGTTTGGTTGCATTCATCTCCCAACATTGGGTATCCCCACAGTCCCAGCTTTCTCTCCCTATTTGGCCATTGAAAGTTATTGCTATGTCTAATTTGTAATTGCATGCATACATATTGATTTAAAAAGCCAGAGTATATGTATGGGGATTAGATAAGTGGCTGCTGTTTCTCAGAATAGAAATAAGAATACCTTTTCTTCAGGGTGGAACAGTAATACAGGTTTCTATCCTCTATCTGCTCACTGACTTTCACAGAACTGCCAGTGACTTACTATTTTTTATATTTGTATCAGTTTTGGTTGAAATTGCCCTTTTTTTTTTAAATTGCAGGACCACGTAGATGGCATGATCACAAACATTTCCTGAAGAAACCCTGTAAATAAGGTTTTTATAGATTTTTTTTAAAGATTTTTTAAAATAAATTTTATAGATCACCTTACTTAGAAATTCAGAAGGTTTCGTCAATAGACTTGTATGGTATTTTAGTCATTTAAATGATGCTTAGGCTGCTAGTTGTTTCATAAAGGCTGTAAAGTCCACAGTGAAATTCGGAAGAGGTGCAGAGCTTCTCTTCCATAGATCATAGACTTGAAACAGGAGGACTACTACAGACAGAAGTATACTACGCTTTCAGTAATGTCAACATCACCATAGCAATATATAGTATTTGTACATTTTTTGGTCTGACTGAGAAGTTCAATGACACAAGAAGACTTAACTTTCCTCCCTTTCAGAGACAGGTGCTAGGTCAGTGCTGAAGCATGTTGAAATAGCTCTTCAGTAAAGTAGCTACTGTACGCTGCGAGCGTTCTCTGTAATGTATTTGCACAGTGGATCAATGACTTAGACTTTGTGTGTCATAAATCTGGAAGTTCAACAGCTTTCAAAACCAATGTGTGCACTTACAAAAAGTAACCTAATGGTTGAGTAGAGATTTCAGTAATGGGATCAACAGTGCTTGTGGAGAGCAAAACAACAGGGAAGGTATTCTCAATCTGAAGAAATCCTAGCAAAACAAAACATTAATCAGATAAGGCAGATTCATATAAATACTATACTTGGTTTCTAAATGCAGATATGAATAACCCAATACTAAATATTCAAACTTCAAAATGAATGTGCTAATAGACACTTAACAAAATATATTGCAGTGCTTCTGCATGTGTCAGATATCCATAATCTTGAAGACATTTATGTGTTAGCTGAATAGATATTTAGCTTTTATACTTGTAATTCCTTTGCATGGATGGTTGTGATATGGGCCCAAATGCTGGCTAGAGCACTTGGGGGTTTGGGGCACCCAAGATTGTATTTAGAACAGAGGTCCTACACATGTCTAGCAGCAGAAGTATCAAACAATTACCTCTGAAATCTAAATTATGATCAACTTGTACAAATTTTTAATACATTCATGGAACTTAATGCTCACATTTGTTTTGGTGTACCTTATGTTCGTACTCTGTATTCATCTTTGTGGTGGGAAAATAGTAATAAAAGTAAATTAATTTTCTTGGCAAATTGCATACTCTCTCCAAAACATGAATATGATACAGGTTAGTATGTTCAGGTGTATGTCTGAAAATAGAATCCTTCTATGGATTTAGTGTGCTGTATCAAGAAATCTTCAAACTGCAGTATGTATGTATGCAGTATGTAGGACCCACCTTCCTTATAAGGCACTTAAGTTATTGTCTTTGAAAATATTCTGGCTCTCAAATACTGTGCATGAAGGCCTATTACATTCTCCTTTATTATAGGAACATCTCCTTGTGAAATTCAAAATGCTTGTCTTTCAAGGATGCTGTTATAATAAGGTTCAGAGTGTTTGTAATAAATTAATAGAGTCAATGAGTAGTTCATGAAATAGCTTCACAGTCACTTGTGTGAAGCAGCAGTGCAGCAATATAAAAAACAGGAAAAAGTAGCTGCAGTTGCATACAAAATTAAATGCCTTGCTGCTTTTGACATAAAATTATAAAAGGCTATGCTTTTCTTTTAATCTGTGTAGGAAAGTATTATATTTCTGTCCTGAAAAGAAATCCTCAACAAATAACTGAACATTTGGAGGTACTGAATTCCACCTTTCACTTGCTCTGGGATTTCAATGGTTCCTGTATTTTGCTGAAAATATGCCTAAAGGAACACTCATAGGACTATTAAACACTTGGAGTCAGTTAATACAATAATAGGTTTGTAACACCTCCTGTAACTCTTGACTATGTGTTGTTACCAATGAAAACTAGGTGACTCTTAAACCAGGTAGTCTTTCACTATTTCTGTATACCTAGCTTAAATGCATTAAGAACCTGGTGATGATTTAGCAGTGTCCATGTAAGAAAGATGTCATAAGATGCAAATGCTGTTTTGAAGGAGTATCTTTTTATAAACAGAGGAGCATTTTTGCATTTTAGAAAGAACATTCATTTGTGCTGTTGCAATATACCAGTAATTTATTATTTAAATTTTTAAAATAAAAGATACCCTAAAGTTATTTTATTGAAGTTACATGCTTTATAAATAAACCAAGCAGTTCAAGATGTAATGTTGTCCATAAGCATGTGGTCATGGATTATGGCAGTTAAGGACATAGTCATACCAGAGTTGCATAATTAACTCAGAAGATGATTCTAAATGCATAAACTTTGAACCATGAGTGTTTATTCTTTAGAAAGCAAATTTTAAATTGAATGCAGGTAGATTAACTGTGCAAAAAGTCAATTAAAAATAGTTTTAATAATTTTAGTAGTTTCTAATTAATAGTTAAAAGTTTATCAAAGAACCTTCTTCCTACTTGGTCTAGAAAGCTAATTAAAAAGTTAATATTTTCATGAAATAGTGCTGGGGAAAAAAAAAATCAGAAATTGCTTTTTTTATTCATAGTCAAACCCATCACTGTTGCTCTCTAAAACAGCTAAGCTGCTCTTGATTTCCAAAGATGGAGTATCACTCTGCTTTACAATTGCTTTAAGCCAGTTTTGCTCTTCAGAAATCGAGGAGAAAGAAGAAAGAGGCAATGTGGGGTTTTTGTCTATCAGTCTGCATAATCAATAGTTGAGACAAAAGGACTAATTGCTCTTAGCATTTAAAATGAAGTGCTTATTAGCACAAAAGCTGTGTATCCTCTTATTGTAGTTAGTAACTCTACTACTCTGATATTTATCTACAGTCACAATCAGATGAAAAGAGTTGATTACAGCCAGGAGCTGGGGAATAACTAAGGACTATAGGAAAGCAGAAAGGACAAGAACAGTAATGTTAGAAGTATAATCCAGCCTGTCAAGAAGTTTCTCATTACTAATGTTAAAGGAATTGCCTGATGCCTTTCCATTTTACCTGTATTTTGAATATTGAAATCAAGATAAGCTAGGAGAGAGATATTTTACATTTCTTGAAATGCAATTAAATAACACTTAAGTTTTTAATGTTTTAAAGTATTCTGCCTCTTAAAATTTTGTAATCATGTCTGTTCTGCACTTCCTTCCTTATCTGGAATCTAGAAGTCTAGTAGAATTATAGTGAAAAGCTAACACCATTTTGAGATGCTTTATTTTACAACAGTGAACATGAATAGGCATAAACAAAATGTAAAGTGCCTTCCACTGGCTGACTACATCAGATAATGCTCCAGACAATTGATTTTGTTGTTTGCACTTATGTATGAAGCAATGTGTTGGCCTGATTCAGCACATATCTATTGTGAGGTTATGGAAAAGGCTAATTCGGTTTACCAAAGGGGTGTGTGTATGTAAAACCAGCTTGGTGGATGCACACAAAAAAAAGAGAAAATTGAATTTACTAAAATTCTTGCAAATTATGCAAGACTGCTCAACATTTCCCACTGTCATTTATATCTTAGAAATTTACTGCACCCGATACTTTTTGGAGTTGGCTCAATTTTAAAAGCTTTCTACAGAAAGATTCCTGAAATTTTAATTAGCAATACAGTAACTTAATTACCTTCCATGCTCAGTGTTTTAATGTTGCTCCACAAACACACACTGAAGTCTAATTAAATGAATGAGAACATTCTTGCTATTTTTTTCTGTGATGTTTTGATCAGAGCCCTTGTTCCCTGTTGCTTGTGGCAGGGAAACAGTGTACAGTTTGCTGAAAAGTAGGACACTGTGCAAAAGAATGTGTTATCATCTTGTCTTAAAAACGTAGTTGAAGTATCAATGGCTTGCAGGAGCAAGGGTGCAGAACCTGGGCATTCTGTTTCCTATAGAAGCATAACATTTTTTCACTCCAAAACTTTATTAAGCACTGATGCTTTGGCTCCCTGCTGTGCCATTCCCTTTCTGCTGCTGTCATTTCGAGGTGTCGTTTGCTGTGAAGCCACATGGCAGCCTGTGCTGCTATGGCAAGGTGGGGAGCAAAGGGGCAGAAGCAAGAGGGTAAGGGGTGGGACTGTTAGCAGAATTGCTCCAGAAGGTTGAATTGCAGGGAAAATTCACTTCCAAACTGCATTTGCCTACGACTAGATGTCTAAAACCATATTTAGGTATCTACATGGACATTATCTGGTAGCTCCCTGCTTCCCTGAGATCCATGAGAACTGTAAATGTACAGCATGTACAAAAGTAATCTTGTAGGTTGGAGACCTAGACAGACTTCAGTTCCAAATTTAGCAATGCTGATCAAACTCTCATTGAAAGGTATCTGAGCTGGTATTGCAAAGGAAGAAACAGGACTATAGCACAGCAGGACTGTTTCTTCTGTTTATCGGGCTATTAAAATACAACAACATACTTCTGATGGCTCTTTTTAACTTGAAAGCCAGACCTTTTTTGTTGTAAATCAGCATAGTTTCATTTATTTCCAGATGAGGAGTAATTAGTCCTTATATTTAGGTATTTTTTCCTAATTGTTTTCTCAAAACTTCTTTCAAAAGATTTGGTTTCATCAGTGTTTTCTTTACTGTACTGTAGCCTTGTGCAACTGTACTTTTTCCTCACTAAGTTTCTCTGCCCTTTTGTGTTTTCAGTTGTTGAATATTTTGCTGCTGTTTCAAACTTATTCCATTGGATTTCAGGGCCTTGGGGTTCGGGGGGGGGGCAGTTTTGTGCCAATTCCCTGTGTATTTTTAAATTTTTTTTAACTGATTTTTGTTTTTCCTTCTGAATTCCTTCTAAAATAATGATTTGGGGTCCTTTAGGAGCTAGATAAAATGAATGCTTGATATTTTTTCTGTGCCTTTGTTGGTACATAGTATACCTGGTATACCTTTCTGCTGTCTAACAGTGTACTTTGTGACAATGTTGCTACCAGCACTTCTAATTCTAATCAGGAAGTTTCTGCTCTTTCTCCTTGACATATTAATAGAAGGAGTACATAAATTATTACACAAAATTTTCAAAGATACTTTAAAACATCCTTCAACTCACATGGTTGGGAATGTTTTCCTAAGCAGCAACTTCTAACAGAACTCTCAATTTGCTCCAGACTTTGTTAAATGATTACACAAAAAATCAGAAGCCTTGTTATACAAGTTATGTGTGATACAGAATAAATGCAGCCTGGCTCTTCAGGACATGAAATGGAGAAAGCTCTATTTCTTAAAGACAGCTTTTTCAGCAGTGCCCTGCAAAGTAGTCTTTTTCTCCCCTTCTTCCCTCTACATTATTCCTAAAGACTCTTCCCATCAATGTATGACTAAGTCATTCTTTCATCTTGATTTTTGTGAAAAACTGCGTTTCCCTTATGGCTTCTTTTGGCCTAGAGCTCGTGAACCTTCAGTCTTTGTCAGTATGGAGTGAAGGAATACAAAATTTTCTGCAAATTGCCTCAGTGTATTAGCACAAGAGCTATGTGAACCTTTCCAAGTGTGATTTGAAAGGGTTACTTTCAAATCATAACTTCTGTGGGAGATCCAGTTCATATGGGTTCACAGGCCAACCAGTTAAAGGAAAGGTTGCAGGCTGAGCCGCCCCCTCCCTTCTCCCTCTGTATTTTACCATGGATTGGATCTCATTACAAACCCACAGGCAAGGTACAGGGTCAATCACATCATGTTAATTCATACAGGTTGACTGGTTCACTGGGACTGGAAGCTGGATTAAAGGTGAGAAGTTTATAACAGCAACAGAACTCTGATCTTAGAAAAACAAACATCTCTTAAAAAGTTCTCTAATTATCATATGAATCAAAACCTTAAATAAAAACAGATCATTTTAAATAATTGAGGGAATCATACAGGGAATCAATCTTCCCCTGCCAGGAATACCCAGAGGTTGGCTCCACTTCTAACACAACAAGAACTCTGATCTCAAGGAACTACTCCTTTCTGAAATTTGGATATAATTACATGATTTGAAATATAAAATAATAATGATCAGTTCTATATACCTGGGAGAATTACAGTGTGAGACACACAACTGAAGGAAACATTTTAATGACTCTTCTGGCTGTAGAGGTAAACTTGATTGAAATGCTTTATCTTTCTAGGGGGAGGAAAAAAGTAAAATTGCCCTCAGCTGAGCAAAAATTACGCTAGGCAGTTTTGATCCCATGCATTAATTTTAACTAATCAGGGAAATGTAAGAAGCATTAAATACTTTTCCTACATGATCTCTATTAAGGAATAAATTTGAAATGCATTATGAACATCATGGGTTTTACTGTGGTTGGTCTGAAAGCAGCCAATGGTGTCCTAAACATTTTTTGCTTCATTTCTCTTCACTTACTAGCATTGTATTACAATCAGACTCTATTAAAAAATTGTTGTATTAAAAGGGTTTTTTATGTCTAGACCTAAACAAAGCCAAGTGCAGAGTTTGGATTATTCCCCCTTGGTGGATGTCCATGCTATTTGTACACCTCCTTTTGCTTGTGCTTTCACTTGACTAGACTATTCTCATCAAAAATGCAGTTCAGTTTGATTTGGATATGTGCTATGCAATATGAGTTATCCTTGGCAACTCTTGGTATACTTAAACAGATGTGTATTTTGTGTATAGATACTGTGCCTAGCATGCACAGTACATATTAGCAGTGATTGCTCTACCTCTGAAGGTAGTGTTGTACAGTAGATTTGAACCTAAAATGGCTGACTAGTTTCTAAATAATCCCCTAGGAAACAGTTTAGTCTAGGCCATTATCTTGATAGTTCATAATTAGGTTCAATAATAAAGCTTGTTTTGCTGACCTAGGTCAGATCATGGCATCCACCGCATCTGTGCGCAGTGACCTTGCTCTGAGAGTGTATTGTTAGAAAATCCATTATTATCATCACATACACTTTGGAGAAGTGGCTGTTTTGTGAATTGATGGTGTGATGTTGCCACTTTAGATAAAAGAATCCATGAATTATTGACTTAATGAGTTAATGTTGCTTGATTTCACAAGGTCTTTTTAGTCTGGATGCTATTTACTGAACACATAATCACAACATATGAAGGAAGGCACCAGTCATAGTACAGTGCATTTACAACCCTCTTCACTTCTAACAAGGCGAAGTGTTAGCTAAGAATTGTTCCATTTCCCTTAGAAAACCATTAAAAATTAGGTAATTATAAGCAATTCCTGTTAAACAATTAACAAATAAAATGTTTATTTGTCACTGATTTCTCATCCCTTCCTTCAGTTTGGCTTAAGGTCTGTCAACAGGAACTTACTAATTTTTTTTATAACGTAAACATATCTTTGTCCCTATGACTAAGCTTAATGCTGCTATCACATGGAGGTCCAGGAAAGGCTGTTAAAAGTCAATCCATGTCATCCAAAGCTCATCATACTAGGTTTTTGCTTTTAAAGCAGAGATTTCTGGTAAATTTATGACATTCAGAAAGTTTGAGAAGATAAAGTTTTTATTACAGAATGTATCTTGTGAAAGGAAAGTGGGAAAACATACAGAGCATGTCCCAGAGCAGGTATTTTAATGTTGTAAGCATCAGGTTTCAAGTACTTATGTTCCTTTGATCCCAAGGTGTGAATCCCAGCTGTTAAATGCTCACCCTTACAATAAAAATAAAATAAGGTCTGTATGCAGTGTCTTATGGAAATGTAACTCTCACCAAAATTGAAGGGAAATTTGTTTCACAGAGACTGAGGACTCTAGAATTCATCCACATACAGGCCTTCTGGAGGGATCATATCAACCAACACCCTTACATTCTTCTGAGGTTTACATTAGTTTCTAATTAACTCTATGCAAAAACAAATAACTGTTTAGAATTGACCCACTAGGTATTTATCTGTATTTAACTCCCACCCTTAGTTTCTGTAGAACTAAGTATGGTTCAAACATGCTAACCTAAAATACTGTCATGAGAAAACATGATTCTGGCACTTAATGTTTTTTCTATGTAGGTTTTTTTTTTATGTTTCAGTCTGAATGGTGTTAATTGCTTCAACCTTACTACTGTTGTCCCAGGGGTCTAAGGAACTGCCAGAAGGGATTGTGTCACCAGTGGTGAACGAGCTGATGCTTACATATATGCATAATACATAGTTTAAGGGTTGGATCTTATGTTTGCTTTCATGCTTTTTCATATTCAGTTTAATATTTCTATGTATCACAAAGGTCCTTGGTTTACCTGGAAAATGGAAAGTGTGGGGGCCATAAATCCAGAAGCACAAATGGCAATGGGGTATTGTCCCTAACAGTGTGGTTGTGTGGGGGAACCTAGGAAGGAGCCATCCTACGCTTTCTGGAAACTTCTTGGGATGAAGGTGTTCTGCACTGCATCCATGCAAAGCCTAGTTGCTAAATCTCAAAGCTAATATTATACTGCAATCTTGTTATCTGTGATCATTGAAACAAAGCAAACCAAGGACAGTATCTGTGATGGTACCTAATGAGCATGACCTCTCTTTTTCTCTTTTTTTGAATCACTGAGTTAGAAAATCAAGATTTCAAATCTTTTCAGACCATGTGGTTTGCAAATGGTTAAAAAAAAAAATGCACACCTTCAAAAGCCTGTTATGCAGGAATCCAAGAGTACACATGGAAAAACTAATTGTGTACACCTAATCAGCTCTGGTCACAAACACGAAGTTAGCTGGAAGCAGCTTTGAAATTGACTGGAAAGTAGGATTTTGACTATCCATACATTATAACTTATTATAACGTAACACTGATATATTGTAGATGATAATTAATTGTATTTATTTCAAAGCCAGGAACAATCTGCATAGAAGTTAACTGAAATATTTCAGTCACAGTGTGTCGTGGTTTAGCCCCAGTCAGCAACCAAGCACCGCGCAGCTGCTCACTCACTCCCCCCTGGTGGGACAGGGGAGAGAATTGGAAGAGTAAAAGTGAGGCAACTCATGGTTTGAGATAAAGACAGTTTAATAGGTAAAGGAAAAGCTGCATGTGGAAGCAAAGCAAAACAAAACAAGGAATTCATTCACTCCTTCCCATGGGCAGGCAGGTGTTCAGCCATCTCCAGGAAAGCAGGACTCCATCACGCGTAACAGTTACTTGGGAAGACAAACGCCATCACTCCAAACGTCCCCCCTTCCTTCTTCTTCCCCCAGCTTTACATACTGAGCATGACGTCATATGGTATGGAATATCCCGTTGGTCAGTTTGGGTCAACCGTCCCAGCTGTGTCCCCTCCCTGCTTCTTGTGTGCCTGGCAGAGCACTGGGAGCTGAAAAAGTCCTTGACCAGTGTAAGTGCTACTTAGCAACAACTAAAACATCTCCACATTATCACCGCTGTTTCCAGCACAGATCTAAAACATAGTCCCATACTAGCTACTACAAAGAAATTTAACTCAATCCCAGCTGAAACCAGGATACAGTGAAACTTTTTTAATGGGAAAAGTATTTCTTTCCAGTCTTCAGTGTTAGTCTATTAATTTTATTCCTTTATCTTGTCTTTTTAAATTCTTTTTAGAAATCTGTCAGCATTACACTAATGTCACATTGGTGCACCCTGATTACTGCTGTTAGAATGCAAATGAGTTTATAATAATTACCTAATTACTTTGAAGTGTCATCAAAGCCATTTTGAAATATTACTAAGGAGAAGGAAGAATAATTTTCTTCATTTTTCACAAACCATAAAGAGGGAGGAAAACATTAGGGCTTTAAGGAAACTCTCAAACAGGAATCCTTGCATTTTTGCTGTTACAAGTTCAGTATTACACAGCTATTCAGAGGAAATAATTTTAGATAGTTATCTGACTTTTGCAAAAGTGGCTAGAATATTTTGCTCTGTTTAACAGTATCCCTGGTTGTATTAGGATTTAAAAGAAACAAAAAAGTCAGTTCCCATGAAGGAAAAGGACAAGATGTGATATCCCCACAAAACATGAGTTTTCTAAGAGGTAGTAAAGAGGAAGTACAGGCACATCAGGTGCTTGTGAAGTGAGCTGCATCAGCAGGGACAGCACATGCAAATTTGCCTTTCCCTCCTCAGCTGCTGTACAGGTCACTGCCAGTGCTTTTCATTGGCAGGTGCGCTCAGCATTGACCCAAAGTCATGTTCCGCAGGCTCCTGTTTCCTGCTATGTTAGGAGGAGGGGAGGGGTCAGGGCAGACTATTGGCCATTTGACATCTTTCCCAAGTGCTGCACTCTTTGTAAATGAAAAAGGGCAATCAATAGGGCAATAAGGAAGGAGGACAAGTAGCCTGCTGATAGCACTGCATGGGAAGGCCTTCTCCTTCCTGAGGTCTCACAATTTGCTGGATCATGCTATCTTGCCAGTCGTAGATCAGGGAAATGAGATGAAGAGAGTTTTCCTTAAGAGTGTGTATGACAGCTTTGGAATAGAATATTCCAATTCCTGGAATACAGGCACTTTGATGCTTGACAGTGTCCTACATCCTTCCATCATAGTGCATTACATAAAGGTGGAAGGGAGGTGATGGTTTTACTGGTGTTTTGCTTGAAACACCTGTGTACAGTGAAGGGATGTGCTGCTCAGCCCAAATTCACTATGAGAAATGCCTGACTTCTGCTGACGCCTTGATTTCACTAGTTCTCTATACATGCACCTAGCTACTGGAAATGTTGGCAGCATCTCCTGGTATTTTGTTTACGCCATGGAAGAAAAAATCCAAGGGTCTGACGGACTGTGTGGACTTCTTCTGTACTTGGAGCTGATTTGATGTGAATAAACTCAGACTGGTAAAGCATATAGTCACATAGCAGTAGATGTATTCTGCAATTTTTAAGGATCATGTATGTATGCACCCTTCTGTCACTTGCTTTGTACCAACCTTCCTCAGTGCTGTGAAGTTAGTTTTACAGGCCTTTCATGGTGGAGAACCTGAGTAATTAACTTTAGAAATTTAAGTGTGAGCTGAGAGCCTTTCTGTGCCTCACAACACTGCAATTTGTAAATTTGACATTTAGGATCTACTAGGACTTATATAAAAACTTTTACATCTGGTAAAGCTGATACTGAACAATGGGGATGGGGGGATGTAGGGGGTGTGGATTTGTAGCTCTTCCCCATTGATATAAAGTACTCATTTCTAACCTTCAAGTGTTCTGAGATATTGGACTTTACACTTGTCAGTGCTCTAAGAGTGCCCTGAACCTCAGACCAATGCATTTTGGGGGCAAATTCCTCATTTATAGGAAGGAAGAAAACATTTTCTTTAGCAGGTTATTATCTGAAAAAAATGATGGTTGTCTGCAAGCAGCTGATAGGTTTGGAAGGTTAGAGGTAGCCCTGGCAAAGATGGATTAGTGGGCAGAGCACAGGTGAGGCGGTCAGAGGTGCTGGAGGAATGCAATTTATCATTTGGTTTCAGAGTTTAGTACATGTATGTCACTGCTGCATATATGGTGTATTGAATTATTTTATATGAGTGATAATACTGGTTTTGGCCTTGCTGTAAAGGGGAGTGGTGGTGTCTTTACTAGTAAGATGGTAGGAATTAGCAGAGGAATTGTAATGGTATTAAGTGGAAACCCTTTCTGGAAACTCTTTGCCCAAATAGATCTTTATGCTTTGTTAAAAATATGTGCCTTTTATTTGCTGTTTTGTGTTTTTGCAAAGAAGAATGTTTATACAGAGATTTGGGTTTCATTCTGTGTTTGGGTTATATATTCTGAACAACTTGAGTTACTTCATTAGCCACTCTTTCAATCGACTCCTTGCTTGCTTCCCTGTTCTAGTGCCTTGCAACTATATGTACTTCCATTTAGCAAGATTTATTAGCCAGATTCATTATGAACTATCCTGTCTTCTAGAAACTTTAAGTTCTTATACTAGGTTATTAGGAGTTTTACTTAATCTTTCTTTAAGAAATACTGTTTTAAACTTAGATGCCCTTAGTGAAACTATTAGCCACTGTAAGCAGGAATAGAACAGTCTAGCTCACTGGATTTTCTAGAAATAAGGATTTTTTTTTTTTCCCCATTAGTTCAATTGATACCTTCACAGCTGAGATACCTGTGGGTAGCAAGGAAGGTGCTAAGAGCATCAGATGCTCTTTCTGCTCCTTTCTAAAATAATAGTAATTGTTGAAAAATCTTCTGCAAGACTGGCTGTGCTGTTTCTTTGTAGTTTTCTGTAGTAAGTGGTCTGCTTTCATAATTGTGGGGAAAAAAGTAGATGACTGGCACCAGAAGAAATCTTGGTAGTAAGGGCAGAAGTTATCAGAAAGGCACTGTTAATGAGAGCACATCTGCTTTTCAAAAGCATCAATAAATTATTCAAAATACTAAAATGTTTCCTGTTCCTTCCTACCCGTAGCAAAACAGCATGGTGTTTTGTTGCATTTCTCTACTGGTATAACTTCGATGACATCTGCATCTATACTCTGGTGGAAATTGGGATCTAATGTAGTTGAGGACACATTAAACTAATACAGCAGTGGAAGCAATAACATGCTTTAGAAAAAAACCCATGTAGTTTGGATATAATTGCGTATAAAGTACAGTCTCTAATTTTCTAACAATTTCTTACCTTGTATAACATACACGTTAGCTTTATTTTTCAGACAGATTCCCACTTTTCAGACTGCTAGAAGTCACCTTGTTTGGATCTCACAGGTTTTTTATGTTGCTCTTCAGGCGAAGCCCGTAGTCAGACACCTGTCACTCATCCTCAGAAAGGCTTTTTAAGCAGTATTTGACAGCAGCCATGTCTTTGCAGGGTATGGTCTATTGGGTATATATTACATCTCACTGCACTATGAAACTGCCTTATAGGGGGCAAATGTGTAGGAAGCTGACGGCATGTATTGCAACTTTGTGAGGAAATTAATACAGATGATCCATTGTTCCAATGGATCACACATTACGAACAATCTATTACACATTATGAGCAGTGTAACAGAAATCACAGCAAAATCTGAGAAATTATTTTTTAGGAAAGTGATGTCTAAACTGTCTGAACGCATGTCTTCAACAGGATCTGTCATCTGAGGCAAGATAATACCAAGTGTTATGCACACTCCGGTTCTCAAGTGTAAATCAGAAGCAGCTCTATCCTGGCTTGGTATTTAAACCAGAGCAAGCAGAGGAAGACTTTGTCTTCTGACTCTTCCAGTAACAGTGTAAATGGCTCCTGACACTGCAGTGCCGGGAGCCATATGTGATCACTGCTCCAACTGGATTTTGCTCAGACATGGTCCATGCCTGCCAAGCAAAATAATTCTTCAATCACTCTATTCTTTGTCCTTTAGTGGAGCTCTTCTTTTCACAAGAAACTCAACCACGAGTTCAGTCTTGACCACCAGTGAAACACTGAACTGACTTGCCATAGTCAGGCTTGACTGTAGAATCTTTTTTGCAGATGAAGATGTCAAAAGGCAATCTGTAGTGAGAATGACAGCATGATTAACCAGAATAAGGCCTAAGTCAGAAGTAGCACGGACCACTGGGAAATTAAGGCACCAATTTTCACCGTCAAGGTTGGCTGCGATAGGGCAGTATATCCTAGCAACAGCAGAAACCTTAACCTCACCATCACAGCAAAAACTAATTTTGTTGTGTGATCTGTTCCAATATCTTTTAATCAAAAACTCTTTAAACAGAAATACTCACATGTCACTTTTCCTGGAACTTTATTCTGTAATTGGGAAATTCCTAATTCAGTGGATTAAAAGTTACAGAAGCTTTAACACAAATTTAATTTACCTTACCTTCTTGAAAAATTGTTGTGAGAAAGGCTCAGAATGCCTCTGCAGCTGTAACAGGTTAAGGAAAGTTTTAATCGATAACATGGTTTTAATCATGCTTAGGATAAAACCTGTATCTCAACATCCACGTTATAAAAATGCATGTTAGAGGTTGCACCCATCATGCAAAAAATATTTAGAATATTTAGAAAAATTACTAGTGGATAGTAAGGGCTATTTTTATAAGAAAGAAACCGTAGGATTAAATGCTGTATCTTTATGAAGAGCATACACTTCATGTATGTTGGGGAGTATAGCCTAAAAATCCTTTTATTTAAAGGATTCAAAGAACATGTTAGTTTACTTTTTTACTTAGTAAAGGATTTCACAATCAAATAGCCATTTAAGTGGATTACTTTGCATATATTAAGGAAAGTACTTTCATGGTCTCAGTGGTAGTTTGCTATGCTAGCTTTGAGTGACACTGGTAAATCTTTGGTTGGGGCTTAAATAATTTTGGGTGGACCTCCATTATCCTAAACTGGGTAGAGAAAAATTTTCTTTAATTATAGTTATGAAGAATATCTTTATTTTCACACTGTATTTTTCTGATGTGTGTGTCTATGTGTACACACACATATATATAAAGGTGTATATATGTGTGTATTTATGTAGGTATAATCTCTAAAAGAAGACTCCTCTTCCATCTCCTGCCAATTCCAGAGTTGGTTCTACAGTAAGAGTGTGTGAGGCCAGGACTGGAGCAGCAGGTCTGAAAACTCATTTAATTCCCTTTGGGGACGTTCCACGTCACAATTTGTAAAGTGGGCAAACTCAAGTGGGAGGTGAGCTCTCTGTGGTTACTCTGTTTAAGCAGCTTTGAAAACCTTTAGAATGCGTTGGTTTTTTGTTTTTGGTTTTTTTTTTTGGTCTGATTTTCAAGGAGATACAGCAATATGTCTTGGTATTTCTGAAAATCAGGCTTTCTGTAGACTTGATATTAAAAAGGCTGCCCATGGATTACACTGGTATGTACATGGTAACATCAATGATATAAACATTTTTAAACATGGGTACCTAAATGTGGATTCTAACCCATATTCCTACATCTAGCTGGAAGAATCTATATTTTCCAAGATGTCAAGTGCCAGTAATGGCAGTGGGATTCATGGGCATGTATCATTCCTGAAATTCAAGTCACTTCTATTAGGAACCCAAATTAAGTTCAGAGGGTAACATGTATTTATTAAGATTTTGAAATTTTGGTGAGATCCCAAGAATATGGTATTTTTAGCACACAGTCCAAACATAATATCTTTCATAGTAGTAGTTGCTGCAAGTCCTATACTGATAAAAAGTAAACCAGATCCCCCTTTTCAGTCTACCAGCTCTGGGAGATCAGAGACACCATTTTGTAAATATGAAAAAAAAAAAAAAAAAGAAAAAAAAACACTACACCAAAACAAAGCCAGAGTAATATTCTGTTCTTTTCCTGCTCTACTAGTTGATTTAGCTGTGGAACATGTATTCCCATTAGCTTCCAGGAAAAGTTTGAAAATCTAGATGTTAAAGTTTGTCATGCTGTGAGCCAACTGTCCCATATTGATGCAAAAGGGAGAGGGGAAAAGCCAAGAAAATGCTTTAATTGATTCATCAATGCACCAAAGTGTGAACAGGCATGATGAAGTGTAAAGAGGGATGTGACACCAGTGTGGCAGAACTGTCACAGTGGAAAGGATTTTCTGTAAAAGTGATGGCACTTAAATGTTATCTAGGCCTCCTGTCTGAGCTTTCACGTTCCCTGGAAACTTATGTCTTAGAGGAAGTGTCTGACCAATTTGTGAGCAGCCAGGCACTGTGCCATCTGTGCTGGTTTTGGCTGAGAAGGGGTTAATTCTCCTCACCGTGGGGGGTCGGCTACCTTTCCAGCTTCCTGAGCTCTGCCGCATGGTAGGGGCTGGGAGGGGCAGGGCCATGGTGGGGGCGGCTGACCCCGACTGGCCAATGGCAGGTTCATTCCATACCATGTGACACCATGACCAGTATATTGGGGGGGGCAGTTTGCGGCGCGGCGTCGGGTCGGCGGGCGGTGAGTGGATGTGTCACGTGCGGTTTGTTTCGGTGGTTCGTTCCCCTCCCTCCCCCCCCCCACTCCGGGTTTTGTGCCTCTCGTTGTTCTCCTTTACGTTGCATTTCTGTTGTTGTTTTATTTTAATTTTAACTATTAAACTGTTCTTATCCCAACCCACGAGCGTTACCCTTCTGATTCTCTCCCCCATCTACCAGTGGGGGAGTGAGCGAGCGACTGTGTGGGGCTGAGCTGCCGGCTAAACCACGACGCACCCAACGTGGGGCTCAAGGGTTGGAGATAACAACAGCTGCTGGTCACAGCACCATGTTGTCCTTTTTGCAGTTGGTGTTAAAGATTGGTGTTGGTTTGTTTAGTCTGCTGTGTTCTGCTGTGATTAGTAATGTTTTGCCTACAAGATTTGTTATGCAGACACTGGTTTTCAGCTTTATCTGGTATTTGGGGTTTTTGCTGAAACCACCTCGTTGAGGCAATTAGCAATTATACCTCCTCCTCTGAGAGATTTTATATGGAGGAAATACAGAATAGTACCTTTGCAACTTTGTTCTATGATGTCTGTGCCTTTGTTACAACAACGTTTTTGTATCTTGAACATCCTTGGGTGGTTAAGATGTGCTTATTGTTAGTTTTTGGGCATGTTGTTTTGGTTTTGACTCAGCAACTTAAGAATATTACCCAGAAATCTGCCCCAAGGCTTGACAGTTATGAGTGGCAGGGCATTTGGGATAGCATGGGCAAATACCTAGGGCAGTGGGCACTCCCAGTGTTTTGGAGTTTCACCCCCGAATAAGTGCAGAATCCTGAAAAACTAGTAGGATATTTGGAGGAAGTATGTTGTTACGCTGGGAACTCCAGAGACACACAGATAACTGCACCGTGCTGGGGCCTGGCCCATGAATACCGAGCCCTGCTCAACAGTATTCAGTGCCCCAGGGGGAAGAGAAGGTCTCTGGATTGAAAGGCAAAGTGACAGGCACTGCGGCCACTCAAACCCCCACGGCAAGTACTGGAGCTGGCTCAGAGAATCAACCCGTACCAGTATCAGTTGCCCCCATACACAAGACAAAATATTGGAAGCGGATGTCAACTTGTTTAGAATGGGATGATGAAAAAGCAGGGCTGTTACGAGGAGAGGAGGAAGAAGTCATAAATGAAATAGGGACCACCCAATCCCTGTCCTTGAGTGAGTCACAAGATATGCAAAAAGATTTCAGCCGTCGTTCAGGTGAGCACATTGTCACCTGGCCGCTCCGATGCTGGGATAATGGGGCCAGTAGCCTGGAACAAGAGGGAAAAGAAGCCAAACAACTGGGATCTCTTTCTGGGGAAGGGGGCGTTGACAAAGCAATTGGGAAAAAACCACAAGCCCTCAGCCTCTGGAGGCGACTCCTGTCTGGAGTGAAGGAAAGGTATCCTTTTAAAGAAGATGTTACATATTACCCAAGAAAATGGACAACTATGGAGAAAGGCATCCAGTACCTAAGGGAATTAGCTGTGCTTGAGGTGATTTATGTTGACCTGGACAATCAACAGTCATCCAAAGATCCAGATGAAGCCGAGTGCACACGACCCATGCGGCGGAAGTTTGTACGGAGCGTACCACCTTCGCATGCAAACTCATTGGCTGTAATGTCCTGGAAAGATGATGAGACACCAGCGGTGGCGGAGGTGATTGATAGACTCCAGGATTATGAAACAAATATCTCTTCCTCACTAGTCTCTGCTGTGGAGAAACTATCCCGAGAGGTCCAGCAACTCAAAGAAGATATGTCCTGCTCCCCTCCTCTACAGAGTAGTGTCTCAGCTGTTAGGAATAAGCGTCCTTTGGCTCAAAGGAGAGGATACACACCACAGGCCACCCTATGGTTTTGCCTGTGTGACCACAGACAGGACATGATGAGGTGGGATGGCAAGCCTACCTCAACCCTAGAGGCACAAGTGTGTGAACTGCAAGGAAGAACAATCACTCAGGGAGGCTCTTCCAGGAAAGCTGCTGCTCCAATTTCCAGCGAGCAAGCCCCGAGACAGAGGAGTAGAAGTGCTGATTTTATTTCTAAGCGTAATAGAGGGGCTCCTGATTCACATTTACAGGAAGTGAGTTGTGACTGCCATGATCAAGACTAGAGGGGCCCTGCCTCCAGCCAGGTGGACGAAAGGGGTAACCGGGCTTACTGGACTGTGTGGATCCGATGGCCTGGCACGTCCGACCCACAGGAGTATAAAGCTTTAGTGGACACTGGTGCACAGTGCACCTCAATGCCATCAAACTATATAGGGACAGAACCCATCAGCATTGCTGGAGTGACAGGGGGATCCCAAGAGCTAACTGTATTGGAGGCCGAAGTGAGCCTAACTGGCAATGAGTGGCAGAAGCACCCCATTGTGACTGGCCCAGAGGCTCCGTGCATCCTTGGCATAGACTACCTCAGGAGAGGGTATTTCAAGGACACAAAAGGTTACAAGTGGGCTTTTGGTGTAGCTGCCTTGGAGACGGAGGAAACTGAACAGCTGTCTACCTTGCCCGGTCTCTCAAAGGACCCTTCTGTGGTGGAGTTGCTGAAGGTCGAAGAACAACAGGTGCCAATCGCCACCACAACAGTGCACCGGCGGCAATATCGCACCAACAGAGACTCTCTGATCCCCATCCATAAACTCATTCACCAACTGAGGAGCCAAGGAGTCATCAGTAAGACCCACTCACCCTTTAACAGTCCCATATGGCCAGTGCGGAAGTCTAATGGGGAGTGGAGACTAACAGTAGGCTATCGTGGCCTGAATGAAGTCACTCCACCGTTGAGTGCTGCTGTGCCAGGCATGCTAGAACTTCAATACGAACTGGAGTCAAAGGCAGCCAAGTGGTATGCCACAATTGATATTGCTAATGCATTCTTCTCAATCCCTCTGGCAGCAGAGTGCAGGCCACAGTTTGCTTTCACATGGAGGGGCGTCCAGTACACCTGGAATCAACTGCCCCAGGGGTGGAAACACAGCCCTACCATTTGCCATGGACTGATCCATAATGCTTTGGAACAAGGTGGAGGTCCCGAACACCTTCAATACATTGATGACATCATCGTGTGGGGCAACACAGCGGAAGAAGTTTTTGAGAAAGGAGAGAAAATTGTCCAAATCCTTCTGAAAGCTGGTTTTGCCATAAAACAAAGTGAAGTTAAGGGACCTGCAGAAGAGATCCAGTTCTTAGGAATAAAATGGCAAGATGGACGTCGTCAGATCCCAATGGATGTGATCAACAAAATAGCAGCCATGTCTCTACCAACTAGCAAAAAGGAAACACAAGCTTTCTTGGGCATTGTGGGTTTTTTGGAGAATGCATATTCCAAATTACAGTCTGATCATAAGCCCTCTCTATCAAGTGACCCGGAAAAAGAATGATTTCAAATGGGGCCCTGAGCAATGACAAGCCTTTGAACAGATTAAACAAGAAATAGTTCATGCAGTAGGCCTTGGGCCAGTCCGGGCAGAACAAGATGTGAAAAATGTGCTCTACACTGCAGCTGGGGAGAATGGCCCTACCTGGAGCCTCTGGCAGAAAGCGCCAGGGGAGACCCAAGGTTGACCCCTAGGGTTTTGGAGTTGGGAATACAGAGGGTCCGAAGCCCGCTATACTCCAACTGAAAAAGAGATATTGGCAACATATAAAGGGGTCTGAGCTGCTTCAGAAGTGGTTGGTACTGAGGCACAGTTTCTCCTGGCACCTCGACTGCCAGTGCTGGGCTGGATGTTCAAAGGAAACGTCCCTTCTACACACCATGCAACTGATGCTACGTGGAGTAAATGGGTTGCACTGATCACCCAGCGGGCTCGAGTAGGAAACCCCAGTCGCCCAGGAATCTTGGAATTGATTATGGCCTGGCCAGAAGGCAAAGATTTTGGATTATCACCAGAGGAGGAGGTGACACATGCTGAAGAAGCCCCACTGTATAACAAACTGCCAGAAGATGAAAAGCAGTATGCCCTGTTCACTGATGGGTCCTGTTGCCTTGTGGGAAAGCACCAGAGGTGGAAGGCTGCTGTATGGATTCCTGTACGTCAAGTCTCAGGAACTGCTGAAGGAGAAGGTGAATCAAGCCAGTTTGCAGAGTAAAGGCCATCCAGCTGACCTTAGATATTGCTGAACGGGAAAAGTGGCCAGTGCTCTATCTCGATACTGACTCCTGGATGGGGGCAAATGCCCTGTGGGGCTGGTTACAGCAGTGGAAGCAAAACAACTGGCAGCATAGAGGCAAACCCATCTGGCTGCCACATTGTGGCAAGATATTGCTGCCTGGGTAGAGAGGCTGGTTGTGAAGGTACGTCATGTGGATGCTCATGTTCCCAAGAGTTGAGCCACTGAAGAACATCAGAACAACCAGCAGGTGGATCAGGCTGCTAAGATTGAATTGGCTGAGGTGGGTCTGGACTGACAACATAAGGGTGAATTATTTCTAGCTTGGTGGGCCCATGACACCTCAGGCCATCAAGGGAGAGATGCAACATACAGGTGGGCTCGTGATCGAGGGGTGGACTTGACCATGGACGCTATTGTGCAGGTTATCGATGAATGTGAAACGTGGCTGCAATTAAGCAAGCGAAGCGGGTAAAGCCTCTGTGGTATGGGGGACGATGGCTGAAATATAAATATGGGGAGGCCTGGCAAATTGACTATATCACACTCCCACAGACCCGCCAAGGCAAGCGCCATGTGCTTACAATGGTAGAAACAACGACTGGCTGGCTGGAAACATATTCTGTCCCCCACGCCACTGCCCAGAACACTATCCTGGGTCTTGAGAAACAAGTCCTGTGGTGACATGGCACCCCAGAGAGGATTGAGTCAGACAACGGGACTCATTTCCGAAATAACTTCATAGACACCTGGGCCAAAGAGCATGGTGTTGAGTGGGTGTATCACATCCCCTATCATGCACCAGCCTCTGGGAAAATTGAATGGTACAACGGACTGTTAAAAACCACACTGAGGGCAATGGGGGGTGGAACATTCAAGCACTGGGATACACATTTAGGAAAAGCCACGTGGTTAGTCAACACGAGGGGATCTGCCAGTCAAGCTGGCCCTGCCCTGTCAGAAATACTACGTACTGTGGAAGGGGATAGAGTCCCTGTAGTGCACGCAAAGTACGCTGGGCAAAACAGTCTGGGTTCTTCCTGCCTCAGGCAAAGACAGACCCATTTGTGGGACTGCTTTTGCTCGAGGACCTGGGTGCACTTGGTGGGTGATGCAGGAGGATGGAGAAATCTGATGTGTGCCTCAAGGGGATTTGATTTTGGGCGAAAACAGTCAATGACTGAATGGCACAATGTGAACTGCTATATAATATTGTGTGTCACCTCTGTGTTGTATCAATAATATCAGAGTACGAGCCTCCCAACCCATGGAAGATAGACTGTGAAACAATCCGTGCAGCAGTCATGGAACGATGACTGACTCGGTATGCAGCAACCCAATGCCACACACACCATCTCTCCCACCCTGAGAGACTGATACAAAGATTTAGCCCAGAGTCATGGACTGGGTGAACTCAATGGACATTTTAATGGACATTTTACAGGGAAGGTCCATAACCTAAGGGGATGATGTCTGTGTATTATGTTAAAGGATGGGAAGGGGAGGGGTGGTGGTTGGTAAGGTTGTGTTGCATCGTATGGGACCTGGTCGTGGTGTAAATGGTATGGAATAAGGGGTGGAGAATGTGCTGGTTTTGGCTGAGAAGGGGTTAATTCTCCTCACCGTGGGGGGTCGGCTACCTTTCCAGCTTCCTGAGCTCTGCCGCATGGTAGGGGCTGGGAGGGGCAGGGCCATGGTGGGGGCGGCTGACCCCGACTGGCCAATGGCAGGTTCATTCCATACCATGTGACACCATGACCAGTATATTGGGGGGGGCAGTTTGCGGTGTGGCGTAGGGTCGGCGGGCGGTGAGTGGATGTGTCACGTGCGGTTTGTTTCGGTGGTTCGTTCCCCTCCCTCCCCCCCCACTCCGGGTTTTGTGCCTCTCGTTGTTCTCCTTTACGTTGCATTTCTGTTGTTGTTTTTTTAAATTTTAATTATTAAACTGTTCTTATCCCAACCCACGAGCGTTACCCTTCTGATTCTCTCCCCCATCTACCAGTGGCGGAGCGAGCGAGCGACTGTGTGGGGCTGAGCTGCCGGCTAAACCACAACACCATCTCAACAGGTAAATATACACAGGCTGTGAAGACCCCTAGTTGCATCAAGTTTGGGTGTTATGGGGAGTAAGTAAGCTCTGACAGATCCAAACAGTAACCCATCAATGGATATGATGTTGGGGGAGAGGTGGCGATCGTTAGCAGTGATTCCACGTGGTGTCTTTTGTCCTAAAGCATCAATTTAAACAAAGTTTAAATTTCAATCAATATCTTCAGTGTTAAAATGATGCCCCTCCAAGGTATAATGCAGCCGTTCTTAGGCATTGTATATTAGAATATATTTCAGGATGGTAGGATAAGACTGGGAAGAAGAGGCTATTGATAATGAAATATAATTTTAGGAGATGGAACTGAGCCAGAGTATTGTAACGAAGGGTTGCTGCAAAGTTCTCCAAGGGATTTTTACTAAAGAGATTGTAGCATGCGTCTCATCCAAAGAATAGGAAATCAAAGAGGTTGAAAGCCCTTCGAGGTGCTCTGGGGTTTTGGCTCTGGATTCATACCCAGCTGATTAACTGGATATGAATGTTACTGATTTAATTTTGATGCTTCTTACAACACCTAAAATCACTGCTGTGGATATATTCAGTGGATATATTCTTGCTTGTAGGGGTATTAGACACGTGAATTAATCTGAAAGGGGTTTTGTCACATTCAGAGAAATACATTGGGAAGGAATCCCTACCATTATGGCTTAGGCCATTTGCTTTTGCATTCAGAGATGCACCAGTTCCTATATTGCTCTGGGAAACCAGATTCAAAATATGGTCTTGAACAGAAAATGTTGGCAGACGTACAAATGCAAGCAAGCATGTGTTACAACTGCTACAGTTTCCCTGCCACTTTGAAAATCACTAGTCAGACTTCATTTGGAATATCTGCAATTCTGCAACGTATTATAGGAAGGACATTGCTGACTGAGCTTGTAAAAGTGCAGTGGAAAGCAAACAAATGCATGATTTAGGGTTTTGAAAGTATGACTTATAAAGAAAAATTGACCTAACCTGTATTCTGTAAGTTAGAGAAAAAAAGATTGGAAGGTGTGAAGAATACTGGTATGGGCAAAAAAATACTGAAGTCATCTGGAGATAGACAGTTCCACACAGATCATACAGCATCACCAAATTTATGTCATGTCTGAGGCTAATTTAGACCACTATTAACTGCATTACCATAAGGTGGATGACTGCTGATCCAAGACCCTGTGCTTGGTGCTGTGCCCAGCCAGGGAGCAGGCAGGAGAATGGGGGCTGCGAAGCACCTGGGCCAGAACAGAATCACAGAATGATAGGGGTTGGAAGGGACCTCTGGAGATCATCTTTTCCAACCCCTCTGCTTGAGCAGGTACATCCAGAGCAGGGGGCACAGGAATGTGTCCAGGCGGGTTTTGAATGTCTCCAGGGAAGGAGAATCCACAACCTCTCGGAGCAGCCTGTTCCACTGCTCTGTCACCCTCACAGTAAAGAAATTTTTCTCATACTGAGGTGGAACTTCCTGTGTTCCAAATTGTGCCCATTGCCTATTGTTCTGTCATTGGGCACCACTGAAAAGAGTCCAGCCCCATCCCCTTGACACCCACCCTTTAGATATTTATAGGTATTGATGAAATCCCCCCTCAGTCTTCTCCAGGCTAAACAAACCCAGGTCTCTCAGCCTTTCCTCATAAGGGAGATGCTCCAGTCCCCAATCATCCTGGTAGCTGGACTTGCTCAACAGTTCCACGTCCTTCTTAAACTGGGGAGCCCAAAACTGGACACAATACTCCAAATGTGGTCTCACCAGGGCAGAGTAGAGGGGGAGGATAACCTCTCTCGATCTGCTGGCCACACTCTTTTTAGTGCAGCCCAGAATATTGTTGGTCTTCTTGGACACAAGGGCACATTGCTGGCTCATGGTCAACTTGTTGTCCACCAGCGCTCCCAGGCCCCTCTCAACAGAGCCGCTTTGCAGTAGTTCGTCCCCCAGCCTGTACTGGTGCATTGGGTTCTTCCTCCCCAGACGCTGGACCCTACACTTGCTCTTGTTGAATTTCATCAGGTTCCCCTGGGCCCAGCTCTCCGGCCTGTCCAGGTCTTGTTGGATGGCAGTGCAGCCTTCTGGTGTATCAGCCACTCCTCCCAGGTTGGTATCATCAGCGAACTTGCTGAGGTTACACTCTATTCCATCGTCCAGGTCATTGACGAATATGTTGAACAGGACTGGACCCAGCACAGACCCCTGGGGAACACCACTAGTTATGGGCCTCCATCCAGATTCTGTTCCATTGATCATGACCCTCTGAGTTCTGTTGTTGAGCCAGTTCTCTATCCACCTAACTGTACAGTCATACAACCCACACTTCCTTAGCTTGCCTGTGAGGATGCTATGGGAGACAGTGTCAAAGGCCTTACTGAAGTCAAGATAGACAACATCCACTGCTCTCCCTTCATCGACCCAGCCAGTCACGCCATCATAGAAAGCTACCAGGTTGGTCAAGCATGATCTTTCCCTTGGTGAATCCGTGTTAACTGTTTCTGATAACCTTCTTGTCCTCTACATGCCTGGAGATGACCTCCAGGATGAACGGCTCCATCACCTTTCCAGGGATGGAGGTGAGGCTGACTTGCCTACAGTTTCCCAAGTCCTCCTTGCCATTCTTGAAAATTGGAGTGACATTTGCTTTCCTCCAGTGCTCAGGCAGCTCTCCTGTCCTCCACGACCTTTCAAAGATGATGGAGAGTGGCTCAGCAAGAACATCCGCCATCTCCCTCAGCTCTCACGGGTGCATCCCATTGGGGCCCATGGATTTGCGAGGATCCAGTTTGCCTAGGTGATCTCTGACCCAATCCTTCTCAACCAATAGTAAGCCTTCCTTTCTCCAGATTTTTCCTCTCTTCTCTGGGGGCTGAGATGCCTGAGGGCGAGCCTTAGCAGTAAAGACTGAGGCAAAGAAGGCACTCGGTAACTCCACCTTCTCCGCATCCTGCGGTGCCAGGGCCCCTTCCTTGTTCAGCAGTGGGCCCAACTGTATCCCCAGTCTTCCTTTTACTGCTGATGTGTTTAAAGAAGCTGTCCTTGTTACCTTTGACATGCCTTGCCAGATGTAATTCCAAGTGGGCCTTGGCCTTCCTTGTCGCACCTCTGCATACCTTGACAACATTCCTATATCCATCCCAAGTGGCCAGTCCCTTTTTCCACATACTGTGATCCGCCTTCTTCCATTTGAGTTTCTCTAGAAGCTCTTTGCTCATCCATGTGGGTGTTCTGCTCCTTTGCCTGACTTCTTCCTCACAGGGATGCACCAATCTTGAGCTTGGAGGTAGTGGTCCTTGACTACTGTCCATCTCTCTGGCTTTCAGAGCCCTAGACCATGGGATTCCTCCTAGCAGGTCTTTGAAGAAGCCAAAGTTGGCCCCCTTGAAGTCCTAGGTTGTAACCCGACTCGTAGCCCTGCTTCTACCTCGCAGTATCCTAAACTCACCCATCTCATGGTCACTGCAGCCAAGGCTACTCCCAACTCTCACATCCTCAACCAGCCCTTCCATGTTTGTCAGGATAAGGTTGAGCAGCACATCTCACATCATTGGCTCCTCCACCACCTACATCAAAAAGTTGTCCTCAGTGCTCTGCAGGAACCTTCTGGATCATGCATGGCTCGCCATGTTGCTTTCCCAGCAAATATTAGGATGGTTGAGGTCCCCCATGAGGACCAGGGCCTGCAATTGCGAGGCTTCTTCCAGCTGTCTGTAGAAGGCTTCATCAACTTCCTCTTCTTGATCAGGTGGCCTGTAGCAAACACCCACAACAGTGTCGCCCATATTTGGCTGTCCCTTAATTTTTATCCTCAAGCTCTCAACTTGTTCTCCTTCCACTCCAAAGCAGAGCTCGATGCATTCCAGTTGCTCCCTCACATAAAAAGCAACTCCCCCACCTCACCTTGCTGGTCTATCTTTCCTGAAAAGCCTGCAGCCATGCATGACCACATTCCAGTCATGCGAGCTATCCCACCATGTCTCTGTGACTGCAATGAGATCATGGCCCTGCAACCATACACAGACCTATAGTTCCTCCTGTTTATTCCCCATGCTGCATGTATTCGTACATCAGGCGGTAGCTCAGCACGGGCCTGAACTCATTTTACCAAGGGCTTGGCTGGCATCATAGGGAACGTGACTTCAACAGACATTTAAGTGAGGGTGATGAAATCCTCCTTTCCAGAGGTTCCTAGGAAAGCCCAACCCAGCTAAGAGGGACAACACAGGAGAAGACATGCTCTTTCAGAAAAATAGACAAAAAGAGGGTGATGGGATGGGATGAGATGGAGAGGTAGGAACTGACTTCTGGCAGTGAGAGTCAGTAGATGTAGGGAAAATAAAATGTGCCCTGTAAAGATGAAAGGAAAAAGTGTGTTTTCTTTTCTATTTCAGAGAAGGTGGAGCCAAACCACGAGTGTTAGAGGGGGTCAGAGGACATGGAAAATGATCTTGAAGTAGGATCCCAAATAGATAGAGTTAGAAGGTATAGCATTATTTGAATGTTGCTGTGAAGAAGCATAATACTGGCTAAGAATCTAAGAGTTCAGAACGATTCATTTGGTTGCTGCTTGTACTTCAGCTAAATGGAGAGTAGAGTCTGAACTGATGGGTTTGTATGTTCAGCTCCCTAAACTCTTGTCCAGTTGTAAAGACTGGTGCAGCAGGGAAGGATGGGTGTGTGTAGCAGCCAGCTATGCATTTTAGATCTTGAAAGATGTGTGATGTCACCATTGCTCCTCTCAGAGTGAGATTACACAGTGTATTTATTGTGTTGCAGCTGTACATTATCTGTAGTGGGAAAAATTTTGAAACAATTCCATTTATGATTTTTTGTTCTGTTTTCACAAACCTACAACAGGATTGATGCTAAACGAGCTTCAAATGATTGGTCATTTGCATCAACATTTCACTTTTGATTTTTCTGAAGTTTTAAGGTCTGAATATTTATGTATATAGAGACAAAAGCTCCTGCCCTGTAACATGGTCATGATCCAGGTCTTTAAGAATGAGTTTTTGAGATGCGTAAAAATATTTTTTGCTGGTAAAAATTGATTTCTAATTGGTATGATATCACATGAAATTGAGTCTTTCACTTAAAGTGAGTTTGTACAAAGACCAGTTACCATTGATTTCTAAGTTCCAAATTGTAGCTTTCTTTCAAACACAAACATAGCAAAGACAGTGATAGAGGCATGACCCAGAACAGAGGTTTCTCACTCTCTCAGTAGTAAGAAGATAGCTCCAGTTTCCCTGTTGTACAAGGAGCTGCTGGGTGGTGATATAATTCCTCACCCAGCCATAAGCTACCTGCTCTCTGCCTGAAAAGAGGCATTGCTAGGAAAAACACAAAGACAGGTACTGGGAGTGAAAATGGGAGGAGATCAAACAAAAGGTGTAAAAGGACTTTAAGTAGCAGTCCCTAAATTTTAAAGGAAGATCACTGCTTTGAAGAGATGAACAGCATTTTCACGCCATGTGAGAATCTGGAATTTCAGAACTTTATAAGGATACTTGCATTCATGTGAGGAACAAAATCAGTATAGACAATATAAATATGTAGCCTTTTCTTGATTTGATGTTCGTCAATCTTAGGAATAAAATTATCCCATTCCAAGAATATCTGAATGACCTACAAACATGAATATCCAGCTCTGGGAAGTATTGATATGCTATTTTTCCTTATTTGCTGTCTGGAAAAGTGGATGGAAAAATGAAATGGTGTGACCATAATCACACAAAAAATTGTGAGAGATAGTATAGCTTACTCAGACTAATATCCTGTCTCCCGTCACCATCGTCTTATGAAAAATGCTGATGTATCATTTTGGGCTAGGGATTTCATGACTGGTAAAGCACAGGTACAAGTTTAATGCCGATAACATCAAAGAACCGTATTCTGCTTTTTCTGTCATGTGTTCCTATCCATCTACCAAACAAAGCAGGCGAGGACCAGCTGGCTTATAGGCAAGAAACTTAACGTACATCACCAAACTTGGAAGTCGCTGAGAGAATAAATGGCACTGAAAACACTTCAGCAGCTGAGGTATGGTTTCAGTTCATGAAACCATCTGTAGCGCAGAATTTGTAACAGGGAGCAAACATCTGAATGCGTTCCGGGTAGCAAGAGCACAAAGAGCAAATTGAAGGAAGGCCTATATTGCTAACAAATTGCAACGTCATGTCAGCTTTTGCCAATGAACTGGCCTATAGTAAAGTGGTGTTTTATCTTCTATATTCAACTGATATTCCTTATACTGCCTTAATAAAGGAGATGGTATGGTTAATACAACTTCTAAACCTCCTTAAGCCACGAAGTCCCCCGATCACTCAATTCTTTGGCACTGCATGGCAGAGCTTCATGAGCTGCATATGCATTTGGACTCCTTGCTGCAGTATGACCTATGGAACTTCTACCTTTTCCCTCCTATCCACAGAGGAGGGTCTTCCTCCCATGAGAAGAAAGTCCTGCACTGTTCTGGAGAGTCCCTGGCCATAGAGCCTCTCCCAGGCAGGCCTGAGCTGACTTGGGATGGAGGGGAGGAGCCAGGAAAGAGACGGGGTGAATCTGAGCTTCAGGGATCTATGGCCATGGACAAACCAGGCAAATACAGAGTGGGGCAGCTCTTCACATGGTGCCTTCTTCCAGGGACAAACTAGGCTCAGGTGCTCTAGAATAAAGGATTGGCAAATCCTGTGCTGCTTAGCTCCTATGTTGGGCTCGCTATCAGTGCTGAATTCCTTCTATGTATTTTTTTTAATCTACAGTAAGCATTTCATCATTGTTGAACTCAAGATTTGTTAACCAAGTCACTGTTTTCTGTGATCAGTTCCTGTAAGGAGACTTATTTTTGTGTCATTCCCCCTTTTTTTTTCCTTTTGCATCACACATTTACATAAAGGGAAAGCATCTACCGCTTTTTAAAAACCTTTAGAAATGTCTCTGCTCCGTGGTCATGAAGAACCCTAATCTGTGAGCTGGAAAACAGGTGACATTTTTTTTTCCCAGCAGGTCAATAAAATGATAGATGGATTTGAGTAGAAGTGCAGTAGAGGGCACATATTTCATTCTCTGTAGAAAAAGCTGAAAAGACAAGTTTATACTGGACTGCATATTACTGGACTGTCTTGCAATGCACCAAAATAAATTAAAGATTGCCAAAACTATGCATATTCATATTCACTATGCATATTCACTTGCAGCTTTCACTTCTCTATAATATGCAGTAAGGGTGAGCAGCAGATTTGGATACAATCTCTGGGGAGTAAAAAGTAATGGTAGCTAGGTTTTGGTAAATGTAGTATATGTTGGGTTTATATTTAGATACATCCAAGTCTGATTTTCCTCTCTCTGTGATCAACCTCTCTTGATTTCAGAAGAGTTATTCCTGATTTATACTTGTGGTGTGAAGAGAATCTCATTCCTCAGACTGAAAATTTTTTCCCGTCATCTACATGCTGAACATTGTTGTTCTGGCCAGGTGATGAGCCCTTCTGGGGGTATCTCAGCTCTCACTGCAGTACCCAGCCCATTACAAATTCTGCATTTCAGCCCTGCCTAATCCTGCAGTCCTATGAAAATGTACAAGTGGTAGAAGATTAGCAGGCAGTATTTTAATTCTGCAGTTTGTATTCTACTTGGTTGTAAAATAATTAATGTTGCTGACTTTTCCATACACTTTTGAAACTCCTAAGCACCTTTGCATGCAAAAGATTCTATTACAACATTACATGAACAGCAAAGATAGCTGACTTAAAAGATTAAGGACTTCTTATAAAGGCTTTTCTCGGGTACAATCAGCACTGACCAGTGATGAGCTCCATTCTCCAGGGCAGGTTTACAAAACTAGGCATTTGTAAGATGTCAGGAAAAATCCATGGTAGATTGGCGCAAATGTTTAATCAGACACCTGTCTGCACTCTTAGGCACTTGCATACCTTCGATTAGTGGGGCTAGTCTACAAATATATTAACTGAGATAAGTAAAAGAATCATTTGAAATATGTTAGTATAAATCCTCGATTGAATATGCTGGATATAAATTTTTTTAAAAAATGTTTAAGATAGCAGCATAAACTAAAGTTACAGTTACAACCTATGTGTCTTTCACTAAATATTTCTATTTAAAAATAACTAAAACTCAAAACTAAACCCCTAAGCACTAAAAAACTAAAAGTCCTTGTGCTGACCCACTGAAAAAGTCTGAAAAGTATTCAACAGCTCTCAGAACTCTTTCATTTCTTGCCCTCAGAGTGCTGCTTTGGCCATTAAAGACACCTGCAGATCAAAACAAGTAGATTCTTGTACAACCTGTGAAATGACGAAAAGTAATCTCAGAGGTTGTGGTGGTTAGTGGAACTGGTTTCACCTTGAGTGAGAATGTTACTCCAACTCAAAGGGAATTTCAGCTACCGCATGCCCCAGGTGCTCAGGTGAGAGCTGTCTACCTTGAGCACAGAGAAGATGCTGTAATGGCAGGGCTGCAGCATCACTGCCTGGGACCCAGGATGTAGTGTGAATACACAACAAAAAGGCAGTCTCTTTCCAAAAAGCCTCTAGAGCTTTCACAGCACAGTTCAGGTGCCGTGACTTCAAGCTGTGAAAAAATCTCTCAGGTGTAATAGAAAACTTGACTGGCATTTGCTTCAATTAATGGGCTGACAAATGCTCCAACTCTTGTGATAATGATCAGAACTGAGGGAGGAAGAGAGTCCTGGGATAGCTGCTGCAATGTGGGATGGGGATCTGCTCATTCAGTGTGACTCCTCCAAGAGATAGATAGAAATCAGTGGTGGATGAATTCTTAAAAACCTCAACTGGATGGAAGCATTTGTTGTTCCATTTTAAATTTGCAGGTTGGATTTCCTGAAAAAATGACAACTGTAGCTCCACCACTTAAAGGGCAAACTGAAAAAATTGAGCTATTTCTGTGCAGCTGTAGACTCACACATAGATATAGGATTTCCATTTCCATGAAATGTCTCCCCAAGCCTTTGGGGTAACAGAGCCTGGGGGAGCAGGGTGTCCCACATTTTGTCTGTTCTGAATATCTCTGCTCTAGATAACCTCTATCTGCAATCTTATATGAAGGCTCATTGCCATTAAAGTTGTGCACCTTGTCTTGGACAGTGTCTTAAATTTGGAGATTCTTTTCTCTGTCACCATTGTATTGCAAAACTTTCCCTGTTTAAGGTGTTGAGTTAAGGTAATCAAGAATGAAATGTATAACGTTGGCCAGATTCCCTGTTAGAATAAGCAGGTAGTGCTCCACTGACTCTAATGGTTTCTGACAGTTGTGAATTTGATCCCATACCTTCCTTGAATAATAAGATTTAAAATAATGTGAGTTTAGGGTAGGGCAGGAAGCCCTGGATGAAATATCTTATTGCATTGATTTGTCTCATTTTCTGTCCTATGAGAATACGCTAGTTGCAAATAAAGGGTCAAGAAGGACATTTAACAATATATGGTCTATACAGTATTAAAAGACCATCTCACAGTTAATCATATGATGAATTTCTACAACAAGGCTCCACTAAGTCTGCAATAAAAAGAAGTAATGAGGTTTTATAATAAAATTGAAAAGCTTCTGTGATGCACAGAGAAGTCTTTTAAATAGAAAGGTAAGAAAAATCATCTGTCTTCCTTTCAGTCCATAGATTGCTGCAACAGCTTTCTCCATAAGGGCTCTTGGGCTCTGGAATGACATCTAGGCCTGACTTGAAATGGTCAAGTTATGGGCTTGTTTTAGGACCCTTTTCCTTTTGCAAGATGTATTTGAAGAGTGAGAGGATGTTCATAAACTGTCTAATGTACTGTTATTAGGTTACTGGCATTTTATAGTGAGAGTTGCTGATCTACAGGAAGGTTGACTCTGAGGTGTATAGGATGGCACTGTAATTGTATAAGAACTGCCTGGTTCCTCAGAGACAGTGTGGAGGCACACATTCACGTTACAAATGGCAAGCAATAAATCTTACTGTAATGCTACAGCAGCCATCGTTGTTGTGACTGGGCACCTATGCTCTGTATTATAAGGATTTTCATCAAACATATTAAGTTCCATTGAAAAACTCAGGATGCATATAAAGACACCTGCTTTTCTGAGGACTAGAAAGATCAAGAATCTGTGAAAAATGCCTAGCTGAAGCAGAGGGCCCAGGATAAAGCAGCTGAATACTAATCCACTGGCAAACCATGCCGTAAACTGGTTTACTTGAGTGCTACAGCAAACTGATGAGAGCTCATTTGTACAGAATCCAAATCATGAGGCTGTAGGGAGAGAAACCTGCAGCTTGTGAACCTGTCACTCAGTTCTCTGCTCACCAGAGAAGACGGCAAGTGTTGAAAGCACCAGGGAAGTCTTGTGCTTTCTGTTGGAGATCCATCCAATAAGGTTTTTTAGAGCAGCACATCCTCACAATGTGCCATAGTTGGTATTTCAGCTCATAGGAAGCAATTTTTCTGCCATCGCATTTGCTGTCTCCACAATGAGGCTAGTAATAGGCTTGGCAATGCACTAGTAGTCCAGGTGAACCTGACTTTAAGGTCTGTTAAGTGGATTTCAGCAGTAGAGTACATTTCATATGTATGGGTATACATTTTGCTAGATTTACTGTGTCAGTCTAGTTACCAGTGATTAGTCAGTATGCAGTATTTCCAGGACAGCAGTTAGATTTTTGTTGTTCTTTTTCATAGGTAGCTAAGCTATATTCTGGGTAGTACGTCAGTTTATCTCATTGTAGGTAATCTAAAACAAAAGTATATCTGTTTGTGCCTTTTGCCAGTGTTTGCACAGAGGCCACTATGTAGAACATATTATCCAAGGTTATCAAAGTCTCCCATGCTCCAGAAGACTAGGCATTCCTGACTGGAGCAAGCCATTAATTCAGTGGCATTCTGCTTGGCTCTAAATGTAATAGTGAAAAATCACAGAATGACAGGTTGGAAGGGACCTCAGGGATCATCTAGTCCAACCTTTCTAGGAAAAGCACAGGCTAGACAAGATGGCCCAGCACCCTGTCCAGACGACTCTTGAAGGTGTCCAACGTGGCTCAGTCAACCACTTCCCTGGGGAGATTATTCCAATGGTTGACTGTCCTCACTGTGAAAAATTTTCCTCTGGTGTCCAATCGGAATCTCCCCAAGAGCAACTTGTGTCCATTCCCCCTTGTCCTCTCCATGGGACTCCTACTTGCAAAAAGGGAGTCTCCATCTTCTTTGTAGGTACCCCTTAAGTACTGGTACATGGTGATGAGATCCTCTCCAAGCCTCCTTTTCTCAAGGCTGAACAAACCCAGTTCTCCCAGCCTACCCTCATATGGCAGGCTTCCCAGTCCTTTGATCATCTTGGTGGCCCTTCTTTGGACCTCTTTCAGCCTGTCCGCATCCTTTTTGTATAGCGGGGACCAGAACTGTACACAGTACTCCAGGTGTGGCCTGACAAGTGCTGAGTAGAGTGGGATAATGACTTCTTTATCTCTGCTGGTGATACCCTTTTTGATGCAACCCAGGATCCTATTGGCCTTCTTGGACGCAGCACCACACTCTGTGCTCATGTTGAGCTTTCCGTCCACCAGGACCCCCAGGTCCCTTTCCACAGAGCTGCTCTCCAGCCAAGGTGGATCCCAGTCTGTGCTGCACTCCCAGATTATGTTTTCCCAGGTGCAAGACCTTATACTTGTTCTTGTTGAAATTCAAAAATGTGCAGAGACTTCCAGTCTGGTCCTCGCGGAACAGATGTTCAGTTAAGCTCCTGCCTTCCTCTGTTCCTCACCACAACCACTGGAAACAATCATTGTGACAACACTTAGCATGACCTAGGACCTATTTTGTAACATCTCTAAGCAAAATCATAATCATATGATTGTGCATTTTGCCCTTGCCATGGGAGGCCATTCACCACAAAAATGAAAGAGCAAACTGATCTCCATAATAATCTGTGACTTCCAGTGGCCAAATAGTAGTTACAGACATATTTGAATCTAAATCGTGGGAGTCCTATATTCTAGCTTCCTGCCTTAAATTTAAGGCTGCACAATAAAATATGAATGGGAACATGAGGAAGGTGGAAACACAAAGACAGTGCAGTGAGGTGTTAAATTAGCAATTAAAGATAAAACTCAGATAAAGGAAGACTAAACATATAGTTGTAAGGCCAGTCTGGTAGTGTCACTCATTCTGACTCTGAAATTCTTTTGGTTTATGGACATGAAGGACTTGAGGCATTTCTCAACAGTCAAATATTGCTCAAGAATTAGCAATGTGCACTAGTATAAATTTTCACTACTTGGAATCTTTTCGGATTTTTTTCCTCAGCATATCTTTTAGCACAGCCTCTTGAGACAAGGTTGTCGTAGGATTCTAACTCTTTATAAACAGAATATGCTGTTAAAATAAAAAGGAGAGTTTCTCACCTTTTTTAATAAATCTGCATATTTTTCTGATTTCACACATGTAAGCTCTCTTTTGTGAAAACTTGCTAATTTTAAACATGTAATATAGGAATAGCTATTTCAAAATCTATTAGTTTTCCTTATTTAAAAAAAAAGGCAAACCAAAAAACACAACAGCAGTTATTTTGATCTATCTCTATCTATGTGCAAGAAGTATTTTGGATTTGACAAATGTGTGTTTTAGCAAAACTCCTACGTGACTCCAGTTCTAGATCCAAAGATCCTACTTAAGTTTACAGAGTCTCTTTTAGGGTCAGAACCTCACTTGGAGTTGAAATGTGCCTTATTTTGGTTTTCAGTAGAAGTTCAGGAGCAAGAGGATTGTCTTGGTTTTTGCAAGTAGAAAGGTCTTTAGGGAATTCTGTGATAACTCTGCTTCTAAAAGACTGTTAGATTCTGACTGATGCATGTAGAAAATGTCTTCAGGCAAATTAAGTTCTCTGAGAATCTCTATGAACTTCCACACAAAGTTTATCTCTTTAGTTTACCCTAAAACTTTTTTCCCCTCTTCAAAAAAAAAAAGACAACAACAACACAAAAAAAACCAACGTACAGGCAAGGTGAAAGAATGGTAGGTCTACAGAGTTTGGCAAGCTAGAATGAAAACATTGCAAATATGCCACGAATAAAATAAGCGGTTTGACTGAACTAGCCATATAGTTGCATGCAGTTCCAAAGATTTACAGTGAAACTAAGCTAAATAATATTTTAGCAGCTACCAAAGCATTGCACAGAATGTCAGTATCTGCAGGTCTCAGAAAGCACTTACGATTTAATATCAGGCAGAAACTGATCTCTGGATTTGTCGTTTTGTTTGCTATTATGGTTTTTTACAGCATGCTGAGATAAATTGATGTTTCTGCTAAAGGGATTACGTACCTTGGAAATCTCCTCCACTACCGAATCTGCCTTTAAGAAAGAATTTCTTATGAGATCTGCCCTAATGCACTAAATGCCCTTTTAGATTGAGGGTAAACTGGAAGTACTCTATGATCCCTCTTCTTCATTGCTTAATAACAGTACGACAAATCCCGGAGTCCTTATAAAATCATTACTGAAATCATTAGGCATTTTGTCTGATTAGGGATCAACTGTAAACTGACCAGGGGCTTCATGACTTTTCCTCATGGGACCCTGACGGCTGATCAAAGTTAGATTACTAATGCTGTGTGACTTATTCCCTTATGACTAAAATTTAAAGGGCACAAAAATAGGTTGAAACAGGAGAGAGTCATAAATTCTAAAATATTGGAAAACCTGTTAATCTAAGAGGCTTAAGTGAAACATATGCATATGTATTTTCATGTATTTCATACATGAGTAAACCTGCACATATTTTCATTCTCATCTTTTATGTGTCACCATGAATGCATAAGCATGCGAAAATATGGAAAACAGACTTAGTGTTATGTTATCTGCAATACTGATGTTGATGAAATACTAATACCAAAATAAGTAACACAACAATCAGTGCCACAAAAGCATCAGGCATACAGTGTTACCTGCACCACTTCAAACTATCATAAAATAGTTCACATGGGTCAAAAATTATGGAAATTTTCCTCTGTATATATATGCACTCTTAGAATTGTGGCATAAAGGATGGAGGCAATGTATAGTGTAATAGCTTTTGTGGGTGAAATCCTTGTCCATTGCTGTCAAAGGGAAAATTCTGCTTTGCCATAGGCATAAAACTTTATTATTTGTCATTGCATCTGCCCTGCTAATATTAATATTGGCTGCTTTCCCCAAACTACATGAAGATGTAAGCAGTTGGCAGCCCTGGTGACAATATGTAAATTACTCAGCGTGAACCTAATCTTGTATAATAAACACCAATTTTACTCTATATTTGTTAACAATTTTTAATGTGGTAACTGAGGTCAAGGGAGACTCCAGTTAAATGCTAAGCTATCTATAACTGTCAATGTTAAATAGTACTTAGGTATCCTCGCTGAAAATCAGATATCCAGGTTAGCATATATCATTGGGTTTTTGGAGCCAGAAATCAAAGTGTATTAGTCTTGGCAGCATGTAAGTATATTAGTTTATAAATGTGCAGCTGCAACTATCCATAGCTTTTTGGATTTGCTTTGTATTACAACAGACCAGTAATTTCATTTTTACCTGTTCTGTATATAATTTTGATTAGAAATCAAGTAATAAATACATGCCTAAAGGCTTCTGGAAATGAACTGGCATATTTCTGTTCTGTCAGCTGATCAACAAGGTTCAACTTTAACCAATTTTATTCATGGTTTCACTTATCACTGCTTCTTTAAAAAGCTTTCCAACATTGTGATAGATGTGCAAGTGATGAACTTCTATAGCAACTACACTGGACTGAAAAGGTTTTGTCTATTAAAATGTTCTGATTTTCCCTGAAGGTGTTGGCGTTCATCAAAAACATGTAGGTAGTTGTGAGTCAGTGGGTGTCTATTCTCTTGTTACAGTTTGTATGTAGCTGCAGCAGGTATGAGGGAAACTTTTATGCAATAACCTCCATCATTCCCCCTCCATTTAGCATGGACTGTAAACATGGAAGGCCTTACCTTTCCTTTATACCCAGGATGTTCTTCTGGTGGAAGAAGGGAAAGGCTGGGCAAGGACTTTAGGATTTAGTCCCTGGGCTTCAGGATGGATTCAATAAAAACATGTAGTAACCTGCAACACAGCATAAACCCTGCAAGAAATAAGGAGAGAGAAGGTTGGCTGAAAATTACTCTACTTTTCAATACCAGTGTTGTGCAGGCAATTCATAGTTAAGATAGTAAACCTGGAAAGTCTGATTCAAATCCTACTGAAGTCTGTGCTTGTTACACAGGCTTGAATCAGGTGGGTAGTTTGTGCATTCACTGGTCAGCATAAGGTTTCTAGAATTGCCAATCATTCTGTGTTAGTGTGGTTATAATTCCACTGATTCCCCAATACAATAGAAGTGTAGCATCACAGATGTTAACTTTTAGTCCTCATCTGCCTGTTTGCAAGTTACACTCTTTTAAGTATTACTGTGGCACCTGAACAGAAGATTATGGTATAATCTGGAGAAGCGGTACTATCAAAATCCTTATGAAAATGCACCAGGACTGAATGCAGTGTCTTGATTATCACACTTTCATACATTGTTTAAGAATAACGTCCTTGTCTTTATCGGGAGCCAGGGCTGACATACAAAAACATTATTAGTAGCTAGGCTAGAGCAGCTGGAGCAGTGCAATGGCACTGAATGCAGAAGAAGCAGTTCAGGCACAGAGCATCTTTTGTCTAGTGGTATTTCCTGCTCATCCTCAGGGAAATCCAACTAAACCCTGGACATTCAAACCCAGAAAATTGCTCTGGCCTTGCTAGACTAATAGAAGTCAAAACTTCAATCAGGCACTTATTAGTTACTTTGCCCATGTGATATAAGGTGCCTTTGTTGGTGGCAAACAAGTGCAATTGCAGCTTGGAATTGACAATGAATTTTTTTGCTATCTTTGACTGCTCAATATAAGGTTAGGATTGGGTCATGTACCAGGGCTTTTACCAAATTAGTGCTATCAGGGGAATTACGCTTAAATGGAATTCTTTCTATCTAAACAATTTAATCTAGTTTTTTCCCTGTGTTTTCTCTTTGTCAGTTGGTATGAGCGTATAAAATAATTCAGACAAGTCAACAAATGAAAAATATATAAAATACCATGTTTTGAAAGAGACAACTGTGTTTGCATCAGATCTTGCACTGCTGCTTCAACCTGAAAGTTCTAAGCAGCTTCTGCTTTTTATCAGTCTTTGAATAAGATTTTCCAACTTGCTTCTTGATAGAAGATCCTAGTTTAGGTTAAATCTAGGATGTTTCCCTAAATTTAAAAAAGATAATCTGCAGTTTTATTGAGCCTTAAGCAACACTATTAAATACTTAAGATTTTACCACAGAGCAATTCTGTATGGCTAACCTGAGAAGTTATCCACACACAACTCAGCTAAATGCCACTGCAAAGTTGTAGCCACATAGAGACTGTTTCTTTGTAAACAAAATCTGCAAGAATGCAACTAAAGCTGCACCTCATGCACTTGTCCTTCAGGATGAGGCTTGATCACATGAAAATACAAAGCTGTCCTTGCCCCACAGGTTATTCCAGGAGTAGATCGTTCCCAGAAATAGGAAAGAAAAATAGCATATAAGCAACACAAGTACTTAGCAAAGTTCCAATTCAATATCTGACTTCAGATTGCCAGATTATAAGAATAGACAAGCTTGAGCATAGACTTTCTAACTTGATAGCTCGTGGGCTGATGAATGCAGAGCTTGTATTTGACTGATGACTCCAAATCTCATTGGAAGTAACTGAGGATCAGTATCCCTTTAGATCTGCCTGAGACAGAAAGAAAACCTTTTCAAACCACCTTATCAAATGCTTCATGCTGACCACAGAAGTCACAGTCAATGCTATCAAAAGGAACATGTTGGAGTTGTTTCGGTCCTCAAATCTTGATTATTTCAGGTGGAAGTTATAACTGATATTCTTGTTTCCTTAGCTGCATTTCTGCCCTCTGAGCTGAGACTGCCAGGGGTCTGCACTATTCAAACAGAGACGGGGTTTGGTCACAATGACATATTTATAATTTTTTTAGACTTGGGATTTGCTTTGTATCATGCCCTTCTTTTTTTGATGACACTTACATTGACATTATTAAAAGATATCTCTAAGCACAGTATAAGTGAAGAATATTTCTAATAGAAAAGGAGAATAATTTTAATTTAAAAACATGGCGCTATCAGTGACAGGGAGGGAGGTAATGTTATGGAAGCAAATGGTATGCTCTGAGAAATTTAAAATGAAAGGAAATTGAAGAATAAAAAGAGGTCTGGGTGATAAGGTTCATAATGGTTTTTCTACAGACATAGCATAAAGCTAGCTTTCAAAAGCAACAATAGATAATTAAAGGTATAAATGATCTATCAACAGAAGCTCACATGTCCTAAATGGCAACATACAGGTTTTCTGTAAGTGGTGATATTTCTTCTTTATTATATTAACAACAATTTGCATGTGTTTAATCAATGAACTTTTAACCAGTTAACTTTGACTGCATTTGTGTGCTTATTTTGATAAATTATTTTGATATACTGTCATTTTAACTATGCAAGTATAGGCTGGCTGCCAACGATCTTTAATTTGAAAAGAGCTCTTTCACCTCTGACAAGAATTTAATTAAGTTTTTATATTCTTCATGACTAGGAAATAATCCTTTGTTGTCCTACCACCTGAATGAAATGTGCATGGTTCTCAAACATATCTAAGACTTTTCTCTTGAAATATCCGACAATTAAACTATATCAAGAAGTTCAAGTACATCTATATACCAGTTGTTGATTGATAGAAGTTCATAGATTGTTAAAAATTTCTGTGAAGATGACACCATGTAAATGATACTCTTCATTAGAGTATCATACCTCTTGATTATTTTGTTAAATTGTTGTGGCTTAGCCCCAGTCAGCAACCAAGCACCACACAGCCAGTCGCTCACTCCCCCCTGGTGGGACAGGGGAGAGAATCAGAAGAGTAAAAATGAGGCAACTCATGGTTTGAGATAAAGACAGTTTAATACATAAACCAAAAGCTGCGCACAGAAGCAAAGCAAAACAAGGAATTCATTCACTCCTTCCCATGGGCAGGCAGGTGTTCAGCCATCTCCAGGAAAGCAGGACTCCATCACGCGTAACGGTTACTTGGGAAGACAAACGCCATCACTCCAAACATCCCCCCCTTCCTTCTTCTTCCCCCAGCTTTACATACTGAGCATGACGTCATATGGTATGGAATATCCCGTTGGTCAGTTTGGGTCAACCGTCCCAGCTGTGTCCCCTCCCTGCTTCTTGTGTGCCTGGCAAAGCACTGGGAGCTGAAAAAGTCCTTGACCAGTGTAAGTGCTACTTAGCAACAACTAAAACATCTCCACATTATCACCGCTGTTTCCAGCAAAAATCCAAAACATAGTCCCATACTAGCTACTACAAAGAAATTTAACTCAATCCAAGCTGAAACCAGGACATAAATCTTACTTGATCGTCTTTGAAATTAAAAAAAAAAAAAAACCACAACAAAACATTTTTACTAACAACATTTGTGTCAGCATCTTCTCCCATATTGTGTGAAAATTTTAAAATGCTTTTAGAATATTGCCTTTAGAATGAGCACTTTTATACAAGTAAATGTGAACATTTGCAACCTAAGAAGTTAAGAGATGCTAGAAAATGCAGGGAAAGAGTTGGAATCAGTTGTAGGTAATTTCTCTCTAGGTAAATTTCCACACTGAATACATAAAAAAAAGATGATGCAGCTGTTCCTCTGCCCACCTTTAAATGCTGAACTTCCTCCATGCATCACACCACAGAAAAGATAGTGCAGACAGGTCCACGTGCTCTTACCCGCCTGCACTTATCAGACCTTCTCACCCTATTGGTCTCCATTTCTCAGTAGTACAACGATTCATTGGGAGCTTCATCTAAGCCCTTAATGCTTACCACTTCATGGTTTAGAAAACAGATGATCTGCTGGGTGACACACTGGGTCTTCACTGCAGCTGCAGGTTCAAAGTCTTGTTCTTCCGTGTGATCTAAGAGGTTTTCATATCTTTCTTGATTACCATCTGAGAATTCTTCAGAAAAGAAAAAGAAAGGCTGACTTCTCACACTCCTTACATCTGCAGTCCAGTCTCTAGGTCTTTTTTACTTAGAATTCTTAATCTTTCTGTTGCTGTGTCTCTTATCTGGACCAACCATAGAACTTCAGAACTTCTTGTCACTTGTCAAAATGGATTTCATGGAGGTTGTCCTCATCCTGGATATCTGTAAGATACTCAGGGACTAACTTCCTTTTTGTGTTTCAAAGTCTATCAAAGTAGGATGCACTGGTTGACTGATTTCTATTCCCTGTAAGAGCCAGTCTTCTAAAGTATTTCAAAGAGGGTGTGCCTGGAACAAAACCTACTGTAAAAGAATGCTCAGATTTGACTATAAGGCTGGCATTTAGCAACACAGAGGATGTTATGGTTATACAGTGAGAAACAAGTGTTCTTAATAATAGTTTTGTGATACAGGAGTAGGAAAGAAACCCGAGAATAGACTGCGGTACCTAATTTTGAGGTTTTGATAGTTTCCCTTAGACATTATTCCTTTCAAGGCTTTTGAATTTTTCACATTTCTACTGTCTCTTCTTCAAGCAACAGATGAAGTTTATCATCCTTTGCAGGTTTTGACAAAAGCTGGCTGCTTATGGCTTGGACAGATGTACTCTTCACTGGGTGAAAAACTGGCTGGATGGCCAAGTCCAGAGAGTTGTGGTGGATGGAGCTAAATCCAGTGGGCAGCTGGTCACAAGCGTTGTTCCCCAAGGCTCAGTTTTGGGGCCAGTCTTGTTTAATATCTTTATCAGTGGTCTGGATGAGGGGATCAAGTGCACGCTCAGTAAGTTTGCAGACCATGTTGGGTGGGAGTGTTGATCTGCTCGAGGGTAGGAAGGCTCTGCAGAGGGATCTGGACAGGCTGATTCGATGGGCTGAGGTCAATAGTATGAGGTTTAGCAAGGCCAGGTGCCAGGTCCTACACTTTGGTCACAACAACCCCATGCAATGCTACAGGCTTAGGGAAGGGTGGCTGGAAGCCTGCCTGGCAGAGAAGGACCTGGAGGTGTTGGTTGACAGCCGGCTGGACACGAGCCAGCAGCATGCCCAGGTGGCAAACAGCATCCTGGTTTGTATCAGGAATAGTGTGGCCAGCAGGACTAGGGAAGTGATCATGCCCCTGTACTGGACACTGGTGAGGCCACACCTTGACTACTGTGTTCAGTTTTGGGCCCCTCAGTACAAGAAGGACATTGAGGTGCTGGAGCATGTCCAGAGAAGGACAATGAAGCTGGTGAAGGGTCTGGAGAGCAGGTCTTAAGAGGAGAGGTTGAGGGAACTGGGGTTGTTTAGTCTGGAGAAGAGGAGGCTGAGGGGAGACCTTATTGCTCTCTACAACTACCTCAGAGGAGGTTGTAGCAAGGTGGGTGTTGGTCACTTCTCCCAAGTTACTAGCAATAGAACGAGAGGAAACGGCTTCAAGCTGCATCAGGGGAGGTTTAGATTGGATATTAGGAAAAATTTCTTCACTGAAAGAGTGGTCAGGCATTGGAACAGGCTGCCCAGAGAGGTGGTGGAGTCACTACCCCTGGAGGTGTTCAAAAAACGTGTAGATGTGGCACTTGGGGACATGGTTTAGGAAGCATGGTAGTGTTGGGTAAATGGTTGGACTTGATGATCCTAGAGGTCTTTTCCAGCCTTAATGATTCTACGATTCTATGAAAAATCACTATGCAAAGGAGCTATACTGCAAATTTACAATATTTACATATTTACTTTGCGTACCTCCACACTGGTGCAGGTAAGATAGGTATACATTTTCAGATCAGAGTGAGGATTTTGTCTACTATCAGCTATTAATTATGGCAGTGGTATGGCAAGACCTATAAAACTCTGACATCAGGCTCTTTTTGCATGGACACCCCATGGTCTTGATAAAATTTCTGAGGCCATTATTTTTTACAGTACATTTCTGTATTTCCGTCTCTAATTTCCCTTTTGTATGTATCCCAGGAAATAGATGTGTTTGGAATAAAGGGGTTAGTTATGACAATTTGTACAGATTTATTGACTTTCAAAATGTAAAATGGCTTTAAATGTTGATTTGAAATATCAATAATGGGTGTTATTTTGCAATTAGCAGAGCTGGCAAAGTATAACAACACACACATGCACCCCTTTACATTCATAATAAACTTTTGTAAATTTATGATTAACAGCTGCATCTTGAGCAGTCACATTTTAAATTACTTGAAAAATTACCAATTTGTTTCCGTGCATGTGAAAAGGAAAACAAAAATAGCCAGAGAACAATCCAGCTTTGAATGATTGTCTTGAAATCTAGGGCTATACAATCTGATCTACAGGCATTATGTCCAAGTTTGTAATATTTGCTTCTTTGATAAAACTTGATAAAAGTCAAGTTTCATCCAATATTGAATTTTTATGTCTACTTAGAAATGCCTGAAAGTTTGTTTCAGAATTGCTGCTGACAGACCTTTTAACTACAGAAACGCATTAAATTCACTATAATAAGAATACAATTATTGGATTTATATTATAAAACAGCTCTGTTACTGCCTACAAATAATATGAAAGGAAAAAGGAAATAAAAATTGCCTATCTTAAATAGTAGGAAAACAGTGATTAATCATCCTGTTCATGTAAACAGGGTTATTTTTCTTCTTATAACATGACATCGAGCCAAAAGTATGTGATTGATTTCATAAATCAGTCACTACCCTGTTCATACCATCTTGGGTTTTTTTTGTTTTTGTTTTAATGCACTCTGCATTAATATCCTGCCTCTGGCTTGTTTCATTTAATTTCTTCCTTGCCAGTAGAAAGTAAGCAGCTATGTATGTTTGAAGGCAATAAGCAGTTCTCTGAAAAAAAAGGCACTTAAAAAAAAACCAAACCCTCAAGGTAGAATCTGGGGAGCTTCCAGCGGGAATTCAAAGATAAGCATGGTAAGCTTGGTTTGTATTTGGAACTAAAGTGTTAGATTTTCTGTTAGGCTCAGAAATTTCTCCTGCAGTAATAGCTTTACTGCTGTTAAGCCTTTCACATAACATGCAACACCTTTTTGACTCTTTATAAGGATTTCCAATATCTAGCAATGGTAGATAACACTCAAGACCGCATCCTGACCTTCAGCTCTATGACTGACTAAGCCATTTTTTCACTGTCCTTGCATCCTTGTGGAGCACTAAGCTTTTTCTCAGCCTTTGTTTTTATTCTGATTGTTAACCAGGCAGTACTTCAGCCAGCTTCATACTTGATCATAGAAACAGGGAATTTCAGCAAGGCATAAAGCCAGAAATCCAACCAGAGAGGATTTGAACTACAGTTTGAATTCTGTTTTATTTGTGTTAATCTAGTTTTTTTGACCCCTGTGTGCTGGAGCTCTTCATAATCCATTTGATTAATTCATAATAATCATCACAAATACTTAAAGTACAGATTTGTTTGTTGTAACTGGCCAGTTTTTACCCAACATCATTAGTAAAATGTTGTTTCTAGTTTATGTCACTGTGCCCCTGGTCTTGTAAGAATGAAGGTACAGGGAACTTTAGCATACATTTTAATAGGCACTGGATCAAGAATATACTGATGAGAGTCTCAAGTGATTTTCTAGCAGAGTCCATAAACATCTTTTAACACCTGTCATCTACTGAGACCACCTACCTTGTATCTTGTACTGTTGATATGCATTGTGCTGCTGTGTTTAAGTTGCTTCTAAATTTTCTCTGGAAAGTCCTCTTTTCCTCACAGTTGTTGGTTTGCATTTGACAACTTTCTACCAGCATCCAGTGTCCACATCCTAAACACATCCAACATGTCCTCCTAATTCTGGAGGAGACAAGTTGTTGGCTAAGATTCATTGCATTTCTTCTTTCATGATGAAGTCTCTCAATTTAACAACCAATATCTTTCGTAAGTGCATATATTTTAGTAGTCTTTTTTCCTGCCTAATGTTTTAGAGGGTTTCAACTTCTAACCAGTTATGTGTTAACATTTGTGGGGTTAGTAATATAGATTGGTCTTGGCACTCAGCCCTTTCAGATGTCCTCATACTGGTGATGCCTTGGCTTAGTTTGTTGTTGAGACTGTAAGAAACATCTGGACTTATACTGAAGTAAACCTGAAGAAATGCAGTATAAAATCAGTTTGCAATTGTTTTACTGTATATTTCTATAAACACCATGGTTAGTGTGTCAAGAATCTCTCACTCCATTTTAGTAACAGTATGGTATAGTGTTCATCGATGTATTTGTGTATTTTTAGAATTTCATACTCTTTGTGTCAGGAAATTAGTCTTGTTATCTGATAAGAAATCTTAATTTCACATTTCTTAGTTGGTCAAAAGATGGTGCTGCTTCTTATAGTATTTATGTTTTGTCTTCAGTTTCTGGACTTCATTCTAAAAGCCCACCAATCTTTGCTCCACGTGACGGTTATATAAAAGATATTTTTCATCCTTATCTTGTGCTACTTTATACTTCTATTATACCTCTGGATCCTGTGAAAATTATTCATTTTAGACTAGTGTCTTTTTCACATTATTCCTTTTCCAACATCTGAGTTTCGTATTTTGTAGTGCTTCCAGAACATTAATTTTGGTCTTAAGACTCAAAACTGATTTGGAAATAATTTCAGTACCAATTTGCCTGTATATATGCTCATTTATTCTTCTTTTCTAGAGTTTATGGCACAATGTGCATATGCCTTTCCTTATGTTGTAGATCCCTAGGATGTTCTCCCCCGGAAAGTATGAACCTGTTTCTCCCTTTGTCCAGCTCTTTCATTGCCAGAGCAGTTGGACAGCATCTGGCCTAAGATGACTGCAGTATACCAGCTGAGCCAGGAACATTGTCACCAGCTGGGAAAGCCCTTGGACCTTTGTCATTCACACAGTATGCAAAATGCCTATCACTTTTAATTTAGGAAATTAATAGGCTAGGATACTAGCCTATTCCCCTTCAGTTTTGTGTTGTTCTATTTCACGGGCTTATTTAACATCTGCTGGCAAAAAGTTTTTACATAGCAAAAAGCAGGGCATGGCATAGTTGTATTAGAGTAGCACGCAATTTTTAAAGGTTTTATGTTTGGAATGGAAAAAAGGCCAACAGCTTACTACTAACCACATGATCAGAGTAGTTAAATGGACAGCCCTGGACCACATATTTAAAGCTGTGGCAGTAGATGTGGGGCTGTTTGTTCAGTGCTATCCCATCACAGAATGACACAGTTCACTGTGGTTGCAGTCTGATAATTATTATTGATTCGCTCTCAGGCTGTCAATCTGGGGACAGCGCTAAAACAGTCCATGATGGACAGAAAGAGGATTGGACAGCCACCTTCCAACGAGGAAACTTCATCTTGAAAATGAACTTAGATGAGATGGTGCCAGTGGATAAGGGTAATTGATGATTGTTTCAGAGTGGAAGAAGGGAAAAAGGAGAGATAAAAAATTCCTCTTTGGCATTCATCCTTAGTGTCCTGTAACACTCCAGGGACTACCTGCAAACTCTATAGAGTTTAAAGTTTCTCTTTTCAATGGTTTGCCAAATACACTGCTCTTACTATAATTAGTGGTTAGCTTAGGGTCACCAGGATCCATGACAAACACTGAACAGTACCCAGGAAAATAACTTTTCCCAACCCAGTTGTATTATCTTGACCTACTTTTGAGCTCCTAAACATAAATAAATCTTCATAGACATAAAACTTCAAAACATTCAATATTTAAGATGTAGATATTTGCACTATGGATCATTATACTAAAGACTTGCATGTGCAGTAATGAGACAGTTATAAATTGTATTTTGAAGCATTCATACTTGTTATATATTTCTTCAGAAACCTACTCTAATTAACTGTCAACTCACAAGAGGGTAAACAGTCATAACAGTAAGTGCCGTACTGTGTAAGCTAGCCAGACTCTCATTTTATTATGTAGTCAGCCTTTGTATTTTCAAAACACCATGCAAAATGCTTGAGACGGAGAAATCAGTGCAGATGAAATAAAAACCTTCCTACACATCTTGATCTTTCTTTTTTAGCTGAGTTCTCCCAAGCCTTTATTTCAGCACTAATAAAGCTGGTTGCAATTTCCTCTGCTCTTTTGCTAACTTAAGTTGGCCCATTGGGTTTCAGTTGGGGGGTTTCCTTGTTGTTCATCTTGCTTGTACAGCACATCTGGGACCCCAAATCTCCTATAAACTCCAGAAACTACAGTCTGTGAATTCAAAAGCAAGAGCTTGGAAGAAAGCACTACTGGTGTGGCTGCCAGCTGGCAGGGAGTACCTCTGAGTCTCTACTGAAGAATAAACCTCTGGGCAGAGGGGAGAACCTTCCCTCTTCAGAAACACTAGATTTACTCTGATATAACTGCTGTGGAAGGAAAATGGGATAAGTAGTGTCTTTTGCCAGCTCTGATGTCTTCAGCAGGCAGGGAGTGCCCAAACCTTCTCCTCCTCTATGGCAGGGCAGCAAGGAGGTTGCTCACGGTGCCAGGGTTTGTGGTGAACACTCCTGGTGTGCTCATAGAGGTGACTTCTTATTGGCTCTTGTGTACAAATATTTCCTTCATGCTACATTTTAACCTAGCAGCCACTACATTAACAAATATTTTCCCTGCTGTTTCTTTGTCATTTGACAGCTGTAATATTAAATATTATTCCTAACTGAAAGGCACCATGTATTAGGGAAAATTAACTTGGATTTTCATATAAGCCCTCATAAGGGCCTATCATAAGAGTCTACACTATGAGGCTAGTCTCCCAAGATTTTTATAGAGGAAGAGATGGGCTCCTGCAGTGGACAAGTCTGAGTGTCTAATTTATGTGACCTGACTCAATTCCTTGAAGAGCTTTTCTCTCCTGTCACTACATCAGAGGAGACAGTCAGTAAAAGCAGAGTTCTCAGATGAACAGGCAAAAGCAACCCTTCCTTTCTGGTGTCTGTCTTTGTTTCCAGCCAGTGATATCATCCTCCACAAAACAGTACAAAGAGTGAAATATGACCACGAGTGTGCATTCCCCCTCCTGCCCCATCCAGTAGGCATGAGGAAGGGTAAGTCCATTCTTACTGGTGGTGGAAGGGGGAAAAAAAAGATTGCCTCCATGGGCTTCCCAGGGCCACAGGGCTGCCTAAAGGAGTGTCAGCAGAATGAAAGGTGTAAGCCTGGTGAGAAGGGTTTATAATCTTCTTTGCAGGTATCCAAGAGGTTTACACTCTGGGATATAGCTAGAAAATGGTTAATCCTACTTTCCTTTTATATTCTTTCTCTTTAGATGAACTTTCAGATAAAGCAAAATTGTATGAAACTTTTCATTACTGTACCTCAGAAATAGCAGAAGCAGAATATTTCAAATCTGATAAACATTTGCTGTCAGTCTGGGACTAATTGTACCAGCCATCAGCTAAGAAGACTAAGTTTATCCTCAAATTCTATGATAGAGCAGATAGAGCTTTGAAATCAAATTGCCTGGATTTATGTGGGAAAAATGAGGACTGCGATGGAAAACACATCATTCTTTCATTTGTGACTCTTCAACATTTCCAGGGTTTACCTGAATCACCTGAAGAATTAACTAGGGCAGATAATAAGGCAAGATCTTCTGTGTGGCCACTTTTCAGGTATCTCAAAGACTTATAAATCCAGTGGTTTTCTTAACTTGGCTCCATGATCGCCTACTGTCCACAGTGTGGATTAATGTTTGGATTATTCCTGCCCTTCTGATTAACATCATCCTTGGGAAATTAATACTATCCCCAGAGGAACACTGCAACAGTTCTCTCCTATCCTATCCTTTTGAATGCTGTCCCTACAAAGGATGAGGATGAGGTCAAGAGAGATTCTTCTGGGTGCATCCAGGGAAAGTCGCACAATGCTTGCTGTGGCACAGCACCTTGGTTGCTGTCAGATCTGCCATGGCTTCACCAGAGTCCCCAGAGCAACACAGTTTCAGCTTTCAGCAGCAGAGAAGGGCCTGAGCAGGGTGTGAGAGGAGCCTTGTTGTCACAGCAGATTCAATAATGCTGTAGTCCATTGTGATCCCTGTGTGCAAAGTGAACTTGCCTTTTCTAAAAGAGATTACCAAAATGTCATATTAGAGTGAACAAATCAAGCCAAGCTTCCCAAAGATTGACTCCTTTAAAGCTGTTGTAATCAACATGCATTTTAGGTGAGATGTGGAGATTATGGTGCTGTTTGTACTTGGATCTTCTATTTCACTGGCCCTAGGTGGTGCGGTTTTCCTTCCCTGCTTTCTAGTTAAAGGCAGAGCTAGATGCAGTGTTAGCAAGAAGAAATTCAGACTGGACACAATGGGACAAAACTGGGGTGTGCAACAGATGATGCACTCCATGATCAGAAAGGCTGTCCAAATTTTGATGCTGTGTTTACAAGGTTTGTTAGAATGAGTCAGGTGTATTTTGAACTCTACCAGGCCACCCAATTGTGTTTGTTTATGCAGCTGCTTGTATTTAATGGCTGTGATGCCCTGTATCTTAGAAGTCCCTCTTTTACTCAAATTTGCTGACTTCCACGGTCATGGCAAGGTCTGTCTAATCTTCTGTTCTTTCCCAGAAATTATGAATTGAATAAAGCTGTGTAAGTTGAAGAATTGTTTCTCTGATAAGATTGTGGTTTTTCAATGTTGATATTAATTTGTAACTTTATTATTTAAATTAACTAGCCTTCTTGGCTATCCCTACTTGCAGCAACAATGACTGCTAGTCCTGGTCCTAGGCCAAGCTGCATAAATGCCAGGAGAAAGCAGTCAGCTGTCCACAGATTTTTTGTGTATCATTCAGAAATGGGTTGAATATCACTTTAGGTACTGAAGCCTTGGAAACCTTGGCTTCAATAGCTTGTCTTATGACTGGGTTGCCTTGTGACACAGGTTATTGTTTGCAGCCCCTGTCCCAGTGAGGCTGCAAACCAAGGAAGTAAAATATCCTCAGGGCACATCAGAGGGGGGATTGTGGCTTGGAGAAACACAATTCCTCCCATCTTTTATCTACTGGGCAGCAGAAGTAATTTGTTACCCTATAGATGTTCACTTCGAGGAAATAATATCCGATCCTGTGAGCTTGTCGACCTGGCTCTGCCAAAGCCTCTCAAATCCCTCCCAGAATGAGATTGCTGAGGGACTCTGGGTCCGCATGAGGATTGTACACTGTGAGGAACAGGTACAGGGGGCTAGAGCAACATGTTTTACTCTCCTGCTTAGGTTTATAGCGCAGGTCATGCTTTGGCTTTAGAGGCCATTTTCTCAAGTTCCAAGCTGTGACCTCAGGACTTCAGCAGGAGCTAATCCCATGTCCTGGTAAAATCCTCCAAATGCAACACAGTGGAGTAGAAGTGAAGGCATGGCAATAGCAGCGATGGCTGTACTCCCAGTGCTGTGCCAGAGCAGAGGAGTAATTTACTATATTGGGCAAATGATGGGAGATTACTGTGGTCGAACAGAGAAGCATGTGCACCTCTCACTCATAACCACTGCAAATGGAAAATAGTGGGTACTCATTGAAATGAGTAATACGAGGAGGAGGCTGTTCCGTCAGTTTCTTTGAAGAACACCAGTGATTAGTGGGTGTCAGCACGCATATTTTCTCCTAGCACAAAGAGTGCCTGCGTGCTCTTAGCTGCAAGGGGCACAGGGTTACAAACTGGTGTGCGGGGTGCATTTTCTGGAAGCTAGAGGCCTGCAATTGCTGGGAAGAAAGCTGCAGCTGAAAATATTGAATTTCTTTAGATCACTAAGCAGCCCTGCAGGTATAATAATTGATCACAGAACATTGTAGGCTGGTCCAGGATGTGCAGATATGAGGCAGAAAAAGGAGCCATTCCTCAGCTGCCTCATTCTGCTTCGTTCTCCATGATGCTGTTTGTGTCACATCTGCTGCCCTGCATTTTTCAAGCATCTCCCACACCTCTGACCATCGCAAGACAGCTGTTGCGAGATGATGACCATCACTAGAGGTTGGCCTTTTTATCTGTGTGCATATGCATTTTGTTAATGGTGTAGTGTTTTAGATGAGTGCTTTGAGCCTGACACATCACTGTTTTTCTCCTCAGTGCCAGTATAGTATTCATTCATGAGAATGCACTCATTAGCAAGCAGGAATTTTTTAGGAATTAGGAAGCTTTTTGCCTAAGGCTGAGTGGCCTAAAAGTAATGTTCTGCACTGAGTAGTTTAATAAGTTTCAACAGTTTTCTAGGAAGCAGCACCACTGCTCTCCTAGTAGCAGGGTAATAATCCAAAATAAGATTCCTATGCCACTGGAGGTATAGAAGTCAGTGTGATATTTATTCCTTACATGTTGCAACTCTGAGTATTCAAATCTTCCACAGAAGCACTGTCTCCTGATTTTTGACCCGAGTCATGGTGGGGAGTGGGTACTAGCCTCATGAAAGAAGAGCACAATAATCCTATAAATGGTTGGGACACACTTGTACATCATTTGAATGAGACTGTGTCAATCAGCAGGTAAGTAGTTTTGTAATAGAAAAGAAGCTGGTTTGCAGGAGTTACCCTGCAGTCCCACCACTTGGAGCAGGTGTTACAATAAGATAATGGTCTCTTGTAGTAACCCTTGTGAATCACAATCCTTGAGGAAAAAGTAGGGACAAGCCCTTCAAATTGGGTTTCAAAAGCATATAAAGGGTTGACCTTACAGAGGTAGTTCAAGGAATAACCTAATCTCTCTATCCCATATCCCCCCATGTACAAAAGCTTGCCTGAGATTGAAAGGTTGGGGGGGAAGCTCGTAAAGGCGATGTTGATACCAAATAAAGAGACCGGTGTCCCCACAAAATCATTTTACAGACTCTCTCTGCAATCTGCAGAGGATTACAGGTTTGCAGCATGTTTATGTCTGGCTGAGACCAAGGAAGGTTTGCTGCAATATGATTATCAGTGTAGAATCAAGGCATAAACAGCAGCACTGAAGTAGAAAGCCTAATGATTCAAATGAATTGAGTGGAAGAAATTACGCATCTTAAAGATGATGTTGCTTGAAGAAAATATATTTTCTGCTGTGTTTTCTGCTGTGGTTTTTTTTTCCATTATTAAGCTATAGTAAACTCATGTACACTCACAGACTTGCCTTCTGGAAAACTAACATAATTTTAACAATTAAAGATTGAAGTGTGGACTTCTGAGATGATCCCTTATGACCTACACTTTATTAGATTTATGTTACCTTTTGATATGTTCTACTTGCTGGAAGCCCCAGCATCCTATCATTATGATTCAAACATGCTTTGCTCTCTGCTCACAAATAATTGATGCTCCCTTTGCACAAAGCATAGTTTTCAGCTGATAAGCAGCAGGATAATTGGCACCTTCACAGGATATTAGGCAGAAAAAAAAGCATCACACTTAGCAGACAGGAAGCAGACAGGAGAAGGTAACCAAATAATTGTGGTAGTGCAAGCAGAGCTAAATGCTACTTGATAAGTTCTATATGTTTGCACTTCCTGTAGTAAATATTAAGATTTCTATTTATCAGTGGGGATGGGGAGCCTTTGTGACATGAACATTTGTAAGAGAGGTGCATTGTTAGCAGTATCTGTATTGAATAAAGTTTATTCATTTAAAGCCAATGTGCAGTTTTAAACACTGCTACATGAAGCATCTCTGGTCCCATGTTAGCTAGTGGGTACAACATAATTGACAACACTGTCATATCAGATAAGTGGCTATGAATAATGATAAATTGCAATGAATTCCTGTGCAGCACCATGTTATATGTTGTGCCTTCTGGCTTGCAGCCCTGTAAAAAAAAGAAGTGTATTTGAGGAAGCTAAGAAATGCTTTCAAATCTAAAATTTTTCTCCCTCCCAAGCAGATAAAAAGATTCTTCGCTGCAGTCACTGGCACTGTCAGTGTGTCTCTCAAAATACTTTTAGTTAGTTTGCCTTTGCAATGCTGTTCTTGTATGACTTTTATGGTGTCCAGAAGCTAATAGCTATACATTTATTTTGAAATCATCCTTTCAGGTTCAGCCATGTACCTGTTAAGACTGAAACCATCAAACAAATGAGACGTATCAAATGTGCAATCCCATCAAATTAACTTCTTAAGCTTTGGCTGGTATTTTTAACAAGTGTTTTATTCCTCACTGGTAATTGCTTTTTCTTTCTCTTCTTTGTATAGATTATGGACTTCATAGTAAATGTATTGGTGCATCTTTAATCTTGCAAGTCACTCAGTTACTTCACTGAGTACACTGGATATGTGTATAAACAGAAAGGTTAAAAATAAGTGTAACTATGTAATGCCATGCACTCTTTCTAGCAAAAAAAATTATATTTACTAAGATCCACTTCTATTAGCTGCTACTTACAACTTCCTTATGTGCTGTGTAAGTGTGTGAGGGGAGGACAATGTTATATTAACAAAATAATTTGTTGATAAGCTAGATTCTATTTTCCAGACATAGACCAATTCTTAACATTTAATAGTTATTAAAATATCTTTTTGAATCTGTATGGAGCACCAATATATATGTATGAGGTTTAATTATTACTAGAGGGTTGCAAAGGCTGTGGCAGTGTATTTATTAGATAAGAATAAAGAGTGTCAGTGGAAATAAGACCTATCACATTATACAACAGTTCGTTCCCAAGACAAGCACTTGTGTCTGTCCTGATGATGGTGTTGCTGTATTTGTTTTCCAATTACATCTTGAGTGAACTCAATAGAGCACAAGGCATGATGGGAGAAATTGCCTGTCGCTGCAATGACTGTTTATGGTCTGCCCAGAAATAGGTGAAGAAACATTCTTACTTACCATCCTTGCTTTATTTCTGAGTACATTCCTTAGGACTTGCACCAAAATATGAACCCACAGCTAAAGGAGCCACCCAGCAGAGCTCTCTCAGGTTCAGTCCTATTTCTCACTCACATGCACAACAATTACACAAGAGAAGAGGATTGATTTCTCCAACCAATTATGTTTAAACATGCTAAGCTTGTTATTGAGCTGCGTTGTTCTTATGTAGAACACTCTGCTTAAGTGGTACAGTGCTTTCCACCTATACTAATTATGAAATGAGTTCTTGCTGTCTTCACAATGCACAGATGGTGACACTCTAGGTCTGAGTAACACACATAGGGAGGCAGTGTGTGATAACTCTTCATATAGCATATAGTTTGGGTAATTATGGTAGTGCAGGTATCACTATAGTACTTGTCAAACAGAATTAGCATTTTAAGAGCTCATGAATTTGTTATAATATCAAATTCCACTAGGTTTTTTTTCTGTGCATTTAACATCTCCAGAAATAGCAATCTGTTTTGAATCAGAAGACAAATGTTCAATTTTTCTCTTCTGGGCAGAAAAATAAATTCCAGTTGCCTTGGAGAATCATCTCAGTTGCTTTTGCAATATTGTGACAATCAAGTCTTTTTGTCAGAGTTGTGGAGTGTCTAGTACAATTATAGAGCCCTCTATTCCATTTTTAAAGTTTTATTTAGCCGCTTTATTGTGCTCAGCATTGTTGGCCTGTTAAGGCATGTTGTATGTGGCCCACTTGTATACTTGTTTTTTCTAGTTTATATGTGCAGAAGGGCCTTTAGTTCATAGCAGTTTCCAGCATTCCCTAAGTACTACACTGTATTATTGTCATCCTGGTGGTATTCGACAACCTAGCTGCTGAATAACAATATTTCTGCAGCTCTGATTTTGCAGACTCTACTAATATCAACCAATGGAAAGCATTGCTGCTTTAGATCATCAGGCCACCACATGAGGATCTGGAGCTGAACTCCTGTTGAAACTGTACCCATGGTTCACTGTGGTCTGCTCTTCCAGAGCCTGCTGTCATCCTCACTGTGCTCTGAGGAATATGAGGCTCCTATAATATTCCTTGAATATCCCTGGAGTCTGGCGGGGTTACCATAGCATTTAGAGAAATAAACCCTTCCTGGATTAGTCTCAACCTGCTCTACTCTGCTGGAGCAACAGTCTGTTACTTAGTGACATTTCTTCCCACTTAGTCTGTCCTCCTGGGGCTCTGCTTGACAAAAGTAAAGTGTACGCAGAAAGAAAAAAGACTTTTAGCATCTACCTTGATGGGGAACTCTGCCTCACAGGACAGAGCACCTCCCCTTCAACTGGGAAAGGATTGAGGAAACAAAGCATCCAAGTCATCAGATCCAGAGACAAGTTTCCCTCAATCCCTACAGCCACTACTTATCTGTTGCTACCAGATGCTTTTTAGCAACATAAACCAGTACTAGAGTAACACCAGGACACATGCAACGTTGTCTTCTCTGTCTTGTTGAACTGACCATTTGGAAGGAATAAAAAAGCCATGGTGGTTGCACCTAGGTTTTTGCCTCTAAATTGCAACATGTTGATGCCCGTGGCAAGCTGAGAAGTATCTTTTAAAATATATGCTCTGTTGTGTTAAACTAAGAAGAGGGCTTAAATCACAGCCCTGTGATGCTGGTGATTGCCACAGATGTAACTTTACATTAAGAGACTGTGCTAACAAAGGAAATATCACTTTTCCACTTTTCCTCAGACAGGACATTAACCCTGCATTGCTCAGAGAAATAAAGCCATAAATTAAAGTGTCATTTTAGTTATAACTAGCCTGTACACTAGCCTATGGAAGAAAAATCTGCTTGAGATGTGATCACAGCATTTGCCTTGGATGTCTGAAGTTGAAGTTATAGCCCCTAGTAATATCCAGCTTTGTAGCATTCCCCATTGCTGTTGGCACAGCAGTGGCCTCTTGCCTTGAGATATCAAGAGGTACAAGATCCACAGCTCTAAAGGGTCCCTGTGCTTTGTCAACCTTTTCCTGCTGTGGTTGCTGTTTTAGGCAATTTTTTGAGGTATAGCTCTGTTGCTGGCAGGAATCTGAGTCAAGATATCAAGATATATATTGTGGCTATACTCCACAAGCAGCCTCCTAATCCTGTAAAAGTGACAGAGTACTTAACAGTTTACAGACATTCAGTCGTATGTTGTGGTTTTTTATCCCCTACGTCCTGAATAGGATGATACTTTCAATGCCAGGATGACAATTTGGCATCCTTAATACGATGCCCATTATTGGAACAAGGGAAGGCAGAGCCTGCCTGTTTAGATCAAAAGAACACTTAAAAGGATACTTACTATTCTTCCAAAGTCATCATTAGGCTTAATTAGTATTTGTTAAGTGGTTTGAGATTTTTAGGTGAGTAGTATGTTATTTACTTGCTGTTACCATTTATATGGTAATAGAGAGGAGGGCAGATGTTGTGGTTGAAGCAGAAGCTATAGAATCAGATGTGGCTCCATGTCACAACCCTGCCAAAGACCTTTTTTTTTTTTTTTTGGTGACAAGTCATTTAATCTCAGTGTCTCAGTTCTCCAGCTATAAAATGGGAATAATAATGGTGCCTTGTTCCCAGCTTTTGCTTGTCTTATTATTGATGACTGCATTCTCTTTGGGGGTTAGACTTTCCTTGCTTAAAGGCTTAACACAAAGAGATCCTAATCTCAGCTACTTTAATACAAATAACAGTTACAAAAAAATAGCACTATTACTACCTGGGCATCAGCATGACTTGTGACATCAATATCATGCTGACAAGCTCCTTACCTCTCAGGATTTGCTTTGCCCATCTCTGCTCCTAATCCTAATGCATTCAGTCCTGCTGGTGAGGAAAAACATCTTCATGGTTAATACTCCTCCCTCATGAAAGGAACATTACCCTGGTTTTCTGTCTATCTGTTCTTGTCAGGATGAGCTGCTGGCATTATATCCTGCATACATAATTGCTTAGTTGTTATACTCAAGGAAACCTTTAGTTAGTCCTGGCATTTATTTCTTCCGTGTGTGTCCATTTTGAGAGGTTTGCTTCCCTTGGAAAGTACAGCTGCCTCTTCTTTTAAGCATTTGCTGCAACACCTTTCATTAATGTGGCAGAGTACTACCAGCTCCTCCTTCTTCTCCCCTTTCACTAGTCATCGTTAATAGGTTTGCACAGACCTCTCCTCTAACAGCAGAATGAAAATAGTAAAAATATCAGCACTGAGCTTATCTAATTTTTCAGGGCAGCTTTCCTGAAGTTCTCAGTTGAGAAGACAGCAAGATCTTTCCTGGAGGTTCTTGAGGATCATATGCCCTATAATCAGCCCCACAAATGCTGCCACCATCTCTGGGTGACTGGGAACCAGGAGTGGAGCCAGTCCTCTGAATAGTTCCTAGGGCTCCAAACCTGTTCTCATCTCTGGACTAGAGACCTGCAGGATTTCAGAACGGTCTAGTCTACAGCATCCTCCATAGGCAAAATGTATCCTGCTCTAATACAGTGACATATAGTAACCATGTCTAGTAACAGGATAGTTCTCTGCTATACTCCTCATCCACAAGAGAACAAAGCACATTTATTCAAGAGTGGATTTGGTTAGCAAGGCTAATGCATTAAATGACAGTGAAGTCCGCCTACCAGAACATGTACTATAGAGTCTTAAAAGATCTGAAATAACAGAAATGAAAGCTACCATTAAAGAAAATTTAGGGCTAGGTTAAACATTTTTATGGTGGGTAGAAGTATCATAAATTAAAGTATTTCATAGTGTTTATTACAGTTTCAGCCAAAGGAAATAATAAATGCAATGACTGGCTGATTAAAAAATATCCTATATTTGGCTAAATTATTAGTGGGCAGTGACCCTAATTAACAGGGTAATAAACCTGAAGATTTGCTTATAATGCAGCTCCAGGTAGAGTTTGCCCTGAAAATGAGGAACCCAAGGTTCGTGAAAGAAACAAACCCAACAAAAAATTGGTTGGTAAGAGTCCCTGGGTTACTGGAATAGACACTGCATTGTAAGTTGCAGATCATAGTTGTCCTGTAAATTTATAGCTTGGCTAATAAGAAAAGGCTACAACATAGTTCTTGCATAATGCAGAAGAAAACGTGGAGGTCAGGTAACAAAGTCCCTATCCAAGTATAGGTTCACGTGCTGTTCTGGAAATAAGACTGACTTCTATTTTCTTCATTCCATCCTGCAACTAATCAGATGAGTAAACATGAAATCTTAATTGTTGCCTTGATAAAATATCTAATACAAGGTGTTTTTGAAGGAGGTGGAAAGAAACAGTTGTAATAATAAAAAAGTAATAATACAAATCTGTGGATCTGATCTGCTTTGCACCCAGTTTCCCCTTTTTGGGATGCCTCCCTTGCAATCTCCCTTCTTCATGTCATTTGTTTGCCTAGGTCTTTCTTTTTAGTTCATAAGCTAATCTAGGTGATCATTGCATGGTTTGTGCAGTGCCTAGAACAACTGGACCTTATCCTTGTTAATGTCTTTGTCAGGTTTTTTTTCAACAACTCATCCTGAAAAAAACAGAGGAATCTTAAGTTTCCCTGCTTCTCTGATAAGCTATAAACATACATTCTGGGAATTTTAGAAGAGCTCAAAAGTGGTCTCTAAATTTGTTGATGCATTTTATCTTTAGAAATAATGGCAAACTTTAAAATTAATTATTTGTGCAGGTTTATAGATTCACGTAAGGGATGATTAATCATGCTTAGCCATCCAACTATCTGATTTGCATGTTTAATCTGGTCATCAGATGTCTAAGGGCTATAAAGAGCTCCTGTACTTACTCTGGGTACAAAACTGATGGATAAAATTAAGGTCGTTTTCCAACATCAAGCCTAATTATGTGCAGGGTGGCCTTCAGGCAGCAAAATTAATCTTGTACGTTCAGCGGGGCAAAATGAAGAACACCAAACCAGAGGACCATCTCACTGCTTAAATGATTTGTTTCACACAAAATAATGTACAAATAGGAAATTCCCTGGTTCTCTTTGCTTTCTCAGCTGCTCAGCAAAACAACAGTTATCAGACAAGCCTATGCTGTGGATAGCTATGTTTTTAATTTTTTTAGCCGTTTTACTGTTTGGAATACTTCCTGTTTGAAAACAAGGGGGAAAAATAAAGACTTTTAATTTGAGCATTTTCTGTAGTTAGGGATGGAGCGATCCCCCATATCTCTGGGGCCTGAATCAAATTCCACTGATGCTTTTGGGAGTTTCCTAACTGCTTGCAAGTGGTTTTGGAACAAGTCATCAGTGAACAAGCTGAAATGAAAGTGCAAAATTCCTTAGCCAAAAGTTAGACTTGGGGATAGAAATTTACAATCTTACTGCTGTTCACACATTTACTGATAAATGTAGAGGGTTTTAAGGCAAACTCTTTGGAATATGGGTGATGCCTTAACTGTGAAGTAGTTGCATGGTGTTTTCCCCCACAAACATACCCTATCAAAAAGATCAAAGACAAACCAATATTTGCATTATAGCCTTTCCTTGGCAAAAATCCCTGCTTCCCATAATCCATCTGACATCACTTGTCTTGTGAAATTTTTACTGCTACTGTGATTATTCAAAGGGATTGCCATAAAATAGACATGAATTATGGTCAGCAGTCACCCTTAGTATTTGGGGCTGTGATCAAACATGAAGGCTGTGTGTAATACATTTTATTGGTTTCAGGACCTTGCATAAAAGGAGGGGTGTACCTGCTGCACCCTCCATTAATAGTGCAGGCATGGTGGAATCTTGTACTGTATTTCACACACCTGGTAGCTAAGGTTCTGCTTCTTGCTAAAATTCAGAGGCAGCAGAGCATCATCTTCTCCATCATCTGTGTGCGTATGTGTATATAAGTATAATAACGTCTGCAAAGATTTCATGCACTTCCTCCCTCTGCTACCGCCTTCCCTAGTGATTCAGTCACTTCATATTGTAATACTTTGTTGACTATTGATTTTTGGTTAAGGTTGGAGCCCAGTACAACTGTGTGAGCATTCGTTGGCTTTAATTTGATGTTATGCTGCTGCCTTCCATTCCATATTGACAGGCATCCTCTTATTTTCAGATTGGTGTCCATTCACTGATGAACGCGCACTAGGGGGATCATGACCTTTTCTCTTATCTGGACAGCTCTTGGCTTCATGAACATTTTTTGCTGCAGGGTGTTATTAACAACAGGGTGATAGAACAAAGAAATGAAGCAATGGGAAGCACATCAATGTATGAAATTTGCTTTATTAGGATTCCCCTGAGGCCAGAGCAGTCCCTAATTACAGAGGTGTTACAACCCTTCTTGGAATAACAAACTATATTTTTAGCAGTAATGAGAACATGATTTTGAAATCACTGTGTGGTCATCCTCCCACTGTACAGATGCTTGTTAATTCACATTTTCCCAGATACTGATTTTGAGAGAAACATACAACAAAAGAAAAGATAAACATCTGTGAAATTACCTGCTACCAATTGAACAAAGCATCACACATTTCAGTATATGTATTTTGAATTTTGAGCTTTCCTGCCATTCTATTTAACTGTGTAGGAATGCAGTGTAATTTGTAAAATAATCCAGTTTAATACGCTTATGCAGAGACAAGGCCACAATGTATTAGTGATGTGGGTCTGAATCTCTTGTAGCATCTGGATGCTTTGTTTAGATAAATACTGGGGAGCTTTTTTGGCTATAGAAATCTTGTCTGAGCATGCCTGGGAGATGAGCTGGCATACCGAATTCCCAGGAATATGCCTTGGTTGATAATTCCCAGATTCTTTGTTCCATCTTCATGTGAATTGTTTCCAGAATATCATATTTTAATCTTTTGGTCCTCCAGCTCCCAGACTTCTGGGACAGATCAAAGGTAAAATCAAAAGCAACCAGAATATGTTTATTCTGCATACACATGCTTATTATAACGCATACAGCTCTTAAAAGTAGTGTAAACTCAGCAGAGCTCATCTTAGCCTGCACAAGCTGGACATGCAGACAAGACTAAGAGCCCCCATTGCAAAATGTGTAGCCTGCTGATTACCCAAATAAGCAGCCCTTGTGCTACTGCCACAGCTTCTGACCTCTCATGTCAGATGTGCCTGGCAGATTGGCCTTTCTCAAGACTCTTAGTTTGCAGTTCTAAAAACAAATGCAGGCAATCAAAAACAAACAAAAAAAAAACCCTCCACCCAAAACACAGGAGCCAACATCAGCAATTCAACTATGTGAGTACTCCTTGAAGCTTTCTAACTCCATTCTTCTCTCTCAGCTCTGCTTTGTCCCTTCCTTCTTACTTTGTATTAGGCAGCACTGCATGTAATAGAGGCATGTCACTGAAAATAGTGGAGGTGGTTTTTAACTGAATGTGCTATGACCAGCTTTACCATCTTCGGTGGGGTACAGAGCAACTTCCCGTCAACATATCCCATTGTCCTCTGTTGGGCTGCCCCAGCACTACTCTTTTCCTGTATCAAACAACTTCTCCTGGTGGTGAAAGCAATTCTTGTTCAGAGCAGGGCCAGATTTCAGGGCTAGATGGTTTAATCTGATTTTAGATATATTTCTTTATTTAAAATTGAAAAATTAGAAAATCTTCTGGCAAGGACCTTTGGAAGTTCTTCATTACATCAGGATTTACTGAAATATTCAATTTCCTGCCACTCTTTCCTTCATTTGCTGTCAATTAACAAGGTTTAAAAAAATTCAACTTTGAATTGATGAGAAATTTTATAAGTGTTCCTAATTGCATTGTAAATTGAGCCTTATATTGTGTCTTCTTCATCCCATAAATGCTTTTTCTTAATAATAAACAGATTATAAAAGACAGAAGTGCTCCCATATGTTTCAAAACTTTGATGGCAATGCTGGCCACTGCTTTGTAAAAACAATCTGTCATTCATTTGGCCAGAGAAGGGGACAGAATAATTTTTGGAGCCTGATAAGTAGGATCCTCAGTTGGGTTGGGGGACAGGAATTCTTGTGCTTGGCTTAATATATGCTTATACAAAAGAAAAAAGTTTTGAAAGGTGAGATCTCCATGACCTTACTTCAAAAGGCCTTGCGAGAACAGGGTGAGCTGCTGTCCTGGGAAGTGAGTAGGACAAATCCTTGTCCTTGCCCTGAGCAGCCCCAGGGACTGGTTCCTGGGCTCTAGCCCTGTGGTGCTGCCTTCACCCAGCTCCCCAGGGAGCTGCTTCTGTGTCACTATCACACCTTCCTTGCTGCTTAGAACAGTTTTCTTTCATTTCCTGGCATTTTGAACAAAAAGTACTTTCAGGGAAAAAAAGGTTTGCTCAGCCTGAAATTTTTTAAAGTGGGAGAAAAGATGCAATGTAAAAAGAATCTTGGTGTTGTTCTTGTTAGATGATTCAACTTAGTGTCAGAGACAGATTCACATATACAAGCATTGCTCTTTGCTCATTATCCAGTTTAAGGACCCTGGTATTTTTTTATATGTGCTGTTTACTTCACCACTCAGGATTGCATTACAGGCATTTCCCTCTCTCTGACAATAATTCAGTCTGCCAAATACAAATCAGAGGAAATATTTAAGTGACTCATTCCCTTTTAAAAGAAAAATGATACCAATAAAAATATTTGGCTTTAGCCCTCTTCTGCCCCAGAAGCTCCTCTTAGTCTCCTTTGCCTCTCCCTGGATAGTAGTTTGTTCAATATTAAGCTCCCCTTTCCCAGAAGACCAAAGCATCCACATTCACACTTCACCAGCAGTGTTGTGATTCAGTAATGAGGATGAAATGCTTTCAGGATCCTGTGCTCATTGAAAAGCTGAAGCTAGCCAATCTACTTGGTAAGAAGATGACTTTGTTCAGCCAAGAAATATCTTTTTACTGAGCTCCTAAAGCCCACCCTAACTACTAGAGAGAATGCTAATTGAAAGATGACGGTGTAATTGCACCAGACAAGTAATTTTTACTGAGTAATTTTTCAGTGTTAGGTGGGCAGAAACAGCAGAGTCTCCTATTAGTGTTAAAGAAAGATGCACAGCTGAATCCCAGAACCTCATAATGAAAGTTTTCCTCTTTATTGTAACTGTTAAAATACATAAAATGCCTCTGCAGTTAAATTAGAGTGAAATGCTTTCCTTTTTTAGGTGTCTGACAGATTTACAGAGCATTTTTTCCTTCAGATAGGTATCTTTGCACTCTGTGTACCTATGAACACAGCATTCACTGCATCCTTCAAAGTAGGGAGAGAAAACTGCACATACTCATGTGCTGAAAAAGAGCCTTAGGTAGCTGGTCTTTCAGATAAAAGAAGTGGTTCTAGCACTAAAAGGGAGGGAGGAAGAGGATGTACAGCATTTTCTGTTGTAGTATGCCTGTATTGTGTCATGAAATGAAAATGGAGAAAGCAAGGGAAAGATAACAATGCTTCACAGGTGGTTTTCTCTGTTTTGGTGGGATAGTCTGACTTAAAAGCAAACTCTGAAGGCTTTTGTCTTTCAAACCATTTGGTAGCAAGATTATATTGGAGCCAAGGGTATGGTCTATAATCTATCCTACTGTAATGCAGTGCAACTTATTAAAGCCACAGCGTCTAAGATAGTGGGCTCAAAATTTTATCTTAAAATGCCATAGGACATTTACATTGTCTCCTAATCACCACACAAACATGGGAAGTTTCTACTTTCTAATGTAATAACTCAAACATTGGTGTATATTTAACTTTGAGGGTTCAGTCCTTCTTTTGATGAAACAAACACAGGAGAGAACTGCCATGTGCTGTTTAGGCAGTGGGCACTCAGCGAAGGCAAAGCGCTGAAAAGAGTATGTTCTTCTCTGAGTGCTGGCAACGTGTGCAGCGGTGGACTGGGTGCATGAGGAGATGTGATTGCTTTCCCAAGAAGTTCATAATTTAAATAAGCTGAGAACACCAGGCAGGATTCTTCTTGGATTCTGTTTGCAATAATATCATGGGCCAGCAGGGCTTCTGGAGTACAGAAATGCTGTGATATGCAGCAGTATCCCCACCTGGGTGGGTCTCACTGACAGAATATGTCAAGCGAAATCACCACGCTAGGTAGCACTCACCTGTGGAAGAAAAGTATATCAGCTTTTCATGAAGCAAAGTATTGCTGTGTGCTACTGAAGAAGCAGAAACATGTTTATTCTATAGACATTATACAAGTTTTCAGCAGGGAAGATGAAATCACCAGAATAGGAATTTGGCCAGGTAACTAGAGATAATGTTCCCCCTCTGTCAAAAATAGCCACAGGAACTACAATGAGTACAGCTGGTAGAGGAGCTAAAAATATCACCAAGCCCACTAACATTATATTGAAATATTGGCTTAGCACTGATTAACTCTCTTACCTTCTTACCACCAAGTATTGAGTCGTTGCAGCCCTGGTGTCTTCCTTGGCCCCACAGCAATATAGAATGTGTCTTGTTAAAATGAAAAACTTTGCTTTGGGCAGCTAAAAAAGAATCTGTTTTCTATGCAAGAAACATGTACAAAAATGAAGTGTCATGGAATTCCAGATGTGGGCAGCGGAAAATCCCCCCTCATGCTCCTGACAGGGTGATGCTGGGAATCATTCCTGTGATCAGTGAATATCTGCAGCACCTGACGTGGTTAGTCAAAGCTGAGAGAGCTCAGTCTCTTGCAAGGTTGGACTTGTCTTAAAGGGCCAGGGATGAAGGGGAAATAGGCTTCTGTAGCAACTGTCTTGCCATCTTATAAACAGCCTTAAAGCTGGTTTTTCACTTGAAATGGACAAGAGGGATATCTTCTGTACTTACCTGATTGCGATTATGGAAAGCTATTTTACCTCGATGTGGAGCAAAGTGCAGTAAGAAGAGACACTGTGTGTTACTTTGAAACCATGGTCAAAAGAATTGCTGGTGCAATGTGAATAACAAAAACATTTAATTTGGTCCAGTATTTAGTATTGACAAAACCAAGAATCTCTTGGTGCCAGATATGTACAAACAATATCTGATTTTCAGGGCAAGCTTTCACTTACTTGTTTTATCCTGTATTGACACATTACAGTGAAATGCATAGGATACTTGGAGCTTGTGGAAGATTCACTGTATTCATATTAAAATGTGATCTTCAAGAGCATTATTATTATTCGTGGGGCTCCTGAAGCTGCCCAGTGCTGGGACTGTTGGAAAGGACATTTTTTAATGAACAGAGACAATCCCTAAAGCATCTGTTCACTACAGAGCAAAGATGTCCACTGCTTTAGGGGAGGGAGGGGTTGGTATTTTAGTCTCTCTGTGTTGTTTTCAGCTAAGACCATGTAAAGGTTTTGTAAGAAAGTCTGAATATAGTTTACATTCATTTTGGCTTCCATTACAAATGGCAAACTTTCACAAGGATTGAGAAGTGGTGAAAGTGATTATGGGGTTAGTGGCACATGACCAGAAGATGAGAGCAATTGTGATGGGGGAGAGGGGAAAAATTAAAGCTAATTTAGTAATATCCAGACCAAAAACGTCCTGCTGAGGTCTGAGATAAAGACATTTGTGTAAACTGGCAGTGTTGTTACACTATTATGAGAATAGCCAAAAAATGTTTGCAGTGGTGCAGATTCCTAGAAGTGCCTGAAACAGGGCACCATTATTTTTCTTCAGCTTGTGAGTCAAACCCTTCAGTTTGCTCGCCACCTCCTACAGAATGCTAAATCCTTCCAGACTTTGTTGACATCAGAGAAACCCAAGGACTAACAACACTCTCAGGATATTTTTTTTTTTCAAAGCATTCAGCACTGAATTAAATGGTTGCCAGGCTGGGTAATATTGGGTATTTTGAAAAATCTATCTGCATCTGCAAGTAATATAAATTCTTTTGTAATAATTATTGAAAACACAAGGCTTTTCCACTGTTCTTCAGCTGAATATGATTGAAGGCAACTACACACAGGGTAGCTGTGCTACCAGGAAGTTGATTTTGGTCCTGCAACCTCCACTGCTGCAGTGAGAAAGGCCATTCAGACTGGGTAGCAGAGGTCCATGCTGCGGGCAGAGGTTCCTGGGTCCAGGAGCAGTCAGCCAAGGAGGGAGGTCAGGAGCCTGCCTTGCACTTACTGCAATCTCTTCTCTTCACATCTACACACTCATTTGGCAAAATTAGGCTGCTACGGTCAAAGCAGCAGACAAAGCATCCTTTGAATTCATTATTAGAAACACTATTTTGAAACTCGTTTTCAAAACTAGATGCTATGTTTTAACGGCAAGCTTTGAAACTTAGCCACAACAAAGCTTGCAGGGCTTTTGGGCAGATAAGTTATGTAAAATATGCCATACTCCAATAAAACTGAAGTATACATATGAAAAATCAAGTCTGTCTTCCCAGCATTAAATGAATCATATCCATCATTTACTCTACATCAGCTAATGTTTGGTAGTCTTAGTTTTGCTTAACTGCTGGTTCCACATGCACATTGTGGCAGGGAGCAAGGGGTAGCACAACTGATCCTGGTCTCTGTGTATAGTTATGTTTATGTAGACAACAGTATCTACAGCTCCTCAGCAGAACAGAGATCAGGAGAGGAAGCCATACAAAGGTGCACAAATAGATTGACGCTGGGCTGAAAAGGATTTTTTTGCTACTGAACTTGTTCCTCTATAGAAACCACTGCAAAATTGTTACTTTTGAGCCAAGTGATTAAATACCAGGTGTGAGGTCTGACATTCATGTGACATCTGTAACATTTTGTTGAACTTGACTGAAACTGTTGAAGTTCTTTACTGCACTGTGTTTTACAGAGAAAATATGTAACAAAACATGCTACCTAGGGCTTCCCCCACATTTGTCCTGCATCTGTAAAACCTCGCCAAAGAAGTCTATTGATAGGTCTGTAAAACAAAATTAAATACAAGCATACGAGTGTTAAAAGTAAAATACTCCCTAATATTTCCAGTAATTTACATGTTAAAGAGCACTGCGGAATTAATTACGATGTCATGTCAGAAGCCACGCTTCAACCCCAAATCTGCCAATCATTTTAAAGCTGAGTTTGTTGGGCCTTAGACACAGGAACCTAGCCAACTGCCTCAGGCAACATCCATACTTATTAGACAACATGGACCCCAGGGAGCTTTTCAGAGCATGGCCCTCACCACCTGGCTGAAGCAGGGAGTAATGAAAGGCAGCAGTACAACAAAGCACTAAGTGACTGTAACCCTGGCTGCAGAGCATGAATCCAGTGCCTACCAGGGCAAGTAGACTCGGTCCCAGGGGACAGACAGACATGTTAGATTTGTTTTTCACATCTTCTATTTATAGCACTTTTGTCAGACAATATTCCAAAATATTTGTAACATAGCTGTTTCATACGGTGGTGAGCCTGTGGTCTTTGCTTGACTTTGCAATTCCTGCAAAGAAGCAGCAATTTCCCTTTAGCTGGGTGGATCTTCTTGTGGGTTTGTTGTTGCTTTGTGATTTGGACATGGGCAGATGTAGGGTCGAATTATTGATCCATCAGCGTTTCCTCCTGCTGTGTTGGGTATCAAAGCCTAGAGGGAGCCATCTACACAGGCTGTGTTCCGAAGAGGAGAGGAAGAGATTTCAGCAGGATGAAGCATAATGACAGAGCTGAGATTTATCTGAGCGTTTTCTTTGCTCTTTTAGTAGAGTCAAGTGTGAATATTTTCAAGAACAAATGCCTGCTTGATGCAGGTTTTGCAGACAATTCTGCACTTTGCTCAGGCAAAGGGTTGGAAACAAATCAGAAAAGCGATTTTAAAAGCTGAAAGAAATATCTGAAATTGTCACCCCTATCATAGGCAATGGGGATACTTTATTTCAATGTCTTTATTCATGGTAGTGTAGGGTACAAGAATATTTACAGATTTTTCTACCCTGGTTAAAGCAGTTGGTCAGTACCATTTTTTTTTCCTCCTGCAGCCTGCTTTGTAATATAATGACTAGCTTTAAATCCTTCACTCTATAGGACTTAAAGGTAAAGCCTAGTACAAAGTCATATTTCAGCAATTCAGACAGGGAAATCAAGTAAATTTTATTTTCTCTTCCAACTGGGCTGGGGAAGAGGAGCATGCATAAGGCAGGAAGATACCATGCTGAGCACAGGGGCTGTCAGTTCTGCTTCCTTTAACAGATCACCTTAGATTTTCCATTCTCTTTTGAAATGCTGTGGGAAGCACTTGCTCCATCTCTGTATGGTTTGTACACGTAGGTATTTATAATACCCAAATCCAGTGAACTGTTTGTTTATTTGTTATGAGATTGTAGCCGCAAGGTATATTCAAAGCACTGCTGGATTTAATCTTAGGGAGACTGTGAAAATAATGAAGGTTACTTAAAACACTTATTTCCACATTTAGTCATATCTATATGTATTTTTACATACAGATCAACAAAGGGATGATTAACCAGAGACAGTTAACACTTCCTATCTGCTTTTTAAACCTTCCATTGATGTTCATCAGCCTTTCAGAAGGAGAAAGAGTATGAGCAGAAGAGTGTATGTCTGTTTCTCTGTGTGTGTGAGAACAATTCTATAAAAGATTACCTTGCACACAAAGCAAATGGCCCTGCCCCCATTGTGAAGGCAGAGATTCCCCCGAGATTAGGCAAGAAGGAATTGCTTGTGGTCAGCAGAGGCAGGAGAACAATAGAGCCCAAAATGGGCAGCAGCAGCAGCAGTCACTGAGGTGGGTGGGAGACTGGACAAATGGCCATTGCAGGCTACATGGCATTGTCACTGACACCAGAAATGGCTAAAAGGTCTCAAATTAGCAATTGTTATGATTAGCAGGTGGTTTGAGAGATAGGAGATCTAGGAAAGTAATTGGTGGTTTAGACATCACATGCTATTTAGTCCAAAACACTCTTCACTTGCTCATTAACAGAGAATTATGAAACTACTTAAAGGAAAACAATTCTAATGAAATATAGAGGGCTATAGAAATCAATTCTTTAGAGGGGCTGTGACTTTTTATAAAATCATAACAGTCCCTGCAGATTTTATTTTTGTGAAGGAATTCTGACAGAAAATTTGGCAGGGAAACCAAAATTATTCAACAATATTGTGTCTGGCTAGGAAAAGCTGAAAAGATTACTCTAACATATGTATTTCTCTCAGTAATAACTCATGTATTTAGATTGTGAATTGGCCCTTAAGAGAGGTCCAAAGACATAAGATTCAGAAACAGATCTATAAGAATCAAAGCTCAGAAGTATTTTGGTTCAGAGGTTGGTTCAGTTTAACCCACTGCACTAAAGCAACATCACATAAACAAAACATGAATCCCTTTCTATTCCTTGACTTTCAAAGTCAAGAAATTCAAGGATGTCACAGCCATATTACCACTGGGTCTTTTAAAAGCTAGGACTGGATTCTCCAATTTCAGGGATGTGCAGATACCAATACTCTCCTGAGGACTGTCTCTGTTCCAGATCCAAAATCTAGAGCACAGCAAGTCCAAAGACATTCTTGGAATAATATCTGTTTACACATTAACAGTCTGCTCTTCTCTTTCTTAAGACTTATACTACCTACCCCTATTCTCACAGTAGAGAGAGTAATGACTTGTACCCTGCTTCAATGTCATGAGTGCTTGCTAAGTGATCTGCAAAATCCTGTCCTGGGCATGCAGGGGGAGTTAATTCTGCCAAACATTTCTAATTAGAGACCCAGACCAAAACTAAATTTTGGTACAGTATTTAATGTTTAATTGGGATTTTTCTATTCCTGAAATGTTGAAGACTACTGCATTAGTGCTGGGCTGTATCACTGCTACTTATTTCATGTGCTGTAGGCCACTGGACAACTACAAGATCTTTTTTGAGTTTGCCAGAACTGGGTTTAAAAGTATACTCTGAAGGCAAAAACTTCGGTGTCCTGTCCCTAATTCCTAACAAAATTACCTGACAGTAATTGGGCTGGCATTATCTCAAGATAGAAATGAGACTAATATATCCATTACTGGTGGTTGTTTTGGTAAATATTAGCCCTACTGTCAAGAAAGTCACAGCACACACTCTGCCCCCAGGTCCTGTGGATGCAACCAGCAGGAGTGTGGCGCACATAAAGAAAGTGGGGAAAGAGTGATAGCCCAAAGATATGTTGTCCTCTAAGTTTTAGAATAGTTGTGTAAAATAGAAACACAATTTCATGAGATGACAATTTCTCTGACCTTGCAAGGGGGGGAAAAAAACCCACAAAAATTACCCAACCCAACCCATAGTCTCTATTTGAATCTGCAGGCATATGGCATTTCAATAGCTCTTCAGCTACCATCACAGGGGGCTGGGTTCAGGGTAGCTAAGACCTGATTATAGACACAGCTTAGGACAGCTGAGGTCCTGAAGCTGGCACTCAGGCATCTAAAATTCAGTGGGATGAATCTGCAAAGGGAAAGATTTCCAGGGAGAAGAGATGAGGACAATTTGGCAACGGAAGGTTGGGTTCCAGGCTCATTGAATAAGCATAAATAAACGTTTGGTCCAGGTTCATTGAATAAACTAAATAAGCAGTCCAGCTGCCTGTGCCACAGAAAGTAAATGGAATGGGTTAAAAATTGAGAAAATAAACAATGTGAAGGAGGATGAAGAAATGCCAGCTTTTACAGTCTTTATTATCATAATTATAGCTTTGCTAACATAACCAGTGCAAAAGTAGTTGTGTATGGCTTATAAGATTATGATATGGATATTATAATTGTGAAGGGTTTTTTAAAATATCTTAGAATTAAATATTACAGAATTTGCAACAACCTACCATTAAAGATACTGTATTTCTTAAAGATGCCTTTTGGTGAAGCCACCACGACAAACCCTTTGTTTTACATCAAGTGAAGCCAGAGGTGTTATTTCTCACAAATGAGATCATTTCTAACTCAGAATGATATGTGTATAATCATATTTATTCTAAATAAAATCTTGTCAAAAACCTGCAATCTCGCCATCTTTCTGTCATATAATTTATATTTGTAGCTTGAAGACAGAAAATTGCATTGCAGGTGCATGTCCAATTATTTTTTCCTTTGCTGAGAAGTTGGGTGTGAAGTTATCCAGATTTGTACCTTTAAATGAAGGACAAGAACAGAAAATCCAAGGCAAGTGAAAAAAGCCATCATCCCTTTCATATATCTGAAATAGTATACTCTAAAATAAATCTGTAATCAAATGCTACTAATAAAATCTTTCATGTCAAATAATTTTTATCCTTGCCATTAGTTTCTGAAATAATTGTTCCAGCTGCTGTTTTATTTTCACTTGGAGAAAAAAATAGTGTAATGATTGTAGTATATCTATATGAATTTTTTTTCTGATTTCTGCCTGCTAAATACCAGGAAGCACTATCACAGATTCCCAGTGCATGGTCCTGTTTCCCTTCCAATTGGGGTCGCCACAGAATATCTGTCCGCCTCCATTCTGATCCCATAACTTCCCAGGTGTCCTCAGGTGCAAAGCTGAGAACATGGGCTTCTTCCTGATCCTCCACTTTTTCTTCTTGTGGTTTATTTGCTTGTTTTATCAGCGTACATACTGAACATAGGAGAGCATTCAGTATTTTTTTTCAAGCTGCTGTAATTTAAATGTAGTTTTTGTATTGTACTGTACCAGAGAACTGATAATGAGGGATGAGGCAGAAGGCTTCCTTGTTGCTGTTGCACTTCTCTAAGTCAGATGAAGTACAGGCAAAATCTGTCAGCTTGATTTTAAAATATATGTATTCTGGTACTTGTTTGTGAAAAAAGCCATGGAATTTCCTGCCCACCTGCACTTATAGAAGATCCCAAACCTTGCAAAAACTAAGATGTGTACAATATTTACCTGTTCTTCTGTGGTGAAAGAGAGAAAACCTCACCTGGGAGGTGATACCAAGGGCACCCATGCTGAGAATGGCTGAGATGCCTCGGTGAGACAGAAAGTGGTGCTTTAAAACCTATTCTCTGGGTTTAGTTGGGTACCTTTCTTCTGTTCCTCTATTCCACCATGTGTTATATTGAGGTTTGGCTGAGTAGAAATCTGCATATTAAGCATCTATCTTATTGCAGAAAATATCAACCAAGCCTGGGAAGATGTCTACCCTAGAACACAAAACTTGGATCTGATGTTTTGGAAAATGCAAAATTTTATGAAGTACCTGGATGTTCATATTAAGCCCTTCTGTGGGAAAGAATAACAAGGATTTTCCTTAAAAGCAGAAGAAACAGTTTTTCACTCCTAACCCAAAAAAGGAATAAGGTTTAAATCTCCTATTTAAAATTTATTTACAGGCACTAGATAATTTCAACCCAAAAGGATGAGGTTTTCAGAAAGCTGTGGGAAAATTTAAAAGGGAAACTGGTTTGCACGGCTCCAGTGCTGCAGTTGCTGATACAGGCATCCAGTAAAGTGTATAGAATGAAACAGCACTGATAATCCTCATAAAAAATTTAGAATGGATGGAGGGTTTGAAACTTTTGTCTCCTGAGTGGATTTTATTTGTTTGGTCCATGCTGGAATAACTGGCTGAGAGCTCATTAAATGACTGAGAATAATAAATAAGGAAGTAAGAGAAATTCCAGATTTTCATTATTCTTTAGATGGTTGAAATTATTTAGCTGCTGTTTTAACTCTTCTCCACTACTTTGTGTGGTATTTAATGCTATTTCTATCAAAAGCACCATATGAAAAAGGAGAATTATTAGAAAACTCAGCTTGCCAAAGATAATGTGCTGCCATCTATGGCTTCTCAAGTGGAACTCAAATGAGTGTTGCAAAGAATTAAGACAAGTATTTTCCTTGCAAGAAATCTGGATGGCATTGAGATGTTTTAAAATAATTAATAGACTTTAAGTAAGGCATCATGCTTTACATGCTTTTTCCCCCCAGACCTCCGGAAATTTTATATACCATTTCTCACATTACTGCCATTAGAAAATGGCTAAAAATTAGATGGCTGTGTGCTTTTTGTGCTAGATCCCTCTTTGCTTTTTCAGGATGCTGTGAAAATACAGAGAGGCTGTAAATTTTGTTCAGATACACCTGGAAGTTTCCCCTTTTGAAGGAGGCAGAGCAAAATTGGAATGAAAATAGGGGCTTATAGAGGGGCTCCCTGTCCTCTAAGCTGGGGGAAAGCTGGGCAGAAGGATTGTGCCTGAGCTTTTCTGTATTGAGAAGTCAAAATACCTTCAGAATTTAAAAGCAAATAAAGAACACTTTAAATATGAACAAGGCTCTGTTGTTCAGCGGCTTCTGTCCAAATATATGAGGAGTAAAAGTTTTCAATATGGGAGGAGAGAGGGAAATCAGGCAGGAAATTGGTGCAGGAATGTATCTGGAGTGCTGCAGGGGAAATAGGAAGCTCTGGGGGTGCTCAGCTCAGGAGCAGCATGGAGAAAGCAGGAAGAGAAAGTGCAAAGAGGACTTTATATTTTAATGGCAGGGAGAGGATTCAAAAGACCACTGAGGTCCAAGGAAGGTCAGGAAATAAAGTTTTTGGTTAATGGAAGGGATATGGAAGGTGAAATGGAGGCATAATGTAGAACCAGAATGTTTACATGTGAAGACTAATCCAAAAGGATTAAAATGCATAACACTGGAGTTCAGTCAATACCCAAAGAACAGTGCATCTGATTAGGATCTGTTATTCTTATTTACACATGCAGAACTGCACTGACTTAATGCAGCAAATTTGGTTCAAATCTCTGCTGCTGAGAGCAGAACACTACTAATACCTGTGTAGGAAATTCTTCAGCTTTTTCAGAACTCCAGCATTAGGAAGGCTGAACACCAGACGATTAGAGGCTTTTCAGGTCCCATTTTCAGAAGCTTCTTTCTTTGCAGTGAAGAACGACCATGCTTCAAAAATTGTGAGATAATACACAAATAGTCAAAACGGGGGTGGGGGGTGGGGTGAGGGGTGGGGTGGACCATGAGGGTAAGCAAAAACTGGAGTTTATTCAAAGCACCCAGTTCCAGTTGGTATTCATGGAGTTACACATGTGCTCTATGTGCACATACATAAAAGACACATTTATCTACACATGTAGCTAGTGTTGCTTTGGTTTGAAAAAAAAAAAAATATGTACTTTTCCTCCTCTTTTTCAACCTTATCTGTGCATTCTTGGGTCATGTAGCCTTTGTGCTGACTCTGGACAAAAATCCCCCTTTGATGGAGGATACTTGCTGAAAGGTAGAATTCTGAATTATGTTCTCTAAATTATCCCGTGCTCAGAGAGCAAGTATTGATTTTAAAAATGACTGAGCCAGACCTCGCACTGCAGTCCCCCCAAAGCACAACAAACAGCAGTCATGTGTTCAGCTACCAAGAGGCCATTGTGCTGGCATTGTTTCAAAAAATCAGAAAGTCATCAATCAACCAAATAGTAATTGGAATAAGTACATGGTATCTAAAGACACATTTTATCCAGTTACATGCTCCAATTCAGTTACCTATGAGGAGAATTAGAACAATATTGGACCGATTAACAAGTCTACCTTGGGAACTGTGAGCTGTTATTTATTTTGCTGCCTTCTATAAAAGAATGAGCAGAATTTCATCTGCATAGTTAAGCACTCAGTAACTTCCCACAAAACCCAGCTTCTCTTCATGCTGGAGTGTTTTTTATGGAGCCTGATTGAGAACACAGAATTTTACTGTAATTGGTTTCTGTAGCTTTCAAATGGTTTGGACACAATTGTGTTTCAGGAATATTTTTATCTTTTTCATCAGGATCCCTTAGTCATCAGTGCTGCAAAGGAACTTCACAAGCAGTAAAATTATTAGGATCAGTGTATTCAAAACATCATTGAGTATTATTTTAATAATACAATTTAAGGATCAATGCAAAAAGCACAGTTTAGAATTTCAGTCTTTCACAATTCAATTGAATCAATAATCTACAGTGTTGCTATGAGGGATATGCTTCACAACAACACAAAATATACCATTTCTAAGGAAATACATGGCTGAAAAAATACACCATTCAAGTGAATACATCCAGCTCTGTAGACTTACAGCTGTCTTTTGGGAGATACAATAGAGGAACAGACAGACTATACGAAGTGCTTTCTAAATTAAGGTAATAGCTCATACAATTACAATTAAGATGGTTGAACTTTTCAGTACTGCTGTATAGCACTTCCCATAATGAAACCTCTGATTTTTGGTTTTAGAGTTTTAGAACTCCCAGGCTTAGACTGCTATTAATCACAGCACATGGTTTTCAGTATAGAGGAAATGAATTTAAAACTATTTTAATTCAATAAATCTAGAGTTTACTAATGAAACAAAAATAAGGTACATGTGTACTTAAGATGCTATAGTATTGTCTCCTGAGACCTGAGCTGATTTTTACATTTAAATTTCACATACATTTTCAGTGTCTGGAGGAGAGGATGTTTTTCTGTATTCTTACTAATGATAAATACAAATAAGTTCATGTTTTCTTTCCTTAGAGCACAGCACCTATCTGTGTTGTGTAATTATGTTGTGTTGTAAGCCTGCAAGACATCATATACATTAATTTGTAGGGGTTTGCAGTAACTCAGATTTAGTACAAATTTATATCACACAGCCACTCCCTGCTCTTTGTTTCCTTAGCTTTCAACAGATGGCAAGGTTGAAGGTGTGGGCTTTAATTAGCTTCTCACTGCAGAAAAGGGTGGTTTTTCTAGGTCTGAGCTTACAAAGTGGAGATGGAAGGATCAGAATTAATCAGTATGATACCTGGCCAATCTATTCAGCTACTTGAGGGTCATCATATTAACATGCTGTCAAGACCCATCCCTCTAAAAAGCACTTCCTTCTTTCCTTTCTCCTTGGGGAAAGTAAAACAGATTCTGGGCAGCAGTATGTTATTCAAGCCAGGTGAATAAACTTGAGAAAGGCAACAGTGATAGGAAACATTTGAATCTTTGCTTTCCCATGTAATGATCACTGCAGGGCACTGAAAAATATGCAAAGGGAACATTGCTGATTTGTTCAATAGGCCTCTATGTTTGGGAAAGAACATCCAGAGAGGAGACAGGTTCTTCCTCACTATTTTCAGCATAAAGCATTTTTGAGAATCTGCCTAAGGTGAGGTATAGGTAAATTGTTCAGGTCTGCTCAGGAGCTTTTTTTGTTGTTATCTTCTTCCCCAGATATTTAAGTACAGTGGAAGACCCAGGCCTGTGTGACTCAGAAGCTCAATCCCTTTGCAAGCAGGATCTGTTTTTTGGGTAACTAGTTCTAGTTCAACTAAATACACATCAATAATGAAAACTAAATGAGGTTTCCTTAACTAGTTTTGTATATGCATAAAGCATTTTCTATCTTTGTTAATTATCTAATAGGTCTCATTTCAGGGGCTTTTCCTACTCTGATGGGTCTGTCTGTCTCTTTGCATATGTTTGTCATTCTTCACTGAGATATTGTCAGAATCCTCTGCCCTGCTGAACAAAAAGAAAATTCTACTGCACCTGTAGGACACTTGAAGTATGGAAGTCAGAGCTCTTTCTGACAGTTAACTGTTATCACTGCTGTCTTTACAACAATGAGGGAAAGAATATTTAAGCTTGTTTGGGCCACGTCATAATTACCCAGACATTTTACTCTATGTCTGCTGTTTGATCATATGAATCCTGATCAGCTGGAGAGACAGCTGTTTTGGTGTGAGTTTTTTGTCAGCAGGTGCTGTCATGGGGCGGGACATGTTGCTCAGCTTACAGATATGACAGATAGAAAACATTACAGGGAACATCAGTTGCAACGCTGAGCTTATCTTACTTCTAGAAAAAAAAATCTTTATTTTGTGAAAAAGAAATACAAAATTGTAAAGGATCACCATTGCTTTCCAAGGAAGCAGATTTCTACAGCGTTCCACTTTCCTGTTTCTCACTTCTGTAGTTTGAAGAATTAGCCATGAGAAAAATTAGTTCCTATATATAGTGATTAACCTGTATGAAAAATAAAGTTAAGAAAGCCTTAGGAGATCCTGAATAATAGTGCAGAAGGTGTTCACAGTGTGCTTCTGAGGTTTGTCCCAGAAAATGCAAAGTGAGACCCACTTTTTAAAGGACAACTGGCTAGTAGTCACAGTTTTTCTTCTCCTTTCCACTTCACAACAGACATTTTTTCTCCTCCTACAGTGTTAAGCTGACAGGTTTTTCCTCTGAAGAAGTAGATTTGTAAGAGGTTTGAGTTTTTAACACACAGATGGATGTCTGTAATTTTGGAGTAAGGAAGGCAAGAACAGCAGAAGGAAAAAAGGAGACAGTGTAATTCTTATCTGTTTTGAAGTCCCATATGCTGCCTAAAAATAGCTTTTGTGGAAACTAGCTGCTTTTCAAATACCCTTAAATCGCAAACAAACCTTATGTGAAATCCAGTGTTAAATATGGATGTAGTGTTGGGTAAAGTAGGTATTTTCCATTAAAGCAGAACTCTTAAAACCTGATGAAAGAAGTTTAGCCAAACTAATGAGGGCAAAAGCAAGTCCCTAACCAGTTACCATAACCTGCAACTGCCTTGTCTGCCTAGGCCCATTGGTGAGTATCAAATAGCCATTAGACCCCCCAAACTTCTCTCTTACCTTGATCCAGCTTTGTCAGGAGTGGAGAAGAAGGTGGGACTTGGCCACAATCCCACACTGAGTCATTATTCCCAGGTATATGGCTCTGAATGGATTCGTGTGAAAAAGGCCAAAACATGTCAATCAGTTTTAGTTATTTTATTTTTATTGTAAAATTGGGACCTGAAGGTTGAAGGAAGGAGGGAAAGGAACACAGAGAAAGAAATCTGTGTTCTTTTCCATTCTGCCAATATTTTACTGCCGCCTAAAGATAAGGTTATAAAATTACTTGCTCTGTTTCTTCACCTGCAAAATGGGAAGGAGTTGCTTGTGATATTGCAAAAGTACAAACATAAAGCCCTAACCCTCAAACTGTTCTTGTATGTTGCAAGAGATTTTCCAGATCCAAAAAACTATGTGCTGCAAAATACATGTATCAGAAATAAGCCAATTTACATAATACTTTGATTTTTTCAGAAAAAAAAATATTAATTATCCTAGGTCTGTTAGCCACTTTGTTTGCTTACTTATTGCTGAGAGCCTGTATGAATTAGAAAATGTAAATGAAGCAGTAAGAACCTGTGGCTGTAGCCAGCTGTGGCAAACCTCTGTTGGGAGTGAAAGTTTGGTTCATGTTCACATTCCCAGTGGACTAGAATAACATTAAGTGAAATTCATCTACTTCAAAAAGGTTCCTCATTTGCAATTTATGAGACAGAAGTGCATCAAAGGCATAAAAGCCAGCAAATGATCAGAAGTTAAAAGTGAGGGGTAGCCAGGCTTCAGAAAACTTAGTTAATTGGTGATGCCACTCTAGGAATAAAATAACTTATCTCAAGAAATCCATAGCTGGACTGTCTCCCTCCGGATGAATCTCTATTCTGATGCAGTACCCTGCAATGAAAATCATTTTCAATGTAATTTGTTCACTTCTCCAGCAAGGTGCAGGAGTCACAGGTTGGTGAAGTGGCCCAGTATGGACCAAGTGCTGGCTTCCAGGTCCTCAGTAATACTAGATCGCTAGATTGACTCCTGGTTTTGTTTCCGCTTCACAGAATCACAGAATGGTGGGGGTTGGAAGGGACCTCTGGAGATCATCTCGTCCAACCCCCCTGCTTGAGCAGGTACACCTAGAGCAGGGGGCACAGGACCACGTCCAGGTGGGATTTGAATATCTCCAGGGAAGGAGACTCCAAAGCCTCTCTGGGCAGCCTGTTCCACTGCTCTGTCACCCTCACAGGAAAGATATTTTTTTCTTATGTTTAGGTGGAATTTCCTGTGTTCCAAATTGTGCCCATTGCCCCTTGTCCTGTCATTGGGCACCACTGAAGAGAGTCCAGCCCCATCCTCTTGACACCTACCCCTCAGATATTTAAAATATCCTCCTTGACTTGGAAGCCAAAACAAGTGGAATGAAAGGGTATACAATAGGTATCGTATGTCCCTGATTTCCATTCCAAGGTGTCCACTGAGATCTGACATCATTCAAAGCTTTTCCTGTTCTAGTTTTTGCAATGGGAGTAGATGCTATCTTTGTTGCTTTTGCTGTACTGCATGGATTTCAGCTGTTATGACCCTTGGCTCAACCTACTCTCTTTCTACTATAATTTAAAGCTATTATTGTGGTTGATGAGTTCAAGTTCATATTGACTTCGTATTTCAGTCAGGGATATTTTTGCATGAATATTGACCAATATTTTATAGTGCAAAGAGGAAAACACTGTTTAAGGCGCTAGCAGCACTTACTTACAATGGTCTCTTGCACCTTTTTATGTAGGGGTCCAGAGTTTGGGTCATGCCTGTTTTCCTCTCTCTAGGACGTGTCTGATGGCAGTTAGTTTGGTCACAAACTCTCAGAGACAGGACTGTTGGTTTGACCTTAGTTTTAATGAAGCTGTCACTGTAGGGTCTGTGCCTCTGAGGTGACACAGCAGTGGAGATCTCAGTCCTACATGGTATCACTGTTCCTGGAAGTCTGCAACTGCAGACTGTCTAGCCTGCCTGATGCTTCACTAGTGTCTCATGGAGAATATCCCATCAACCAACTATGATATTCACTTTCTAATCTTATTTTCCTGCTTCTCAATGTACCTACTAGATAGTCTCACAATATACCCAGAGGAAGAATATTTTTCTCAATTTAAGACCATATGCGATAAAAAAAATTTAGGTTTGGTTCAACTACTGTCTCTTCAGATGTGCTTTTGTCAGAATATGAAGGAAAAAAATTATCCTGTAAAAGGTCTTTACTTATTCAGTAGGTTGCTTATTCAATAGATACTCAGTAATTACTTCTAACCCTATTTTTGTCAGTCTTTTGTTAGCCTTTTCTGTCCCCATTATTAGTGTTGAGATCAGTGCTACTGGGCATTTTTTGTTTCTTCTAAATAAAAGCCTTATACAGAAAGGGTCATCTAAGTCTCCTAGCAGCATGTCAATGGTAGGATTGCATCAGGACTCCAGGAGCTGGTCAGCTGGACCCAGCTTACCTGTTTCTGCATATTTAGATGAAAACTGCTACAATCTGATTAATTTAAGTCCACATTAGTTCCCTCTGCACACTAAGATACCCTATTTTTTTCATGGTTTCATATATCATTTTTTAGGGACTCTGCCCTTAAAATTCATGGCAGATGCTTGGGAGGTTATGTCCTTTTCATGACTCACTTCAGGGAGTTTCACAGATGTCTTCAGTTTGTTCAGGCAAGATTTCTACCTCTTACTCTCCAAGCAGAAGAGAATTTCCATTAGCCTTTTATACTAGGCTTAATTGCCAATTACCAGCGGGTAAACAACCTCATAACACTGCATTGCTCCAAGATTATTGCACTTTGCAAAGGAGTCTTGTGCAGAGAAATCTCTGCAGAAAGAGGGCTAAAGGGCATTGAAGGACCTCCCTGTTTCTTCCAAAGTTTCCAATACCTTTTTGTAGGTTTGAGAGCTCCTCATACATTTAGCTGGAATATCACGCTTTATTCCTGTTAAAAAATTTAAAATGTCACCATTCAACAGTAAGGGCAAAAAGCATTTAAAGTAATTGTCTTTCACAAAACAAAGCAAATGTATTTTGAAAATTGTATCAACACAAGCAAACATAATTTTCCAGGTGATTTTTGAAACATAAGAAATTGCATATGCAAAATGGAGTAAAGAAAGGAGCATCGGTTTTGTTCTGGTTTGCCTAATCCCATTTCTGTATATTTTAAGCAGAGCAGGTCACAAGCACAGTCCAGTGGGGGAAGTTCAGTATATTAAATGCACCAGCAGTTTTTTCTTGCAAATTGATTATTTAAATTGAGCTACTCTCAAGTAATGGACAATACCCATGCTTACAAATATGAGTTTGTGTGGAGATTTGCATTCCAATCCATTGTTCTTTCTTTCTGTGCTACCAGAGACATGCAACTTAATTTTTCTTTGTGCTTAGCTCAGTACTTACATCTTAAAATTAAAACTTACTGGGGGTTCAAAAATTACTGTAAGGATTTTTTTTTACCACTTTTCCCTCTTTTCTGCATTTTTTTTTCTCTCAAGACCCCAAGCCATACTGAAACATACATATGGCTGGATGCAAGATTTTTTTTGCCGATGAAACTAATGCAGAAATTTGGGAATGTTAAACAAAAAATCACCTTAACATTTTGGCTTAGCTATGACATCTGTAGTGAAGGACTGGAAAGTAGAGAGTAGTGATGACTCCTCCTCCAGGAACTAGCGCCAGAGTAGGAGGCCTTTTTAAGAGGAGATAAAGGAATCACTGGGAGTGGGAATTCATCCAAAGATTCTTGGAAGGATACCCAGGATGTAGTGCTTTGCTGCTATGATTTTTTGATAATTCACGAGCCGGATTAAGTTGTTCTCATATTTCATGCAGCATCCATTCCTGTCAGCAGCAGCATCACAAATAGGAAGTAATTCTCTCATTTTAATTAGCCACAAACACTCCTGAATGCTCTAGCTGGACAGAGCTTTGTACATTCAAACCTGCCTGTTGGTGTTTCACTGAGGAGTTTGAATATGAATCTCCTTCACTATAAACAGTAGAACAGTCCTGTTGGATGTAAGCAGAGTTGCCATTCTTCAGGGTCAGCCCACAAAAGGCTCTTCTGGCAGATCTAAGTAAATTTCACTGGCAGATCTTGTCTCAGTTATGCGTCGTTCCGTTGAGGCTGCTTGGCAACTTGGCCATATCTCATAAGCCTTTGTTTTTGGGGTTAGACTTGCCAGTGCAGCTTTAAACTAAATGGGGCTGTAAATGAAAATGTCCTCATCTACAATTCTTCCCTGAGCATCTGATTACAATCATGCTGCATACTATTTGTACAGGGATGTTTAAAACTGCCTATAAAACAACAGCTAATTGCTGATCTGCTTAATTAAAGAGAGCCTTTTGTTGTCACATATACAAAGATAAATGAAATAATCAGCTTTGGACTAATGAGAGATAATTAGATTATGCAGTCCAATAAATAAAGACAAAAATCCTGCAGATTGCCACTGTGATCTGGGCAGCTGAGATCACAACAGGGTTTAGAGGTGCACTTTCCTCTCCTTTCTACTTTAGCAATAGTGGTTTGGATTTTTTCCATCCCAGAGTTAAGACGATGATCAGAGCTTCCAGGCATTAATGACTGCTGTTATATACTATAATTTAGGATTTGTTGTTTAACAGCGTTGTGATTTGCATGGACACGATTTAATTTACTGAGAATTTAAGCTTCCATTAAAAAAAAATTGCTAGATCTGACTGTTCACTGATGACCTTCCAGCCTGAGCATGATGCTAACAGTCATCTTCAGGGAGGGAGGTAAAATCAGATGGCCAAGTTTGCTCTTCTTATTAGCCTATTTAGATTGATAAACAAAGGATCAGTTTTGTCCAGAAGGTCTCAAATGGATATGCTCAGTCAGTGTTAACACTGAAGTCTAGAAATAGCAGTTTACCTGTCTTTAGCAGAAATTGCTTGTTTAGTGGAATCGTGGAGTTTCTCCAAGGCTGGTGCCCAGAGCTTTGGGGGAATACCCAACCGATTTCCTTCATTATTCCTTTAATTTGTGGTCTCTGAAGAAAGAAATAACTTTAGCTCACCAAAGATGCTCTTCAGGCATGCACTTAATGCCTATAGGATCAGACTATAGCTTGCAGAAAATTTCTTATCACACAGCTGTGTAGTGTGGACATCATCAGCACCAACTGTTTTATCCTTCAGATCCACTTCCGTTATGCTGCACTACTTGGTAATGTCAACAGATTCTAAGATTCCTCGAACAAATTGGCAAAAAAATAAATGCATTTGCCTTTAATTATCATTTTTCATGCCATGGTTTTATAGCAGCTCTGCTTTTCACACAACATACATGTTAAACTCCGCAAAACCTTTGTTAGAATGGGGTTGTCAATAGATGACAACTTTCCCAAGCAAGCATAAATGAGATATTTCTCCTGAACATGGTGTTTCCTTACAAAGTCTCTGTTTACAGCTGGATTCTTTGTTTTCTTCATGGAATTGGGGTTTGGTGTCAGAAGCCAACACACAGAAAAAGCAATGATTGTTTCCTAAGTGACAGGGGTATAAACTTCTTGGAGCCCTCACCACATCATGCGATTGTCAGCAAGTAAGGATCCGTTGTTCATCAGCATTTTTGTCTTATTTACAAGGTCAGAACAAAATATCATTTTGACAATATGTCTTCCTACTTTTATGGCTAAAGCCCGGCCTAAAGAGGGTCCTAAATCTGTAATCAGAGCCTTACACTGCTGCTATGATAAGTGAACAATATTTTGGTGATTTTAATAATTTTCATCCTATTTGATAGATTAATCAAATATATGATAAAATAACTGCTGTTTTCTTATATCTCAGTGCTCACCATCCTGGTGCTACAACCTCTACTGAGCACTGTGTGCTAGGGACGTTCATGGGGCTTTGTGCACCGAACCACCACCACCACCACCAAGGAGTCTGATCTTGATAAGCTTCCTTGCATGCAGAAATGCATGCATTGGCCTACAGGGAGAGCTGGATATTAGTCCCATTTACATGATGGTCTGAAGAATGTTACTTAGTATATGGAGAGTTATAGACATTTTTTAATATGTTTTCTGATCCTGAATCTGTAAGGAACAAAAAAAACCCAAAACCAAACCAAAACAAAACAGAGCGTAAGAACTTTGAAATTAGACCTTTTGCTAAGAAAAGGCTTAGTTTATAATTTTTAAAGGGCTTGGTTCACTCTGATCTATAGTCACCTATAGTGCACTTCTGAGACAGAGTTAAACATTAGTGAATGAGATTCTGTAGTTGCTTACTACTGTTGCATATGGCACTGCTAAACTGGAAATCTCTCCTGTTTCGCCTCCACAAGATCTCTCCCCTGCTAGAAAACATACATGCTTTCTGCTGCCCTTAGTGGTAAAGCATTTCACTGCTCTGCTGTTCTCAGACACACTTTGACGACAAAAAAGGTCCATCACTTCTTTCTTGCTATTCACTATCTTAAATACTCTGCCTCCTCTTCTCTCTATGAGCAGAGAAAGTTTCAGTCAAGGGGGCTGACTGGATATTCACCCCTCTCTTCAGCACATTTACAAGACTAAATGCTGTTCTGGGTCCTGTGGCTGCCCTTTATTTGCTTCTTGCAGGAACAAGAAGACAGTTCAGAATATGTTCTGACTGTGTGGCATCTAGTTGTTTCTAGGCTGTTTCCTGTTGTCTTGCTCAAGTCTGAGAAGCCAAGCAGAGGTGTGATGCTATGTGCAGTGTAAGACTGAAAAGATGGTAGGCACTCATATGTCCGCAGTATGTGCCGGGATGCTTGCATGCTTCTTCCATGTCTACTATTAAGGTCACCTTCACAGGATATACTGTCACAGTGGCACCTATTTTCAACCTATTCTTCAAGCCTCTTAAACCTAGATTAGACCAGTTAATTATTTTAATGCCTTCACATTCAGAGCTGGGATGTTGCATGGTATTAATGTCCATTTAATTAAAGACAACCAGCCAAATCTTCCATTTAAGCTTCATAAGTTTTGCCTATTAACAACACTGTATTTTGTCTGTTCTTACATGGATCATGACATGGACGCAAAGAAAAAAGGTGGAGAAGTGCATTTAATTAAATAGCAGGCATAGGTCAAGTGTCTGCCTCATATGTCACTGAATAGCAAAGACAACTGTAAGAAAATCTCAGGAAAATCATCTCCCCTGTAAACCAGGTCTGCTGGAGTGCCCTGTGGTCTCTTTTCCTTGGAGAAACCATCCACAGAGCCTCCTGACCTGCCTCTACCTTCATCCACATTATGTCATGTTTATTTACTCGGGTAAGAGAAAGGAAGCATCAGGACCCCCTGCAAGGGGGGGATCTTGCTCATCATGAGCAAAAGAAGCTGAACTGGACCCTTTGTTACTGGGCAACAGGCTTTTTTCATGGATTTTTGGGAAGATCTATATACAACACACATCCTCCCTCATTAAAGGCAGCTCGAACACTTAGCAAAGGTCAACTTCTACCTGGGGTGGAGCTGTGGGGAGACAAGAGGTTAAGGCTGGTAAAATTCCCATGATATCTTATACGAAGGTGAAGAGATAGCGTATGAGAAAAAAATCAGAAGAACTATCATGTTGAGCTACTTAAGAGGAATGAGCTTTTAACTCTTGGAACTTCTGCAGTAAATATTTGTCAGCTGATATCTGGACTGCTAATCGCTAGCTACTCAAAAACAATCCTCTAGCAGTTAGTTTCTGAGAGGCCTTTTTCCTATTCTCTTTATTTACTGAAAAGCTGCTGTGCTGCTGTGGGAAGCTGGCCAGTTCTTTCATATTATCTGGAGGCTTCAGTCCTGGATCAGGACTCTACTGACAGGTGCTGACCAAACACAGAGCAAAAAATGATCCCTCCATCAATGGTTGATGAACAAATTATTCTTACACAGATTCTTTTTTGTCCGTGGATTATGGCAAAGGGTTGTATTATATTTACTTTTCCTTGGAGATGGGCCAAAACTGAAATCCCTTTGAACTGCAGAGTTAAAATAAAGTTGCAGAAAGCAAGTGCTCCCTTACACATTTATTTAGATCAAGATCTGGCATAAGCTACTGTGATTTTCTAGAGGGCAAAAAGGTGAGGAGAACCCCATCAAAACCAGCTTTTGCACTTGGTTGGGAAAGGTGATTTTTTTCCTTTGCTAATTCCTCAGGGGGTTTGCTGATATTTCTGGTCACTGCAAAATGACTCCTGTTTCCTGTACAGCTGAGGGGAACCAATGGTTTCTGTCACTAGTGGAGTCACCAGCACTTCACGCTGCAAGGATCTAACCTTTCTCCCATGGAGTTTGGCTGGGCATGTCAGGGAGTGATGGTGTAGTCAGCAGCATGTCCACCACCAAATTAACAGAGAGCACTGCTATAGCTTTGTTGAAGGCAATGACAGTGCCCCAATTAATAGGACCAGCCCATGTAGGTTGAGAGCTTGATCCTAAAACCTAGGAAGAGCCAAAAACCCCAAGTCAAATCATCTTTAAGAATTAAAGGTCGTTCAGAGGCTTCTGGTTTTTTCAGAAGTTCAAATCTTGGTACCCATATTTCTTTCTTGATTTTCTGTTTTTCCTTTTCCCTGGTTTAGCTGTATAGTTGGACTTCTCATGCAGCAGTTCAGAGATAATAAATGTTTAGTGGCAATTTGCCAGCTTGAACTCACAAGTGCTGAGCTTATGAGCTTATTCATTACTAGGAAATAGTGGTTCTCTGTGGGGAAATGTCTCCAAACATGATTAGCAAAAAAAAAAAAAGAAACCCTTATGAAAATTGTGTGCACTGCTAATCATTGGCCAATAGTTTCTTGGTACATTTTCTGACACATTTACAATGCTGCTTTTGTGCAGATCAGCCTGGAGTGGGTAAGCAGTGTGCTGGGCCTCTGGAGCAGGTTGTGTATGTCTTCAAATGTTCCCATCACCAGCGAAGCCAGCTGTGCTGCAATGTTGACTTCTTCATTTTGGACACACTCTTCCCAGTAGGATGACAAGATGTACTGGTTAGAGGTGGGAAGTCTTTTTTTACCTTCCTGCATGCTTCTAACTTTAGTCTATCCTAGTCTTGAGGAGCCAACATCTACTTCTCCTCAGTAAAAGAATTAACCCTTGGCCTCTTCCCCCAGCAACATCAGAAAGTGTTGACACAACAGGGGATCCAAAGCACAGGGAAGAGCCGCAGAGCAGGTGTTTGATGCAGGCATGCAGAATTAAGCCAGGGCTGTTAGTGTAAAGATGAAGAATATTTATAGCGAACTAATGGAACTTATCAAAGTAGTTGTGTTTGAGATTTTAAAAAAACCAAGATGAATACATTTTTCTATATCTTAAAAGCACATTATTAAGTGTTTACAGTGGTACTGTAAGTCAGATCAGTCCACAAATTCTCACACAGGACTAGGTGTCCTATTACCTGCCTTCCCACCAAAGCTTTCCTAGAAGCAGCTGAATCTTGACAGAAGGCAAAATCCATTTGACTTAACATGGAAACCTCAGGGGAATTTTAAAATTATTCCTGAATAATTTTAAAATCTAATTGTATTTACACTCCCAACTGCTATAAGCCCCTTTTCAAATTCATTGGCAAACAAGTGAAACACATCTGAGTTGTATGATTTATCACATGAGATTTCATCAAGGTAGCACTGCTGAAATGAACTGTGTATTCTCAAAAGCTAACAGGCAGATCCTGCCCCTTTTGGGCATGCTGGAGTTTTTGCCAGTGACTTTTTCAGGGGGAGTGTCTTATTTTGTTAATAAAAAAGCACTCTTCTGAAGAACATTTAATGTCATGACTTCTAACATTTGCTGCTGGAGATGTTTTGCAACATAATGATGAGAAAGCAGGATATAAATTATTAGACTCACAATTTCAATATTAATAATTCTTTGCTTTCTCACAGCACTTTTCAACATAGAAATTCAGTGCACCACTATGCATAGAAATGTATGTGACAGTAAACTAACAGGGCAATCATGTAAGATAGTGTTTGTTCCTCAGAGGCCAGCTGCTATTTAGCAAGGTGAAGCCACAGTTCACATCCCTTGGAAGGGGATGATGACAGCAAGAGGCAGCATCCTGCTACACTGCCTCGTCGTAGGATTGTAAAGCACCAACCATTCTCAGTGCCTTCTCAGTGGTGGGGTGTCAGCACTCCTCCAGATCTTAGTAGCTCTCAATTTTCAGGTCCCTAACGAGGGCCCTTCACTCTCAGTAACCAGGGAATATTCTCTGGAGACAGAAAATCCTGACAGTTCATATAATAAAAGACTGTCCCTTTCTGTTTTGGTCCCAAATCACTGCATTCAGAATCTGTTTTTTACAGGACTTTGCTCTTATTTAGGTGTATACAGCTGTAGATGGGAATGCAGACACAAGGAGGATCTGTATCTGATCTGCAGAATCAATTGCATGTGTACAAAGACCCAGAAAAAAACTGGTCCTTCACAGGTTCAGCAACATACATTCAATAATTCCAGGCTGTAAGCACTACATCCAACACAGTATTTATGACACTGAGTGCTCTCCATTTTTAGTCAATATTTAGTAAAATAATGTCTGGCACAATCTTTATGTACATTGTGATAAACAATGCTTTTTCTGTCTTGCAGCATTGAGTTGTGCTGCTTTAGCTTTAAGGGGTAAATAAATCAGTATACATTCATTGGACCAGATTAGTCTTGCAATTAGCAGATATGAAAAAAGCTTAATTATTACATTAAGCACATTAAAATTCATGATTAACTGTGTTGTTACAATGTTATGGCTGTGCTGATACCACAAAAAGAAAAAGCTAATACAAAAATAAAGGTTTTAATGCAAAAGTTAATTCAGCTAGATTGTGTACTGTGCCTTTTTTACAGTGCACAGGATAGAAGATACTCATTTTACTGCTCCTTAGTCAAAAATGCAGGAGCACTGCACACACAGGATAGCCACAGTGAGATTCTCACATCGTTGCAGTTCTCACACTTGGTGATTGTGCAATTGTATTAAAACTACATTAGCCTTGCATTATTAGCATTTAGTTTTCTTGTTTATTTTAAAGTCTGAGGGAAAAATAAACCAGTGGTATTGAATTTTATTCACTTACTACTGCCATTTACTTCCCCAAAAGTTTGCTCTGGCAAATACACACAAATATACATCATATAACTTGCTTTCCAAAGACCATTGACTGCAGCAGAACTAGTCACAATATTAAGTATAAACGCCTGCAACATTTTTATGGGATCAGACCCTTAATGTTGAAAAGGAATCATTTAAAATTCACACATTTGGTTGAAAGTGGGTGCTGAGTCACTGGATGGAGATACTTTTCATTTTGCAGCGTGATGTCTCTTGGTAACAGGCAGGAAATAACTTGTAAAGAGTAAAACCCTAGCAGCTAAGCAACAGCAATGTAAAACCTTATAAAGTTGTCCGGGCAAGGGAAAGACTTCCTATAGGTGTGTAATGAATGTGTTTAAATAAGAAATAAATATTTTTACTGTAGTAATTCTCTGAACATGCTATATTTTCAGAGTCCACATAATGACCCAAAAAAGAAGGCAGAGAGAAATCTAGGTTTATTCATAAAAAAACCCACAGATGCTGATGCAGTGGTCAAAAAAATTTTCTGGATATTTACTGGTGTTTATTTGCTGTGTTTCCAGTAAACCAAAGTCCACATTAGAAATGTAAAACTGGCAGATTTCAAAACATTTTTATGGTAGTATTCTCTTTTCAGCACATATTTCAGCCTTTTCTTGGTCTACTTTGAATTATGTAACAGTCATAGTAAGAGCATGTTTCCTGTGCCCACCAACTAACACACCACTACAGATGGGCAGCCCATGGGGCCTCCTGGAATCAAGGAGCAGGATTTTTTGTGGCTTTATTTACTGGTTTATTCTTCCATAGGAACAAAGCACTATTTGATCCCCCTTTTTTTTTTCCACTAAATCTCATTTGCTCAGTAGTTTACCCCCATCCATTTGTTCAACAGAGGTATTTACAGCACTAATAAAAGCATTTTTCTATGAAGGGTCAAAAATCATTGCTCTTAATACATTTGTGGATCCACTTTTGAACATCATCCATTAGTTGTAGCAGGTATACTACAGCAGAAACTGAAAAAAAACCCAACTTTTTTTAGTATCAGAATTAGTTAATAATTCAAGAATAAGTTAGAAAACAGTCTTTTATTTCTATCAATAATGTTACAACTATTGTCTTCATACATCGTTCTTTAGCCATCTACCTGCAGAGGGGAAAGCTACTGTGTTCTCACTGCCTAGCATGTGGGAATTTAGTGGTCTTCTCTTCCGATATGTTATGTCTGCAGATTAGAAGAGACACAGACTCATCCCTGGCCAGGAAGCTGCTGGCTCCATTCTCATTATGGCAGATTGATCAGTTTATACTGATTACAGGAAATGGCAGTTAACCGGGTGAATAAATAACACATCTGCGAACAGGGGTTATCTTAAAAGTTATTATTCCTTTCTCCAAAAGTGATCATGTAGAAAATCACAGGAGGGGCAACAGTGTTCTGTTTGATCACAGAAAGATTTTCTTAATTTCCAACAATGGCAGATGTTCACTACCCAATTTACACACAGAGGAAAAAGTAAGCATTTTATTCTGTCCCTGCAAAGTTTCCCTTGCAGACTTGCTGTGTCCCATCTAATATTAGCAGCTATTAGCACAGAGTGCCCTTGTGTAATTATTATGTCATTTTGAGAAGGAGTGGTAGGCTGATATTAAAAACACGGAAGAGTTGCACATTACCTGGGGTGCAGGCTGACAAAATGTCCTGTACCATGCATGTGCCTGGGACATGGGGCAGTACTTCCTGAGCGAGCTGTTTTGATTTGGGAAATGCTTCCCCCATCACACAGTGTGACCCAGTTTTTGTGCTTACTTCTTTGAGAGATGGGGAAAGGCTGGTGAGAAATGGAAGTGCAAGTTCACACACTGCAGTTCTCTGTCTTGAAATCAATCTATTACACTGACCACACTATCTGTGCTTGTTTAGGGAAGAAAGTTTAGTGGCCTGCACTGGGCAAGAGTATTTTACTCTTTTCATTTTTTCTCACTTATAAAAAAAATTATGTGAGTAAACTTTTTTCATTTGACCCATTCTCACTTATCTATATTTTAACATTATTGTGCTCCTTATATCCATTTCTAGTCTCATTCATAAGAAACCAGGTTTTTGCATTGTATTACAGAGTTATTTGCTTTACCAAGAGCATTACTAAAGTTTAAAATAAAAAGAAATTAAACTTTAATATCACTGTGAGTGTAGAATAAACATGTTGTTTGCAGTAGTTTTCACCCCCCTTTGCTTTTGGTGCTTATTATAACTTAATAAGTTTTTTATTTAGTTTGTAAAGTGCCCCTTTTCAGCCTTTAGCTGCTGGGTGACAGCATCTGTGATTTCCAATGATATTAAATTAAGTGAAAATTCAATCAACAAAAAGATTGTTACTTCCACAACTTCACTGAGTGGCTTGGGACCATATATAAGTTACACGTCTTTCACACAGGAAGCACAACAACTGTGTGAGCCAGTGTAACTTAAAGGAGATTTCCCAGAGAATGGAGTAGTTAACATACTATTTCCAGTGTATCGTGCCTGGTTTAATTACTGATTAGTTATCATTAATGACCATGGCTCAGCCCATCTTGGCAATAGGCATGCAGAGTGGCCTCTCCATTATTCTTCAAGAAGCAACTCATCTCCAGGTTCATCTTTATTATGTTCCCTGTGCTCTCAGAGCACAGGTTTCATTACTGGAGCAGTCCCCCTGCATGCCAGCAGGGACTTCTCTAGCTGAGGTAGGCTATGCAGAATAGTGTGTTGAGTAGAGGGCACAAGCATTTTGCTTAGAGCCTGAAGCGTGGACAACACGACACGTTTGTTCTTCTTTATGTTCCTGAAATGACTGGTAGGATCTGAGCTTGGTGCAAGAGCAAGAAAATAAAGGAATTACAAAAAAAAAAAAAAATCTGGTTGGTGCAATTAAGAAAAGGAAGAGATCTTTTTGTGCCTGCCATTCTCTCCTTTTCCTTTCTGCTGAGAAGCACTTCATTATCTTCTTCTTCCCATAACCATATTATAATCTTCTCTTTAACCAGTTCATAACAGGAAGCACAATGACTGAGAGTTCAACAAAATACCAGTAAAAACATCCCTTGGGAAACAGTTAAGTGGTCAAAGCTTGGAAATGTGGTTTATATTCTTGTATCTGCACTAACATTTTGCTTGCCTCCTCATACTCTTCTGTGACCATATCTAAATAAAACGTATAAACTAATTCCCCTTCCACCATACTCCCTTTTAGTCAGAAAGATGTGTTTATTTTTCACCACATAATTTTTACAGGGTTTTCCAATAGGACTTTACACAATCCCTGGCCTAGATCACTCATAGGGTAGCTACCAAAGAATAGTGATTTCCACCACAGTGGTGAGCTAATTTAATAATGTACACAAACGATAACTTACAGAACCAGAAAACCAGAGTATATGATGATAATCCCTGCACTTCTCAGCAAACACTTTGAGAAAGTGGGGATCAATGTCTAATAGTATCAGTTATTATTAGTATCCTCCTGACACATCTAGATTTTTCATTTAATTAAATACAGAAATGAGATCACTTTGAGAATATATTGGCAGAGAAACTTTACAAGAAATCTTGGAGGCTTGGGTGTTTGTGTTTTTTAAACCAGAGTAACTTTCTATCTTCTAACCATTGTTTGCAGAATCCCTTCCAAAGAACATGGTGTCCTTAGCTCAGGGAACATGGACTACAGAAAAAGGACTTAACTGATGGCAACATAATTCATTTTTCATTTTATATTAGTTTCTAGCTACAAATTTCTTTTCCAGATGGACTATGTGGTCTCTGGTACATTTCCTTGAACATGACAGTACAGTGGGTAAACGATTTGATGAAGGTCAGCAGTGTCAAAAAGAAAGACAAAAGCAAAGAAAAAGACACCAATCCAAATTCTTTATACTTGAATGTTCAGTTTTTTAGTTCTACCCCTGATCACTTAGGTGGTTGGGAGTTTTCAGTGAAGACTAGTGTATTTGGAAATATAGGCATGTATGGGTATAAGCAAAACAATAGGTGTCACCAGGTGTCACTATTACAAGGCTATTTTCTTTCTATGTGAGCAAATGGCCAGTTTGGGAAAGAGATATTGTTTTATAGAGCCATCAATGTAGGTGGAAAGGGGTCTGCAACTGCAGGAGAACTTGCTGTCTTCTCTGGGCTGGTGTCTTGCACATCATTGCACATCATTGATCACTGGGAACAGAGAGAGCCACTGGGCTGAGGTTCCTGCTAGAAGAAATTGCCTCAGGTACTGTTGTAGCACCTCTGTTCTGGAATTAATATGAATAGGCTTAAATAAACCAAAATGCATTGTAATATCTCCTGTAAATGCATCACTGCATCTTCTTCACAGACAAATTGCCTGCGGAGGCCTGATCATCTGCTGCTATCTAGCAAAAGATAGATGTAGTACTAAAACAAGTTGCACCGCTCGTGTGCTTTACAGTGTTGTTGTATTATATATCAAACAGAGAAAACAAGTGTAAATATTTGGAAAATAAATGGTAGACCATAAGGACAATGGTGACTGCAAACTTACTTTTACAATAAAATTGCAGACATAGACTTACCTTAACAAAGAATAAATACATACTATATTTGAATCAGGGTGTACCTTTCTCAGAGGATACCATGTGACTTCCCACAGTATCTTGCATTTCAGAAATCCTAACTGATGTGTAGGGAATGCACTGAATTACTCTCAGACTCAACCAGGGCTAAAGCTTTATGACAAATCCCACTTACATTCACAAGGAGGATGCAAAGAGCCCCACTTCTGTCTTGCCACAGGTGAGAAAGGCATAGACAGGCACAGAAGAGAGAGTTTGGATGTTTGCTGAAGGAAGCCATTTTGTCCAGCTATTGCATGAGAGAGGCAGTTGTCTAGATTGGTGTTTGTATACTACCGTTGAAGCAGCTGGCATAGCTGCAAACATTTGATATGAACTGAGGTCAATTAGTTTTGAGGAAGCTTTGCATTCAGCCTGGGAAATGTGCCTCTGCTGACCCCGGGGGGCTGAGCTGGGTGGAGACCTCAGCAGAGAAAGCACTGAAACACTCCAGGGCCTTAGTAATCCATCAGAGAATGCCATCTTCAGCAAAAGGAACTGCTAGCATGGAAAACTGTTTTCAACAGCCACCTTTCTCCAAAGCTCACTGCAGGCAATAGGAATCTGGTCGAATAGACTTTGCATCATTCCCTGTTTTGAAGATTTCTTGCTTCCTACCTAATATTGTGGCTCACGATGTGCTGCATTGCAGCTTTGTCTCTGGAAGAAGCAGCGTTGGAAATGATTAATCACTCTCCTCCTTGAGATATTGCCATATAGGCCTATAACTGTCATAAATAATATTGCAGTAATTTAACTTAAAAGTCATGATCTGTGGAAGAATCTAATCCTCTGAACATTCACAGCTGCCTGCCTTTCACTCTTTACCAGTAACTTTCACCTGATTCACTTCAGGGGGTAAACCTTTTTCAAGATATTTTCTTAGCTTTGCTTCAGGAAACACTATCCTTTTCTCTGCATGCTCTGACATTGTTTCTTCCCCTGAAAGCTGGTGCCCTTGGACATTTGAACCTCATTAAATTTAGAAAGGCTGGTGACTTGGTTTTGTTCCCATAGTGATGTTGCAAATCTCGTAATTTGCAAGGGAATTGCATGAGATTCTTTTTAAACAGATTCATGTTCTCCTGTGGTTGCTGCACTAAGTCTAATATCACATCCCTTTTTATTTAGAACACATCTATCTGAGACCTTTCCATGAGACATAGAGCTTTATAGCAATGTAGGGAAAAGGACACAATGCAGCCAGAAGTAACTACTGGGTACCTTTAACAGTGGGCAATCTGCAGAAGGTAAAAAAAAAAAAAAAACAAAAAATATATTGAGGCAAAAAGCCTGACAGATAAGATATATATTGATGTAAATTGAGGGCAGATTTTAGATACATGGGAAAGTGTTCACAGTCCTCTCACCTGTGTCAGGATAAGGCATGTGACAGGGGACTTACCTGTGCCAGAGTAACAGCCCTCTAATAAGTAACAATTCCTTCTTATGGGTCAGCAAGCAGTGTCCTGATCACAACTGCCACAGCCTGTAGGTGCTGACTAGCATGTGTCCATCTTAAGCACTTGCTCCTGGGCACTCAAAGGATGACCGATTTTATTAAGCCAGTTTGAGGCCATCAAAAATATGATATTCCTGATAGCTCAGGACTAAAATAAGGTAGTGCATTACATATTGTGTAATAAAGATAGCTGGAAGCATTAAAAAATGGCTGGAGATATCACCAACATTAATATTTGATTCAAGATCTTTTAGTTGTCTGTGGCATATTTTGATTGAGGAGGCTTGTGAGTATATTTATTTATTTTTAGATTTATGTAAATGTGCACAGTCAACATCTCTTGAGGCACCAGTATGGCATCCAGTAATATATACTGCGTAAGTCCATTTCCATCAGAGCAAAGAAGCAATCCTGCTCATGCCACCCAAATTTAAGAAAAAAAACCCAACTTGCTAAATTCCCTGAGGGGGCCATTGGCAAAGTATGTAACAGCTTATAGCACTTCCACTGGGCTGGCAGCAGAGCCAGCACGATACCAGGAAGGAATTTGTGTTTCAGGGTCACAGACGCTGGTCCAACGCAGCTTGGCCAGGTTCAGTGACCCAGAGGGTGTTTGCACGGCACCCCAGCCAGCCTGGCAGCACGTTGGAGGAAAGACAGCTCTTGTGCTGCTCCTGCTCCACATCATGCTTCAGTCTGTTAACTGGAAACCATCTGCAGGGGAAGCCAGGAGCCCCAGTAGCAGGCAAATGGCCTCAGGCAGTGATGCACAGCCCCGCCCAGTCTTCCCCAGGGTAGGCAGTCTGTGGGCACTGTATGTGAGCTCTGCAGGAACAGCCAGTCCGTCAGCCCTCGTGGAGGGCAGCTGTGAGCTCGAGGTTGAGATATTCCTGAGCCTACCTAAAGGCAGAGCGTGTTCATGCAGAAAGGCACGTGCCTGCAGCCCATGCTCCCTCCCGGGGCCACATAGGCTTGCCGATGTGTATTTTGGATTGAGGTAGATAACATGTTTGATTTTCTTTTTTAGTTCCAGCTCTAACATCCTGGCTGCCAATGAAATGATACATGATTATCCTTTAAAAACAAAATCTATCTTGCCAAGCCCTAGTAAAGCAGCTTTCTAAATAGGTTTTTCTGATGGGGGATTTGTTGTAATGAAGAGTCTTATGAAAAGTATATGTAGTTTGCAATGATTCATGGAGCCAGTGTATGACTACATGGTGGCTGTTATACTAAAGCAGCACAGCTGATTGAAGGAATGCCCAGGTTCTGTGTTGAGGGGTGGTGTCTGGGCACATCATAGGCATGCTGTAGGGGAGGCTGGCTCTTACCTGTCCTGGCTCCAGCTTTTTCCTTTCCAAACAATAGCCTATGAGGCTGTCTGATCTACAGGCTTTCCCTGAAGAGCTCCACTCCCCACAGCCACTCATATGTGTGTCTGCTAGGCTTACTCTGATGGGGAGACTGTGTGCTCTGCCACAGTAGGCGGTCCAAGGATGCGTAGCGCTTGGTGTCAAGGAGGGGACATCCAACATGTTACGGGTTACAGTGGGCAGGCCCTGTCTGTTCCCATGGACTGAGCACTCATTCAGTGCTGAAACACAACTCGAGTGGTTTGATTTAACCACTTTGCTTTTCCCCAAGCCTGAGTGGGTCGAACTCTCTAATGAGGGCTGGGTTTACAATATTTTTGACCAAGATACTTTTTCATATAGAAATACAACTATTATCAGAGATTGAATTGCAAAATGTCATCTTGTATTTTTTTAAAAAGAAACATTTCTGACAAACATTTGTGGATTTTCTATTGTTTTGAAAGCATAGAGAAACATCTGTCCTTTGCAAAATCCTATGATTTTCTGTTTCCTTTGGAAAAGTGGAGTGACATTGAATTTTTTTTTTAAAATAAGGGCTAAAGATGAGCGAAACTAGGCCCTCAGCTTCTATGTTTTTTTTTCCAACAGCAACATTTCAATACTCTTAAAATTTTTTTACAGTTTACACTCCATTTTTAGTTAATTAAAATACCACTTAAACAGGTCTTTTATGCCTTGGTTTTCTGTCAAGTGGGGACAATTAGTAAAACGCTTTCTTAAAGAAAAAAACTAAAGATAAATTAGAAGGTGATCTCCCCACTCGCACACTCTTATTTATTTTCCAGATCATCATCTCTATTTTGCAGAATGAGTTGAGTGAAGATGAGGGCTAAAGCCTTCCTCTGACCCTATTTCCCCTCCTAAATTTTCCTGTACTCAAACACAGTCATTTTTTCACTTTCATCTCCATTTCATGTAAGGAAATGTGAGGTAAGAGAGGGAGTTTCTTGCTCCATCTCATTCAAGGAGAAGTTTTGAAAAAAATAATAAAGAGAAAATGGTCAACTGAAAATCTTACTTTCCAGAAATATTTCAGGACAGAAATCCTGCCTGTCCTACCAGGACACTAGCACTCCTCACCTTGAGATGTCCCCATTACCTGCCACCATGGACGTCCCACCCATGGAAGGTCTCTCTCTTCTTTCTCCTGGCTCCTCTAAGTTAAGAAATAAACACGGTTTTAGGCTTGTCACTGTTTTGCTCTGGTTGGCAACTTCCAGCTTTCTGAGGATTTCTTCTGTCTAATTGTTTTGGTAAGTAATTCAGCTGCAGCTACAGGACAACAGCGATTCCTCGTGGCTGACATGGGCTGCTTTGTGTCACGTCACAATGTTTTTGGAAAATTGTTAGCTTGCACTGTGGTAATTCAGTTTTGATGAATACCCCCTAACTTAATTTACTCTGTGGCAAAACACAATTGTATAAACAAATTGGTTCTGTCCACACCCATCATACTTTCACAGGGCATCATTTTAATATTAACCACTTTGAGCTATGATGGATTATAGTGTTGACCCTGAAGCAGGAATGTGTTTGTAAGCATGGGGCAGGTGGTTTTAGTTTCACAGTACAGCTTTTACAGAGATTGTTCATTGAATGTGAGAATAACAGACAAAAAAAAGAAAAGTATCAGGAAAGGTGAGTTGTGATGGCAGCTGCGAAACCGTGGCAGGGATGGGACACCACTGCATGAGTTCCCACACAGGATCGAATGCAGTGACAGTCTCTGTTCCAAGGAATGCTTAGCACAAATACTACAGAAACAAATTTTAGTTCAGCAATTATGTTAAAAATGTGTAAAATATTCCCTATCATTATCATTGGAGATACCACAAAGTAGTTAAAGAAAATTAAAAGTCCCTTTCTGTGATACCAGGAACAACCTACAGCTTGTTGCACAGTTCAGGCTGTGTCTGCGCCTCACAGCCAGTGCACGTGGCTGCTGCTGGGCCTGCATCTGGGTCACCACATGCCACTGAACTATACCTGCTCCAAAGCCCCACAATACCTCCTGGTGACTAAAGCAGCCTGGTCTAAAACTGCTGCTGTAATCTGAAATATGATTTGTAGTCCTAAAATCTGGATAACTGCCTTAATTAAGTTTGATGCAGACATACCTATGGTCACTGACTGTGGGGTTGTGTTGCGGTGAGGAACACCATTTTAGTTTTTGGATATCAGACTATTAAAGGCAAAATCAATAGGGATTTGCTGTGTTATGTTTGCTTTAAATTATGGAAGTGTTTTAAACAAATATTATCAAAATTGTAATATTTGAGCCTAATAAAAGAAGGAAAGCAACATTAGAGGAGTGTTAACAACAGCAAGGCAATTCTGGTCCCTTCGTTTCCTTCAGAGCCACCCTGTGAGTTTGACTTTCATTTACACAATGGCCGCTTTGTGGAGGCACAGCTTTACCTGGGAAAAAGGATGATGGAATATTTTTTAAGAGACCAAAGAAACTGACTCCCTTTACCCTGCTACAAAAGTGCAGTGTGAAGCTGGCCAGGCTCACCTTTTAAAAAAATCCTGATAACCCTATTGATCAGAGGGAGATTATATCAAAGGTCAGATCAGCCCAGTGTTACTTCCAGAATCACCATTATCACCACCGGTCCCCACCCCATGTTCTCCAAATGTCCAGTTTGAACCCACACATGTGTCCAGGCACTCTCAAGGTAAACATGTGGCACAAGCTCTTTGCAGATTTTCCTTTAATAGATCAAGATGGTCTTAAGAAGGTGTTTAGCATATGCTTCCCATTTGCCCCCTCTCTGATGCACAGAGGGGTCTAGTCAGTCTGCAGATACTTCCTGCTGCCCAGGTGCCTGGCAATGAAGGCTAGGTGCTATTTTAAAATCTCACTAGCATTAATGTTGCATATTTTGACACGTAAATGCATGTAAAAGTTTGGCTCTTACTTCTCACCAAACCCTCTGTGCATGCCAAGCTGCACCATATTCAGTCCCTTTGTAATGCGAGGCAAATGGGAGGTGGCTGGCACCCACAACAGGAGGGGGCTGTGTGTCCCCAGCCCAGCGCAGCACCTGGTAGACAGGCAGCTATGGCCAGCTTGCCAGTGAGTCAGTCATGCTTGTTTGAAGTCTTATGTGTAGGTTTCAGCAAGTGGTAAAGACTAGTGTAGGTGCAAATAAACGTTTAAAGAAATTTACTTTCAGAAATCAGTTGTGATCTTGTCTTGGGCCCAGGGTGTTCATCACAAATAAGGTTCATTTTTTGCAGCATCTGCCTAAGCACCTCCTTTTTCTAAACTGTGGATCTGTTATTAAAGGAGAAAGCTGGAAATCTAAAAATTACTGGCCTAAGTCATATACAGGGTTTACATGGTGTTAAGCTAAGGATGCTTTACACAGCAGCCAGAAGCCATAGGAAGAGTGTGTTGCTAGTTCGTTCTGCTCTCTGATTGTAGTAAGCTTTGTTTTTTAACAGGGATCTTTGGTCAATAATATCTTGGACAAATTCAGGTTTCCCTACACCTTTGTGAACATTTGTGGCTAATAGAGAACATGGTCAGACAGACAATAACAAATTGCATTTAAATTGCTTATTCACAGGCAGCTTCAAAACTGCTTTTGTGTCTTGAAGTAGTTTTGCAGAACTAAAAGAGATTTTTAGTGATAGACTGCATTGGCCTTCAGGAACTAGAATTGTTCAACAGTGTCATGGGTTATAAACTCTTACCTTGCACTCCAAACGCTGCATATGCATCTGTCATTTCCCACCAAGTAAAGCACATGTCTGAGTGCTGGTCTGAGCAGGAATGGATGTAACTACATACTCATATGCTTTGCTGTCTTGGGACTTGGGGTATGACTGTAAGCCTGTGCATAAATATTTGCAGTATTGGGGCTATAATAATTGCTCCATTTTACAAAAATGGATACAAAATGGGATAAAAAATTGAATCAAAATGTTCCCTCTTAATACAGAGCAGATATCTTTTAACCAACATTTTGGAGTTTGATCTTTTGAATTTTATTGTTGGTTTCACGACTTGCTCAATCTGTCTCCGATCTGCCATGAAATGTTAGGTTATTTCCACCAAAGGTGGTCTCTGTATTAAGATGCAAGCTGCTTTAACAGTAGATTAACCACTGTGATTAATGATGATAATAGATTAATTCTTTTGTCACTAACAAAACTGCATGGCTGCGTATAAGCTTTAAAACCAGAATTAAAAAATAGCATTGTTTAATCTGTTTCAAGAAGATGCCTTGGGATATTGATCCAGCCTGTGACCCTGCTTATAAGGATACTCTCTGCCTGCTGCAGTGTGCTTAGATACAATCTAATAAGAGCTCATTGAATAATAAACAATGGTAGCCACCCAATCCTAAAAATTTAGATTGACGGAATTCCCTCCCCAGTGAAGTGAAAAAACCTAGAGCTGCCCATAAACCCATTACTCTCCACTCACCCATAAGCCAATAGAAGATCTTGGATTATTGGAACTCTTAGCTTTAAGAGAAATTGCTTTCCTAAATTTGACCTCTCATACTAAATATAAAATATGGACCATTGGTAAATGAAGGGATTGCAGCCCAAATAGCTATCATCTCTCAGTGGCAAAGGTTAGAAGGTTGATGCACATTGGCTCTATGGGGATGGGGATGTTGGTGACCTTTTGGCATGAAAATGGTCACTTGGAGCTGTAATGTGAGAGAAGGGGGTCGGGTATTAGCCACTAAAGACTCTCTGATGCTGTGTCCTTGTTAAGCTTTTACAGAAAAAGCCATGGAGGCATTGTGGGAAACAGCATCAAATCCCATCTACCAGATCTGAATATGATACAGAGGAGAAGTGAAACTGGATATATGCTCCATTTAGGTAACATTTCTTCACTCCTTAAAAGGACAAATGTCATCTGAGCTTATATAGAGAGTTCATTTCAAAGAAAAAGAAGGTAAAAAGGCAATTTAGGTGTGTTTGGATTAATCTTTTGCCGCTCCTGGACTCAACATTATGTTTGACTGCTCGTGATGGGACAAGTCTATGAGTAGCAAAGATGCACTCCCTTTTCTTATTTACTTAAGGAATTAAGTATTGTAGAAAGCAAAACAAAAATACAGTATGTGGTTAAACGAAATTGCCGCTGTCCGTACCCTGTGTTTTAGTGTAATTCCTGTAAATGATTGTGAGGGACTATAGAGGGAAACACAGTGAACACAATGTTCCCTTTTGATCAGCAGCTTTTAACAAAGGAAGGATGTTGAACATCTGAAAGTAGGGAGTGCAGAGTTCACTGCAGGTCACCGTTAAGGACAAGAACAAGGTAATGTAAGAGGCTGTGTGATTCCAGGTTGACAGGAGGATTTTAAAAGATCAAAAGTGTTTTATGTATATGTTACAGAAGACCAGAAGTGTTTTCAGTCAACATATGAAAATGCTAATGTTTAGAAATTATGAAAGCAAGACAAATGTGGTGGCAAATTCTGAGTCATCAAAACAACAAGTATTCTTAGTCTGTGGTTTTTAAAAGATTATTGCAAATTGTCCATCAGTGCAGGTGTGGTAAAAATGGTTCGCATTGTGCTCTCTTCCTTTTAGTAACAGCAATAGAAATATTTCTACTGTATAATTAAGGAGCTGGAGAGAAAAGAAAGAAACAATTAATAGCTGTTTCTGATAGAACCTTCATCAGTTTAGTGTGAAAAAGAAAAATGATGGAGTAATATTGCCACCAGCAATTCCTCAGTCAGGTGACTTTTTTGCTAGATCAATTCTGGTTGCTAAGCAACAAGCAAAAAGGCATGATTACGTTTTGGTAAATCTTTTATTTTTTAATATTATTCTGTGCTGGAGTTTCACGTACTGTATCTATTACTGCTGCTTTTGATTTAAGACTCACGGTACCTTCTGAGCCATAAAAGCCCATCTTTTCTTATTTAAAAGGGGCTAGCTTATTTAGTTTTCAGAAAAACTTTGGTTGTTAATACACGTTTGAAAATACAGAACTGAGCCAGTCATTAGAGAATTTGTTAAAACAAAGCAATGGAAAAATCATTAAAACAACTCTGACATTTTTGGTTAATGATATCTACATTAATGAGTTAATTGCCAATGCATCACATTTTATGCCACTATCAAATATTAATGTTATCAGTATTATAATAATAGCATCTATTGATATAATTGAAGCTTGCTTTCCAATAGGTGTCACCATGAATAATACCATTGCACTATTAAAATCAATAATAAGAATATTAGGAGGTCATTATAAAACGTCAATACAATGAAAACCGCTTAAATAATGCTTGATATAAAACAAACTGACTAAATATACTAAGCTATAATTTAAAAGAATAAATTCACAACCCTATGTATAACAGTTTGGACATTGCAAAACTTTATCATTCTTAAAAGCATCAGACTGAAGCTAATAGTACAATATAGCTATGATGAAAAGAAAAACATTGCACATTCAGTGAAAAAAATATTTAAAGAGTATATGATATATCTGAGGAAATTATAACTTTTGGAAGTGGTTTGATGTTACATTTAAGGTAAAGCCTTTGTGTTGCAACAGTCCAAAATCTGCTAGCAAATGTCGATGCTTGTCTTCCTTTGAGGTCAGTTCAAGCCAGGCACACAGCTGTGACTTGGAAGGACGCGTGCCTAGCTGGCTTACACTGTGTATAAAGAAATCAGCAGCCCAGCCCTGGAAGAGGTCTGGAAAGACAAAATTCCAATTTTCCAACATGAAACATCTTCTCAATATGTGGCCATTGCTGTTCCATTTCAACAGTGGCAAATTGGCAGAAGGAAAACGGTCTAAGTGTAATTCTCCATGCCATTCAGCAACTGTCAATGATGCTGAAAAAGAAAGGTTGCAAGAAGCCTTCAAAAATTTAGCACATGGGTAAAGCCAGTGCTGTTTGGGTGGAAGAGCAAGCAGGGCAAATATTTGGAAAAAAAAAAAGCACAATTAAGGTTCTTAATTGCCATCCAGGAGACAGGACAAAACACTCACAATAGTCTTGACTGTTGTGGGCACCAGCCTTCATCCTGACAGATGTTAGGTGGTCACTAGCAGCTGCCCAGTGTGGGGGCATTTGCTCCTACACTGAAGTTTTCTTTGTCATGTCTGTGCCCTGAAACAAGGAGGATGATTACCTCCCTACAGCTGTGTAATCGAACAGAGCAGAGGAGGGCTGGGGAAAGCAACCTCCAGAGATTGCAAGGGTGGCCCATCTTAAGAAACACTGATCCTCAAACACATGCCTTGCCACTGGGGAGTAGCAATTTACTGCAGAAAATAATTTTATATTACTTTCCATCCTGCGTAGTATTCTAAGCTGGGTGGAAGGCAACAGGGCAGGCACGCAGAAGCCAGGTCCAAGCACCTCTTCCCACGCTAGAGGTGGGCAGCAGCCATGGCAGCTTTTTCCAAGGCACCATAGCATAAGTTATAATTAAACTGACAGAGGCCAATGGTACTTCGAACAAGCATCCAAATTTTTAGCTCTGGCTGTCTTGCCATTTTTGACTGCCTGTCATACTGGTCTCCATTCCTCACCAAGCAGGGTTTGCTGCTGGAGATGCAGTGCATTTGAAAGTTTACCTGGGAACTCTGCAAATCAAAATTGTTAATCTGAAGGCTTTTTATTACCAGTGTTGTCTTCAGCAATGTCTGCCAAAAAAGTTTTAAGACAACTCAGATTTAATGGCCCAAAAACATTTGACATTTACTTCATTACTCAGTGGACTGCATTCTCTTTAAATAAATTTTTCAGCGATCTGGATTTTCACCATGAAAATCTGTACAGTGAACTCCTAGTTTATTATGCCTACTTGAAAAGGGTAATTTAATAAGGCATCAGTACAAATACTTAATTGTGCAATGGCTATTGACAATGCCTTTAAACAGTTGCATATTTGCCAGATTTAGCTAATGGAAGTAGAATTGCCACTTAATGTCTCAGTTTGCACTGGCTGAAAATAAATAGTATCTGACATTCCTTTGGCTTTTAAAGGACATATTTAGCTATTTACAGTCAGATTGATCTATTGTTGCATTTATGTTTCTTGTGTGAAAAAGTATGAAGTAATTCAGATGAAGATACTTATTTACACATTCAGTATTTGTAACAGCTTCACGTAGTCTGATGTTTCACAGACCTGAGATATTGATATGAGAGAGAGTTGAGTGAAAATAACTTGATAAAATCTATTTTTTCCAAAATGTGTGGATTTGTCAAGTGTGAAATAATTTGCTGGAAGAGGCTACCTTTAATGACATCTCCATTTATAAGAAGTTTTGAAAAATAAGTTACAAATTCTTCATACAACATTTTGCATCATCTTCTAAAAGTTCAGTTTCATTACATTTTGTCTGGAAATGTAAATTATAACAAAAATAAGTCAAAGACAAAAGTGTAAAAGCAAAATTATGGCATTTTGAACATATGAAAGAAAAATATTCTGATTGGCATAAGCTGGAATTTTTCATAAGATTTTGGTTCAAAAATCTTTTACAGTGTTTCATTCTGATTTAGGATGCAAATGAGATCTGCAATATTGAAAATGTTCATAAGATGGGAAAATTATTTTATATTGAGTTTCAGTGCAGATACATCTAACTCATTTTGTATTCTGTTAGAAATATAATTACTTATCTCTATACTTCCCCTTTCCTCACACCTCATTTAAGAAGCAAAAAACTTTTTCTAATGAAGCAACTTATCATCACATTAAGAGGCTCGGTAGCGATTGAATTATGAGTATTGTGATCCTGCAATTCTTCAATGGCCAGTGAATTTTTAACTTTTGTAATGAATGTACTGAAAAGTGTGAACCTACTTAATTCTGATGAAAGAATTTTTTACATTTAACAATCCTCTGTAAATGTTAAGGTTTGTTTGTAGGCTGGTGTGTAAAAAAGTTTCTACTTTAGATTTCTGAATTGTTAAGAGAGCATTGAGAAAATGTAAACATCTGAGAGGTGCAATTTATTTACGTTAGGTTTCACTTTGTTCTATTGGAAGAGCAATGCTTTGCTGAACACAAGGTTTGGTTTTCAAAAATTGAGCTGGTCTCTGCTTGGACAACATATACAGATACTTTTGGCATTTTAATTTCCATTGCTTATATAAATCCAGGAATGACTTTGTGCCTTGCACAGCTCAAACCACAGGGCAGGACCAGGGTTGGCAGCCAAAGGAAGATCTCTACAATTTGGGATTAGGTTTTGCTAAGTTTCTGTGCTCCCTGGGAGCAAGCGTGAATGATGAAAGAGCTTTTCTTGGCTGAGCCAGTGACCACGGCTTCCTTGTTTCCAGTCTTTCTTTGGATCTCAGGACTGAGGAGTGCCATGCCTGAGAGCAATAGCTATTTCCATGCACAAGGTTTAGTGCTCGAAGGGAGTTTAAGTGTTTTCTACCTTGCTTCCCATTGCCTGAGAACAAAGAATAAAGCATAAATTCATGTCTCTCAAATTTCCCCTTTGTGACTACTGATTTGTGGATGACTTGAAATCAGCCCTTGAATCTACATTTTCCAGAATCCAGAGAAATTCAGCCAGACTTTGCTGCCTAGACCAATTGCACCATGCATAAACAATAAGTAATTATAAATACCCGTATTTTTAGTCTTAAGTGCTTAGTCAGAGACTTATGAACAGGCATAAACACAGGAATTTGTTACTCTAAGCTCTGCCTCCCCAGACTGGAGATGGCCTCCAGCAGGCTGCCAATTCTGAGCCTGGAGAATGGCTGAGGGTAAATGGTGACAGAAGTTCTATCAAATATGCAAGGCTGGAGCCATTAAGTGCTCTAAGAGAACAAAAAACCTTCAAATTTAACATGGGAATTTTATGGATAGTCAGGATATGGAATATATTCTAATGCTGTAATGACTTGTTTGAATAACTTGGTGACAGATACTTATAAAACTGCCAGTCAGTCAGCTCTGAAAATATTCATTTTAGACAAAATAGTAAGAAGCACCTAGATTAAAATATGTGCATTAATCAGATGAGGATTAACCTCTGAGATTGATGCTGTGTACTTTGTACCATCCATTCTTTTGCATTGGCCATATTTAAGTTTAAATTAAAAGGCTGCATTAATTTACTTTGTTAATTAGCAGCTCGCTTCCATTAGGAAGCCTTTCTGCAGTCCTTCCAGCTACTGACTGCATCCATTGTCTTCCATGTGCATGATCATCATGTGTCACCAAGCCAAGAAACATGGCCCCATGGTTTGGGTGCTAGAACTCAAGCTGGACATGTCATGAAACTTGTTGAATAACAGGGATGGATCAATATATTGAGGTTTAAAGGAGGATCAAACATGATGAGAGAAGAGACCATATGGGTAATGTTTCCTTTACTCCTACTGTGACTATTCACCAAGAAGGTACCCTGACACTCTTGTGGACAAAACTGCTGCTGAACAAGCTGCCATTTCTTTTTATGTGAACCAGCAAGTCTGATGATTAATTCCGGGGGGGACGGGGGGGGAGGGTGTGGTGTGTCAGTTCAGAGATAAATTTTGGCACATGTTACAAGTCCACTCTACTTAAAATCTCAGTCAATTGCTTTTGAGGCATTTAAGGTTTGGGGGATTTTTTTTCCTATACATTTGGTTGGTTAATTTTGCTGATGCATATTCTCAGATGGAAATAACCATTGGAATGAGAAATAGTAGTAGCAAGCTTAATACCTAGATTCTCAGTTTCCAAAACTTCTGATGTGGCATAGAGAGGAACTGACTTTCCAGTCATACCATGATGTCCTTTTGTACCTCCTCTTGCTTGGCAGCAACATACAAGCTATGTGAATTCAGTTAGCTCACTGTTCTTTTGACTCTAAAACAGTGGTTAAGAGTTGCTTTAGATTCCCTCCTTTAACTCTGTTTTTCCTGGCTGATTTTATTTCTGTCTTCTCTGAAGTGCTCAGTTGGTTGCATGTCCATTGACGTTTCCCTGAGAAGAGCTTGGCGTTTCTGTGGGCCCACACTGCATTGTACTGCATCTTTCTGCACAATTCTTTGTAATGATCTCAAAGTCATGTCAGATAGAGAGAAAATTCATTCTCTTTTGTGATCAGTCTATGCTGAACCATTCCTTAATTCTGTGTGTTCTTGAAATGCAGGTACTATATGGTGATAAGGAATTATGTTTGGTTTAGAAGATATCAAATCTTTCCCCTGGAGAAGACCACTGCCTGCAATGTTATAGTGAGTCATGCAATAATATATGGAGAGGGACAGAACACAGAACGGTAGTACCAAGTGGTGAAAACAGGACAAAGGAGGAAGCAGCAAAGAAATTACATTATGACCCTTGAGTCCAGCAGGATTTATCCTTCTGTACTCAGTAGTCTAAGGATAGCTTACTTCCAATGGTGCAATGACACAAACTGCCACCTAAGCTACAGGTTCTTATATTTGGAATTTGCTCTCAATTGATTTAGATTTTCCAAAGTTCATTATTTCAACATTAAACAGCACTGGAAAATTCCACTCACTGCTGCGGAAAGAATAGATTTTTGCAGCAAAAAGGAGTGAATAAAAAGCCACTGCCTATGGTTTGTCTATGAAAAAGTGCACATGGGACCTCCTGTGCATGCATATGTATTTGTGTTTGTGTGTATATTCATTCTTTGGTATTTTTTCAGCAGTGAAGCAGATACTCCAAACTCTCAGGCATTTACCTAATTCTGTTGAATAGGTGTTGCCATATCATTGGGAAAGTTTTTCTATTGAGATATGGGGCACACCGGCTATGTAAGGGAAAACTATTTCATGCTTCCACGGAGTACAAATCTGTAACCAAACTTTCACTCAAAAGCTTGTAAATGTCCACAGGGAAGATAACAATTTTCTCCTCTTGCCACTGTTTTGTTAAAACTAATAATAGAGAAAAAAAAATACTTAAAACAAGGAGTAATAAAAAAGTAATCCATAGTCTGGGGCCTTGTGTAAACGTGAAGAATTTATTACATTTTTTTCTTATTCCAGGTGGAGATTGTTAAAGGCAGGCTTACTCCTCCTGAACCGTTCAAAATTTACTTTCTTGGAGTACAAAGTTTCACTAAGTGTCTTAAAATCAACCTCAAGCTGGATGGTCTGAAAACATGATAGCTGAAGCAATACAAGCAGGGTATTATAAGGGAAAAATAAGTATGGGGGGAAACTCTGTGGGTGCCCTTCTGGGGCTTGTCCCTGGCAGGGTCCCAGGAGAGGCCTGGGAGGGCAGACTGGTGCCCTCCCAGAGGAATTGGCACCTCCAGAGAAGGGAAAGGGCTCAGATGCACTGGGGAAAATGGAACCAACATCTGCAAAATAGTCCTTAGAAAGAAAAGGAAAAAAAATGCAGAGACAAGCCAGCCAGAAGCCCAAAGGAGCTGGAGCAGCAGTGCCCTGGGCTCGGTTCAGTTCAGGTATTTTCTGCCCTCTTCACGGACTGCTGCTTTGTCACTATGTGAGTCCAGTTCCCTCCACTCAACATGCTGTCCCCACTTAACCTACACCTTCACAATTGACCTCACACCTCTCCCAAAACCTGTACAGGTAACCACTGTTTGGTGCTGGGACATGGTTGGGATGTGCATTCAGGACCTTATTCCTATTGTCCTGTGCTTTCTATTAAGATTACAAGCTTCTTGGGACAGACTTTGTAGTTTATTTTTACAGGCTGTAAAACAGGGTCTAATTTTATGGTCTCCAAATAATGGCTATCATTATGCACTCCACTATAAGCCCAGTGTCTCATAATTAATGAAAACTACTCAGGTAGCAAGGTCAAGGTGAAAAACTCTTCCTGTTGGTCTGAAGCACTTTTTCCATTTACTTATTAATATTCTAACTGTTGTTGAATTGTGGCTGTGAACTCTTTCCATCTGGCATTTTAGATCACAGCAGTTTCACCAGGAGAGGACCTGATTCTGAAAACCTTAATAATTTGTTCAGTGTCAGCTAATGGAAGTCTTCCTATGGAAGACACTTAGCCTTTCCATGCTAATGCATGTCCTTCTCTTTCTCTATGTTCAGTGAGACCTGTGTCACAGTTATACTAATACTTGCTGCTAATAAAATTATGATTGTTACCTCTTATAGTTGAGATAAACTCTAATCTTTTTGGAAACCTTATATTTTGTTGAGGAAATAAAAAATAAAATATTTGAAAGCTCACTTCTATCTTTTTAAGCAACCAAAAATATGCAAGTTGTGTATGTTTGTTTCCAAACATAAGTCTGTTTGTAAATGAGATATATTTATATCTTCATTTCTACACTGTATCAAATTTTTAACTTAATGAGACTTTCAGGTATAAGACCCTATCAGCTACAGGTCAGCAGCAAGAACCATTATTCTTTTCTGCAGGGAAAGTTAAGGTTCTTGCTCCAATCTCATAATGTTTTTAAGGTAGACTGTTAAGGTGTATTAGGCATGCTATGGAAAGCTACACAGAATACCAATATGTAACACCAGGGTGAACCCTCTTTCTTTTATAAATCCTCCACAAAGCCTTACAGATGCATAGTCTGTGCAGGACTCATCGTTAAGAGTCTAAAACCACACAAAGGCTTACGAACATCAAATGAGTCTGTATGTCAGACATGAACAAAGGAAAATGGCTTATTTTGACTGTACACATGTTATCTTGCAGCAAAATATCTAGGCCTACTCCCTATATATTACCTATTTTATTATTTTTATTATAGATAGTATTACAAGTGCTAATAGATCTGACTGAGTTCACAGGTTACCCTGGCAAAAAAAATGACTGTGCACATTGTTCTGCATCTGACAAAGTTGAGTTTGTTGTTCAGCCCCAGCATTCTCTTCTCTTGTTCCTACCTGTAGCACAGGAAATGGATATATGCATGGATGAGGTAAAGGTGGTCGACATCAAATCTGAAAGAGTATGTCCCTGAATGACACCATCATTCAGTATCTGGGAAATTTGTAAATATTTGATCAGCTCTGAAATTAACAGAAAAAATAGCCACAGTCAAATTGCACAGTAACTCTTGGATCTGCAGACACACTGCAGGACAGGCAAGGCAGAGCCTGACTGCTTGGTAGTGCGGCATGGGATGGCACAGCCTCCATGCTCTGAGACCTAAACCTGTCACGCCAGCAGCCAGTGCCTCCTGAGCGCAGGTTTGGTGTTTGCCTGTGCAGTAAAGTTGCCTGCAGTCACACGTGCATAGCTTAGTAACATCAAGGGAAACATTTCCATGGAACTCAGTAGGTTTCAAATTGAGTGTGCTCTGCGCACCATAAATGACAGCTGTAACATTCTGCACATTTGGATCTGTTAGTGCATGTTTCACCATTCCATGACAATGTGGTAGAAAGAGGTCAGTATCATAAAGATATACAAGAATATAGTTACTGTACATAAAATAGAGTTCTAGTTCACCCTGCACATAATATGCTATAAAAGGGATGCTGACTGCTTAGTAGATTCCCCAATTCTTCACAAAGTTTAGTGGCAGAATTCAGTTCTTAGTTACAGATGGATTGCTGAAAAGGAAATTGCTACTTGAAGACAAATTCTGACCTCGCTTGCCAGATTATAAATGCAGTGATCCCTCTGGCTTTGGTGAAGTCATCTGTGCTTGGAAGAGTGTAAATGAGAGAGAAATGGGAACTGTATTATAAAAATTCAACACTTGGGATACTTCATGAGATAATGCATTAGGGCATTAAAACATGAGCTAAGGTACATATGCATTCTATCCCATGAAAAGTCTACTTTTGATCTACGTTAAGATATGTTTAGGATTCAGTCTTTATTCTGGATTCCCCCATTTATGATAATAACATTAACACTGCTGTCCCCTTCTGATGTGGTGTCAGTTACGCTCTTCACTTTCATGGAGTAACACTTTGAAATTTCAAAATACTTGAAGATACTGTAACAGCCAGTGCTGCCAATATAGCATGGAACTGCTACTTCACAATTCAAGTAGTCAGCTATTGACTCATGGCAATCTATATCTGCATTAAAATGGTGAGTTTTGGATTAATGTGGAGCTGAAAGCCCAACTGAGGCTCTTTGCTGCCAGCCTGTCTCTGTAATTGCAGCATGGATTTCACCAACCACAAAGGGCAAAATGAATGTGATCATCCCCAGCAGTCGATAGCACATTGATTTTTTTCACTCTACAATTCGCACAAATATTGAAGCTCATTTTTTAAGCAAGGAGGATTATTAATCTACATTTCTTAAAAAATAAGTCCATTTTGAAGCATGGCACTTTGCAGGGCTTATTTACTGTGCAATATGTAAATCAGATAAGCAAAATATTTTTTTTCTCTTTTTAACCAAAAATTGGCATTCTCAGCAGGCTGTGAAACCTCATCCTCATCGTTGTGCTGTCATGTGTCATATTGTTTGGTTAAGAAATTAAAGAAGGAAATGTTGGCAGGTCTCATTCTGGTCAATGGTCTGCGTTTTCTTAGTTTGGTTTCATTTTCACTAACCCCTGAGGTTGTAAATAGTCTGTGTACAACATCACCTGTGGTTCCTATGATGAAACAATGATTTAAGACCATTTCTTCCCTAAATGGATGCAGTTAATATGTGGTATAACAAATATACTTTAACAAAGAAAACAAAGAAAGTTCCTGCCAAGTAGTGGTAATGTTTCTGAGAACTGCAACACTTCTTTTCGTCATTGGCATCAGCTGTTTCTTGGACAGGGACTTTCTGGAATTATGTCTTCAACCATGTGGCTGTGACGAAGCTTTGGTATTGAGGACCAAATTTACTGTTCTTCCCTCTGTGTGTGTGTGAACTGACAATAGCTGTTAATATGTGCCAGCTGCAAAATGGGTGGCTGACTTGCGTGAATAAAATAGATTTATTCAGTCCTTGATAAGCTGCAGTCACTTGTATGTGAACGTAATATGACCCATATACTGGCTACAGGTTGAGATGTTTGACTGCAGACTTTCCTTGTTCTGTCTTTACCTTCTTAATTTTGCAGGTCAGATCATAGAAGATTTCTTCAAGCCTGCATTTCCACATCACTTTAAGGAGGGCAGTTGCTGGGCCAGCTCTGTGCTGGATTTGGTCTATTTGTTAAAACTTTTCTCAAGGGAAGCGTGACTCAAGATAAGAAACATTCCAGGAGTAGCTTTAATGAAAAAGTAGCAAACGAGCACAAATTAGATTACCTTTATAAATGTCCAAGGTCAATCGTAGCTCTCCTGATCCTTCATCCCAAGGCAACATTAATCAATGCAAAACACCTCTTTGAACAACAGGCAGCCTTGAATATCAAGTCTTCATTTGGATAGATTTAACTCAAACCCCTGGTAAACCTTGAAACGAATGCAGGTTGGTAAACTCTAATGTAGAAAAAAAATGCTGAGATACACTATTTACCCTTTGCTTTGGTCTTTCTTTTCACAGGCACTGCATTACACACTCCCAGAAACAAACCCTTATTCAAGACAGTATTTCTTATTTCCTTCCGTGTTCCCGGTTAAGTTGATGAGGCACCTCTTATGAGACAAAAGTGCTCTTTTAGGTAAATGTGACAGAATAAGGTGCATTTGAATCTGATCAGGCCTCTCACTGTTATAAACTCTGCTTCTGGTTTGTCCCAGGAAATCCTCAAAGTAGAGCAGTTGCTCTACTGTGTGTCATTAACTGCGTGTTTGCTTTCCTCAGGGTATTTAGTTACTTGCTCTGCAGCTTTTATTGCACTTAGCAGTACAATAACATCTCAAAATATCCTACTTTTAATTCCACAGAACAGTCAAATGAACAAATATTAGTCACACAAAAAGATAGCGCCCTGAAATAAAATACCATTCATATTATGATCTGAAGTTCAAACTTCAATTTCCCTTATTTCCCTAAATGTAAGAACAACCTCAAATACAAAACATTTAAGGCAGGTACTGTGCTTTCTTCTTTTTACATGCAGAGCAACAAGACTGTAGTTCTCAGCTCAAAGCCCTTGTAACAAACCCTGTTCCAGACCAAGTAGCTGGTGACTGGTTAGGTTGTTCTGAGAATCTTATTTTCTTTCTTTCATGATAGTCACCTGCGACTGAGTATAAATTATGATGAAAGGTAGCAAGTCATGCAGAGCCTTCCAGGCATGATAAATAACATAGCAAAGCAGGTGTATATAAAACAATCTCTTAACTACACTCCGAGGTCACTACTTGATTACACTATGAAATGCCTTGTTTGGTCTTTGGACTTTATCTACTATTTTGTATATTTGGAAGTAGAAGGAAGTTTTCCAGGGGTACTCAGGCAAAGGTGTTGTGAGCTTCCCCAAAGGCTCTCTTTTATCTCCTAATTATGCCCTTTTATCTCTAGTTGTTTTTTACCTAAGTTCCTGCTGTCCCACGCATGTCCTTTACATCCTCCTGCTTCCACTGATAGTGGGGACTTCAGGTGACATAAAGTCACTTCAGTGGATTGACTCCAGTGATACAGACCAACAGGAAAAATGGCCTGAGAGAATAAATCAGGAAGGCATGGAATTAAAATAACGTGCCTGCAATATAGAAAACAGCTCACATAATTTTTTTTAATGTACCCATTAAATGAAAAGGAGAGTCCCCCAACATGCAGGAGCTCCTCTCTTGTGTTGCCAGAGTCCTTCTGAACAGCGTGGTTAGTTTTTGCAATGTTTGTTGGTGACTCTTATGACAAGGTAGAGAATAACTTCATGTATTTCCAGAACCATGTCTGCTGCATGGCTGTGTCACTTCTGATGTCAGTGACCTTTGCTTTTGCCCTTTTATTAGGCCTTTAGTGATGGACAGACTTATCACAAAGAGGGAATATCTTTAAGGGGAAAAGTTATTCTTATTTCCAGCAGATTTTACCTATAAGAACATGGACATAGATCACATCTAAAATAGTCAGTGCTCACAAAAGTGATTCATGTACAACTGGATATTAAAGAGCACTCATCTATGTTTTTAGGAATATTTTAGACCACTGACTAATGAACTAGTAGATGTAAAATAGTTATAAATGCATTACATTTGAATGTCCTGTCCAAATTTAGTTCAAACTCATCTGACTGTATATGTTTGTTCTTCTATTGTTCCAAAGTGTCTGCAGTCACTGGAATGCTGAGTTTGTTTATGGCTTCTGTTTTGGTTTCCGAGTCTCTGTATGCTTGAATATATTAGTAAAGCTTTTAAGAAAGGCAGAATGGTCTTGGAGTTAAAGCATAATAATAGGATTCTGGAGACCTCCAGTCTCAGCGTGATGCTGCCACAGCCTTCCTCTGTGATCTTAGACAGATTACTTAGTCTTTGACTGATTTTCCTGCTCTGCAAAGGGACATTAAGATATTAAGCCCTTGGAGTGTCATGCATAAAAAGTACAAAAAAGTACAAAGAAATAGATTTTGTAAGGGCAAAAAAATACCCCACTCTCCTGCAGCCATGAGAAAAAGGCTGTTGAAATCTTTCCCTGAACAGTGCCGTGTCATAAACTCTCAATTAAAACCATAATGGGAACAGAAAATACCTGCATTTTGCAGTACTAGATAGCTAATGAGCTGTGCAGAAAAAACTACTAGAGAACAGTTGCAGAAGTATGCTTTGTGCTGTTCAGCTCTGTGCTGTTTAGCTCATTTACTCTTAGACATATCTGCTCTGTTTTAACTAAGCACTGAGTAGGCTGTCATCAGTTATCATACTGAGATTATCAGTGTGCAGTTTAATATAAAGAACATTATTTGAACAAGGCCCAAAGATATTTGTATACAAAGCGTCATTGGAAGCACCTTCCAGTTCCTTTGCAAGTGAATAAATATGTTTTCTCCATGGTTAGAGACTCTTCTTTGCTTGGCTCAGCTAATGAATAACTAAGTAAATTGTAATCTTACCTAATGCATTCTTGCCCTCCATTTGCCCCAGCCACAGATCAAAATTTGTACTCCTTGAAGAAGGACTCTTCCTTCTTCCACCAGTGATTCCATAGTATGCAGCTCTGGATGGCATTCACCCATGTTTAGTAGCTCTCTTTAAAACCACCTTAGATATTTCTGTGGTGACGGGGCTGCCTGAAGAAGAGGACAGGTTGTCCCAAGTCCCTTTTCTGAAAGGGCATAGAAGGCAGGACTCATTACTTTATGACACTGTCTATAGCAAGAATGATGGTCTCAGTTTTTAATATTGCTTCATGCTCCTGTGTACAGCTCCATGGGGCCAAGATTTCCCCCTAGCCCACAGGCAGAAATGTGAGGCCTGACCTCAGCTCCCTGCAAAATCAGCATCTGATCAATGCTCTCCTTTGACAGACCCAGGGACTAGCAGAGGAGTGCGTACTTTTGGTTATTGAGGCAGCTGCATGGGGAGGCAGAAGTAACTGCACTGCTGAGTTACTTCGCCATGTAAAGATTTGGCAAAGCTGAATAAGGGTTTAAAAGAATGTAAAAGGAAGAGGAATACAGATATCAACATAGAAGTTGTCATTCCTAAAGTGTGCAGGAGTAAAAGGCAAATGGTAATAGATCACTCTGGAATCAGAATCATGAATGACAGAAAGGGAGCTGGGAATGAAAGAAAGGGCAGGTAAATGTCAACAGTTAGGGAACAGAGATCATGAACTCTCTCAGCTGGAAGGAAGTGCTCAGAATGTTCAGTAAAAGCAAGTTCGACTGTAAAATAAACTATAAACTTAATATCATCACTCTGCCTGGCTAGCAATATTTTTCAAGGTATTGTGACAGATGAGCAGCTGAATGAAAGAGAAAACCCAACAGAGTTGAGAGATCCAGCCAACATATGGAGTAAATGATTGTGATACATACATACAGATATTTCTGTAAGATGTTGATGGCAGAATATGTTGTGTCTCCTGAAAGGGAGGCAATAGTCCATCTCACACAAGAGTAGGTGCTAGCAGAAAGGGAAAAGATGTAAAGTAAGAAGGAAAAGTAAACAGACTTGAGAAGTGAAATGTAAAGAAGGTAGCTGGGAAGAGGGTACTGCCTTTCCCTGACAGTGAAACAACTTCCACCTTTTTGGAGTCTATAGAGATGAATAAATGTCCACCACCTGTGAATCTTACCCATGAACATGTTTCTTCTGCAATATTGTTGAAGAAGAAAAAGTTGTCCATAGGAAGCTGGTATTTGTCCAGTGTTAACATTTGGCCTTTTTTTTAAGTATCATTGAAGAGGACCAAAAGGTTTCAGGACTGGCATTAAGATGTGGAACTTTATAGGTTCACGTTAACCTAGAATAGCACAAAGTATAGAAGTTGATTGCTACCATGGCAGTTTGATGGCTTATGTGAAACAAATAGTGTCTAGGTCCAGTTTCTCGTGCACTTTAATCACAGTATTGTTTGCATTACTTGGTGGTGGTGTTGGCACTAGACTAGTCATGGGTGCTGATGCAACAGCTGGGCTGAAGTTGGTGCCCTCAGCATGAGTTTTGCACCTTCTGAAAACAGAGGCACTTTAAAGTCTGTGTGAACAGCCCACACTGACCTGCTTGAGATAATCTGTTTTTTCTGTGGATAAAAAAGACTGTTCCAAAGATTCTCAATCCAAAGCATTTTGAGTACATTACTTCCAAAAAATTAAATAAATCCATAACATTCACAGCAAATATGCAGCATTCAGCGGATAACAAATCACATTACCTCAGCTCTGAGGCTGTTCATCAGACACATTTGATATGGAAGTGCTTGGTGTTATCTGGCTTTAGAAATTAGAGGGCACAAACTTCATAGAAAATGAGGGGGTACAGTTACTTGCTCTTTTTCTGTTTGTCAACTATCTACAAATATTCCTGTTTTGACAAGTATGCCAGTTATTCTAGTCTACAAGCTGATCTTTTCTCTTTGACTAAACACTGAGTATTCATTGTTTGCTAAGCTGTTAACAGTGTATGTTTGCTCAGCTCTGCCATAGGATATCCCGCTTGATCTCTGATCAGATCTCTGACAATATCCAGTAGAAAGGAGGGGCGGGGAAGATTTTCAAGATGGACACAAAAATACTTTTATTTCAAAGTTCCAACCAAGTGCATTCACATGACTATCAAAACTATTTATTTTCCTTTAACACAGAAAGAAAATATCCCTTGAGCAATTCAGATGAAGCTAAAATGCATGGTACAGCCAAAATGAACTTCTTTTCTAATTTGAACAACTGTTGTCAAACTACTTTTTTGTAGCAATTGCCCAGCTCCATCCAGAGACTTGCAAACCACAATAATGAAAAGAATATCCAATGTCCCAGCTGGAGAGATAATCAAATGCTTCTTACCTTTCTAACAAATTATTTGTCACTATTTTTCCTCTCCCACTGTGACATTGCCTTGTCATGGGTGTATTTTTTTTTTTTTGGCATTTCAAAAGCCTGTTGTTGATCTTCATACAGAGATTATAGATCTCTGCAATACTTCTCCTTCATTATTTGTAATTTACATCTTTCCCTACAATCTAAATACTGTTGTAGTCCCCCTCTCAATTCTTGTCCTGCTGTTACTTTATACTCCGCCTTCAGGTCTTTCTGGTGAAATTAGTATGATTGGATTCTGATTTTTCATTACTATAAAAACTACATGGCATGGATTGTTCTCTACTAAATGGAAAGTTCAGACATTTGTACATGCGCCTGATCAGAACTCTGTTGCCCTGTTACATCTGAGATAAATTATTTAGTAGCTATGGCCAGGATAGGGAATGGCCTCGCTCTTTACATCCCTCTGTCCTGGGGGGGCACCAAGGTGGTGGTGTGGCATGGGTCCATCTCTGTGCCAAGATGAACAGGAGGTGCTGCAGGGAACAGGCATACATGGAGGAGCGTAGCCTTTACCAGCTCCTCGGAACTCCTGCCACAGGGTTAGTCTGAGCTGACTTGCAGCTCCAAAATCTGCATTTGAAAATGAGACATTTTAAATAGATAATTGTCAACACAGAGTAGCTTTGGAATAATTTTGAATTGGTTTTGCATCTTTTTAATCTTATATTGTTAATCTTTAAATAATAAATTGCTCTGGCTGGATGCTTTTCTGTTCAGATATACAGCATTTCTCAGGCTTCCTCCTGCCCAGAGGGTTAATTTATATCCAGTTAGCTAACTGGTGCAATTTTTGTGCTTGTACTCTTTTATGTCAGCCTAAGACTGATTATGCAAATTTAGTTCATGCCTGTAAATTCATCAACACAAATTAAACCAATGAATGAATACTCCCACGCAAAAGTTGCTCCAGTTTAATTAACTCAGTATCAAACAACACACTCTGTGCCTTCGTGTATAGGCCAGCCCTTAATGGCTTAGGTCACATAACAAAAAGTGGACCAGTTACCTGCTGCACCCTTAAATTTTTTCGGGAGAAGCTCCCTCTTTTGCAATATGTAATTTTACAGTGCCAAGCACATAGGGGAACTACTCTTTATACCCTATCTCACTACAATTCCTATAAAGCAATGCAAACATTCATTTTGTAAATAAATAGAAGCTACGCTGTTTGTTACAACAGTTACATAACACCTAATTAGGTTTCTTGGTTTAGGAGGTTTTGTTGTTTTTGCTGTAAAGAAAATCAGATTCAAACAGTGGAACTGATTTCTAAAATCATCTAAGAAAAAATTCACTCCTGGGCTAAGAGCCAAACTGAGCCATCAGATGCATGTAAATGCAGCTCCTATTTTCCTAAGCAGAAACTGCTGTGTTCATCTAAGAACAGAATTTATCTCCTCCAGGAGCCTGGCAGAATGTTTAAGGGCAACAAGGAAAATGGTATTTATAAAAGCAGACATCACTGGAAATAAGAGCACTCACACTGCTGTGAGCTCAAAAGTTGATCCTGAATACTTAGCAGCAGGTGAAGCACACAGTGCTTAACTTCTCACCACCGAAGAAGAGTTCTAGCAGAATTTCATAGTGAATTAGAGAGAGAGATAAAGCACCTTAGGGGATCACACTGTTTTCCTTATTCTAATGAACTTCTTTGTTGATGACGAGAAGTTACTTTTCCTATGTTCCTTTCTGTTGTCACAGATTAAGTGGTGCTGCTGCAGTGTTTCATCCACATAGCGTAATTGGTGCCATTCTTTTTTGGTGTTTTAGTGCTTAAATATTTGATGCACCTTTCTTTCTCCTCTTCTCTGTCCTTTCCCTTTTGCTGAAGATGGAGAACTGGAGGACTTGGATCCTAAGGAGTTTAGAAACAAGGAAGATCATAAAAAGATTCCCCATAGGAATTCATTTTAAGAACCTCACATTCTTTCAACGCAGCTCATTATTTTATTAGGGCACTCCTTCCTTCTGAATATTAATAGTACTGGAAGTTAGAAGGTACTTGCAACCTCTACCCACTCTGTTGGTGGAAGGAAGGCAACTTTTACTTGAAACAAAAGAAGTTACATACAGTATTCAGTGTTCCCTAAGTAGCACTTCTTCCTAATATTTGACCTTGGCTGCAAAACTAAAATCCAGACTAGCAGTAGTAGCCTTATGAACACAAAAATAAATCAAAATACTTTTTAGAGTAGTGCTCACAGTGTTCATTGGTTACTTGTCTTTTTTAAAAAACATGATGATTATTATTCCAAAATTAACTGCAGCTAATAATGAAAACAAGGCTGAAGCCAACAACTGTTTCAGAAGTAGGGAGTACCCTGGGAGCCCTACAGTGGAGACAGAGGTCATATTCTAAATTATCCTTTGATACGTTGCAAGATATGGCAAGGTGCCCTATATTAATTCCATTTTAATTTATTCAGTTATATTGTGTGGCATCTTCCAAAATATATATAACCATTTCATAACAAATTGCAGGTGATTTATGTTACCATTTCAGCATTTCTAAACTTCTATTGGGTGCAAAACTCCCAGGGCAGATGTGTGAAGCTCACCATTGCAAAATATTTTCTGTTTTCTTCCTTCCTTTGTGAATGTTTCTCTCCTCTATCAGGAATTCAGTTTTATTAAATCAGTTGCAAGATGCCTGTGCTTACAAAACAGCTACATATTCAACAAGGTTCCTATTTTTTTCTTGCTGAAAAAATGAACGCTGTATTTCTGACCAGCAGGATTTGAACCTGAGTGCTAGATGCTGGGTGTCATCTTTACAAAAACTGGGGGAAAAAAAAACAAAAGATGAGCTGACTTTGTATACTGCTCCAGCTAAGTGTCTGGGTTGAGATTTCTGGGAGGGCGGTAAGGGAAGGATGCTGAGGAACAGGGTATAAGAAGTGGAAAAAAAAGACCTTGGCCTCTATCCAGAATGAGGAAGAGCCCCTGAGGCTACTGAAGAGTCAAGACACATAGCTGGAAACCTTCAAGCCCAGCCATGTATTCCTCAGGGGGATGCAATGGATAAGAGCTGGAGAAGAGAGCCATGAAAGGCAGCTGGGCTAGTAAAATAACTCAAACTTCCAGTGGGTTCCTGGAAGAGGCAGCCTTTCCTTTGTTGGTGTGGTAATTTAGCAGAGGTGTCCTAAGTTTAAAGAGGGAAAAAGTAACCCATGAAGTCAAAGACCATGTCCTGCTAACTACTAGAAATATCAGTAAATTCTTAGGTATATACTTACTGGCTTCACAACTATGAGAACAAAAAATGAGCCCATTTTCTGTGAATAAGCCTGGTTTCTACGTAATTTCTAATAAAACTTCCATCCCATGATACTGAATTGTTTTCTCCATTGTTTTCTCATGCTGTCTATGTGACAGTTCAATGTTATTACCTCAACTGATGGAAAATATTCCAACTGGGAGTGGGTTATGAGGGGGAATTGTGGGTTTTTTGCGAAGTATTTTCTTGGAGGCAAACATTTCAGGTTTTCATTCAGGATGTCTGGTTGGACATCTCCTGCTGTAGTCAACCGTGTTTTCATCTTCATTTCATAGCTGTATACAGTCAGAAACTGAATGTATAAAACTGTCTGTCCCATAGTCACATGGCTGTGTAGGCATAGGGTTGGTAAAGGAACTCAAATGGAGTAGAGGGATCCAGTCTAATAACTTAACCATAGGATTTTCTTTGGTGCATTAATGCTTCCAGAGTACTCTCTCTTACTCTCAGCCTTTCTCTTTCATTTTTTCTTTTTCTTTGTAATTTGTTTCTCTTCCCCCCATTTTCCTCTCAATTTTACTGACCTTCTTTTTGACTGAAGTCAAGCTCTGCTTTTGTTTGTTCTCTTCTTGTTTTCCCTATATAATTTCTGGTCCTGTCATCCCCTTGTTGTGTACACCCATAGGAAGATTGCTCTGTGTCTTGGGAACAAGAAATCAGTTGTGGCTGACTTTGTTCTTTATGAAAGCTAGCTTTGAGGGTCCATCAAGCACAGCAAGGACATGGGCTCCTTGGTCATGTGCACATAGCACAGATCATAGTACCTGAGATGAGATGCTGAAGGAAAATCTTGTTGAATCCTAGGTAAGGGTTTGGTGGGCCTTGCTGAAAAATTAAAGTGAAGATCTAAGGGAAAAGTACAAGACATGACTATACTTTGAGGTTGGTATTGTGAGAAGACATGGCTACTATTTTGCGTCTGAGTAGTACAAACAGTTTGGCGACACAGTCACGGGTAATTGTTTCTAAGTCCAGTGTTTGAAATTGAATGGCAAGTGCTTTCCGCCTGATTCTTCAGCTGTGTTGCCGGGTCAGTCAGAATGTTCTGGGAGTTAAAAACAGAGCACATGTTGCATGGAATGCTATTATTTGCATGAACTTGAGGTACAATGGCCAATGTAGTGTCTATAACCCAGTGCTACATAAGCAGCCTTTAGATCCTAAATTAACTGGTTGCATCCAGCACTTTAAAAAAAATCTCATTTAAAAACTTCCTTTTGGTAGCTGGCTTGTCTCAGAATTTGTGATGGGATCTTCTATCTACACTGTTCATAGTGCTGAAATGTTATGAACATTTAATGGTTTCTTGCACCATGTGACATGGTTGCTCTGAGCACCTGTCCCTTCCCAGTAAGATGTCCATTTGGGCAAGTTCCTCTTCATGCTATTTCTAGGATTACCTTGGTTTGGCCCAGGCTTCTCCCTCCAGATTTGGCTCGTTGCAGCCTCATGGAAGTTGAAGTATGTATGATCTACATTAGCAAGTGAAGCAATGAAGTAGGAACAGATCTATAGCTGGTGCTGAGGACCTGATGTCCTCACTCCTTGCCTTTCAGGGGATTTATGTCAAATTGGCTCTATTCTGGTCCCAAGAATTTAACACCCATCAGTGCCTGGATGATCCTGCACTTCTCAGACACCTTTTGGCTTAGCTTTATCTGCTGAATGAAGTGAATCAAAATTTAGTAGGTGGGAAAAGCTGGAAGTTTTCTTCAAAAGTACAATGTGCTCCCACCTAAAACATTAACATAAATGCAAACATAGTGAACTGAAGAAACAAATATTAGCTCTATTCTCACATCAGTAGATTAAATAGGAGATTACATTATTTTCTTTCAAGACTTTTGCTGCCTGACATGCATAGATTACCCCCATTAGTTTGACTTCTTTTCTGTGTTTCTAGTCATTATTACTTTTCCTCTGGTCTGATTCCACAGCTATGAACCTTTGGAAAACGCTGGAAACCAGTATGCCACAATTAGTTAAAAAGGTAGGTGCTACTTCTTCATTTCCTGTTTTATCATTCCTATCTCCTTTCAGTGAAGAAATTCCAAACCTATGTTGTTATAGTATGTACAGTGTATTTAAAAGAAAAAAATAATTTTTCACATTACTCCAGGGCAATAAGTGTAAACGTGCCTTCCTTCTGTCTATCCAGTGAATGTGTCATTGTCAGCTTTGATTGCAGAGATGTTTGGACTCTGGCCTTCAATGACATGGCTAGCAAATTTTGGCTGACAGCATGCAATACTGCAAACCCTTGCTGTACATGCCCATCCTCCTAGAAAAAACTTTTTTTCTCTTTAACAATGTCCTTATGCTGCTGACAATAGACTATCTTAGATGCTAAAATACAAGGCAACCCCAGCAATATATAATTACACTTTTCAAATAAAATCTGGAAAGACATTTGCAGTTCTTCTGTAACCAGTTACCTCTTCTATGGTATGTTTTAGTGAGGGTGTAAAAGATATCCCTAATCTCCAAATTTGGAGTATGTATCAATATGTGTGAGTGCTGATGTCATGTGCCATGAACACTGTTCACATTTACTTGCTTATGCTTTACGTGCAGGAAAGAATGCTGTTTTCATGAAACCATTGTATATGAACATGTGATAGATACATGGCTGAGGCATTTACAGGCTCCCACAATCAGGACCAGGCTGAAGACTGTCCATAAGTCAGAGTGCAGTTTGCATTGCTAGCTCTGCAAGCAACTTCAAGCAATCAAAAAAACCAACAGATTTTGCCTTCCATCACCTAATGTCTCCAGAGTAACAGTTTTTATTTTATTAATATCTCAGTGCAGCAGCCATGCTTAGAAGGGCATAGCTTTTCAGAAGCTACACCTCACGTGTGGTTTCTGCAGGTTACATCCTGATCAGCTTGTCGGGCCACACAGCAGCAGAATACACTCTCGCAGCTGTAAGGCTCTTATCGCTGTGGTTTCATTTAGGGCACTTTTCAGGCAGCTTTCTCTGCTACTTGCAGGTTGTGCAGAGTACAGCAAATGGTTTGCTTGCGGGCTCCCTGCTGCACCATGAAGAGCTCCCTGGGGATGGTTTCTGGGCTAACCCAAAAGTCTGACCCACTAATGGTAAAACAGTCTAATCTTTGTACTTCTCAGTCCTGGAGCAATATAAATCCTACCTAAATCCAAATTCTTCCTCACTGGTAAAACAGATAGATAGGTGACAACCCCCTGGATAGGCTATTTATGCTCTGCCTTGTGTCCCAGGCTGTCCTTGACTGGCAACAGGACACTGATAAGGGCAAAAGTCAATGGCACTGGGCCCTGGTGAGCCCCAGCCCTGTGGAAGTATCACACATGCCCCTGCACCAGCCTGGGTGGGAAAAGGAGAATTAGGGCCCCTAACAGCACTGCCCAGTGCATGTTGCATCCCACCATGCCACAGTGAGGACTTCTTCCTCCTGTCCAGATGCAGCCTGCATCTAACCCTGCTGCCCCTCTTCTGGCCAAAGTCATTTCACTAGGTGGGCCCAATAGGTCTCTTCCTTTCCAGGCCTCCCACAGTCTCTGTCTCCTTGTCTTAAAATTATTCAAAACATTTTAACTGTGTTTTCAGTTTGATTGTTATTGACACCATATAAATAACATCTCTCGGCCTCTCCCCCTGACACCCTTGATCAGTTTTTTATTAAAACTTTAAGGCTGTGGTCCTTTAATATAATTTTTAATGCATTTTAAATTATTTCTGGAATTTTGTATGGTGTCCCAAATGCTTGAAGAGAGGAGATTTATAAATAAAATTATTTTTATTGCACTATAAAAAAACCTGTAACATTAATGCTGCAATGATAAGATGAAGTATGTGTGGAATCCCTTTTCCTACATGCTGTGTGCTCCAAGAAATTCTGCTTATATGCACTATTACAAATGAGTTAGACTAACCCAGAACTGTATTCCCAGTACCAATCAATAGACTATGAACACATTAGTATATTAGCAGTTTATGACAGTATTTAGGATCATATAGTACAATAATGGAATACACTGCCTTCTGAGCTACCAGGCAGTCTCATTGTCTGGCATGGTGTGAGTTGTCATGTCCAGCTCCTGCTGTTGCCTAGGCAAAGCAAATAGCTTTTGCAGGTACTGATTGCTTTGCAGGAGCAGTACCCTGTGCAAAGGTCTCTGATACAGTATGTTTGAACAATCATTGCTGTATCTTATCTAGTCTAAGTAACAAAGAGATTCAAATTTAGGGGCACCTAGCAGGACCATGGTCACAACCACTAAACAGAATAGTGTCTGTTGCGTCAAGTTACTTGACTTTTAAAAATGAATTTCCAGAGCCGGAAAATGCCCAGTAACTCATTCCTTTAGTCTCGACAGTACTTCCTTTGACAGCATGTGTTCCAGTCCTGTAAAGACTTAATTAGGCTCTTTCTTACTGAAATTGCTTCTGTGGTGAGCAACAGAAGAAAGGAAAATGTAAAATTTGTTAATGGGTATGTTTCTGTCATGGAGAGGGGCTTTACTATACGTCACCTGCAGATCCCAGTATGGCTATCTAACCAAGACTTACTGAAAATTGAGATAGATTATGCAATATTGATATGATTCCCCCACTCATAGGAAAAATACCTTTTCCAACTGTTCCCTTTGCATGCAAGAAGGAAAAAAAAAAACACCAGAGGACAACCACTGTGAACGCAAGCACATAGCAAGTCATGATAGCAAATGGCAGAGAAGGAAACCCTGTCTATGGTTCCAACCTGCATGTGCTGTGTCATGTAAAGAAGCCTGTAGGGAATGGGACAGGACAATATTCAGGCATCATCCTGTTCTTGTGAACCCAAGGAGAAACAGAGAGTGGGAAAAGGCAGTCTGCATATTTTTTTGGAGTGTGGAGCAAAGTCAAATTCAAGAACACAGCACTGTTGGCAAAAGTAAAACCTAAAATAAAACTAACACCACAGATTTGGAGCATTTGCTGCCAGAACTAGAAACCATCCAGAACGCAGGAAGCTGTTCTGCAATGGGAAATGCATTTTGTCTGAGAGCGCCCTCCAGGATGTTTCCAGCCGCAAAGAGGATGGGGAACTGACATTGATCACTGCATGAACATTTACTTGTTATCCACAAGGTCACAGTGCTCTCTTCATTCAAATCCTTCCTGGAAAGCTCCTTTTGCTCCACTGCCTCTGTGAAGGTAATGGCTGGCTAGAAGAAAATACCCCTCCCCACTTCTCCCTCCCCCCAAAAGAGGGCTGTAGCAAAATAAACTTCCACATTCATTAGCCCTAAGCCTGCACATACATGCTTTCTACAGCAAAGGGAAGTTTCCTTGTCCCTTCCCTGTTTCTCATCTGGCAGACGGGCAGGTTAAAAGGACCTGCAAAGCTGAAAGAGGGAAGCTGCTAGTGAAGAGAGAGCAAAAGGAAGACCATTTGGCCCTTGAAGGATTAGGACTTCTGACTTCATGCCTGTGACAGAGGCTCACTTCAAATGGAGAATGAAGCTCCCTGGTTAAGTAGGTATCCACAGAAAAGGCTGTCCACAGCTGCTGAGGAATGATATCCACAGGTTATTTGAGAGAAGTTGGAGAGGCAGTGTGGATGGCCAGAAAAAGGGCATTCAGAGCTGTAGAAAGTACTTCAGGTAGTCGTGATAAAGTCAATCCTGGACCAAAGGACTGGTGGCCAAAGAATTGTTTCTTCCTGAAAGAGCAAGTGGTTGGAAGATGCACCAAATCCAGAGAGCTCCAAGAAGCAATTGGCAATGCAGGAACTTAGACCTTCTTTACAGTTACCTTATGTATATTTTATACTCCTAATAAATTTGAATTTGTCTAAGAAGTCTAGACATCGTCTATGTTGCCTTGGAATCTATGCACCTGTTTGTAGCACTCATTCATCAGAATGTTTAAGGAGCCTGCTAAATGTCCTCGCGTTTGCAGTTTCAGCACACCAAACTTGCCTGAAAGCTGTAGTTTAATAATTTTAGTCACACATATTTTCCACAAGCACAGGAAAAGCTTTTCTTCAGAGGATAATGATTCCACCACATTTTCCCTTCCCACCTCCTTGTTCCCTTTATTGGCTCTGCTAGCAGAGCTTCCCCAGGACCTGAAGTAACAGGACTCACTGTGACTTAGAAATACTGGCTAGGTACAAGAACTTTGATAATGACATCTTCCAAAAATCTCTTTCTAGGACAAGAACTTTCCCCTGTATGTATTTATATACCAGCTACCTTCATAACAGGTATTATATGAAAAGCTTCAAGCAAGTCTTGTCACAAAAGGGCTTAGCATGTTCAAGGCATCCTACAGGCAGAATAGAAAAAGATAAATATTTTGCACTATATGGTACAATTTGTATTTCATAATGAAATCATTATTTCATAATTATCTCTTCATAATAGTTTATTTTTTAATTGCTCAAAAATAAGTTAGCAGCAATTCTACCATGACTTTTGAAGATTTAGACAAACATTAATTTGTAACAACCATTTTTTTGAGTATGAAAAAATTGTTAAGTATTAACACCAGGTATATTTGTCTCCTGTTCTATAACAGCACCGTGAGACATACCATTCTATTCCGCTTTTCTTTCCATTTGTTTATTAATCACTATATGGGAGTCTTGCAGACTTAGTGTATGACTGAAAAGTGTAGCATCACATGTCAGACTTTTTTCAAAGCTCATAAATGATCAATATATCTTTGAGAGGGAATCTGATTTCTGATACATTTATGTTAATAAGAATGGAAACACGGGCCACTGGAAATTGAGAGATAAATCAATAGAGAGGTTGGGTCTTCAAGAAGTTCAGTGTACAATAAAATAGACAGCAAAATATGCTTGCCATTTGTCTGCAGTGCTTGGAGTGACTACAGCTGCCCAACAAGGTAAATGAAATCTGCTGCCAATACATTCTTCTGCTGTCCAGATAAAACAGCGGACTAAGCCGGTGAACTTTCACCCTTCACCCAAGCTCTCTAAGCCAAAGTACAGATTAAAAAAAATCAATAACCCCAATCGATGGGAAAATATTTTTAGTCTCTAACTGAACGATATGTTTTGACAAGGCCAAAGAGGCGCACAAAAGAATGGGAAAAGATAAAAGACAGAAAATTAGGATTTTGTTTTATTGGTTGAGTAGGATCACTATTCATTCCCCCTTCCTACAAATCCCATTGACACTGGCTAAAATTATCTCACAGGAAGGAAATAAAATAAAAGGTTATGAATTCATTAAATTGTCTGATTTACTATGTATCCTTGTAACATGTTATCTTTACTGGGTTTTGTTGCCATTATTGGACACTTACATTGAGAAGACACTTTGGAATGTATTAACATGGAAATGGGCACGATAAGCATTTTGCAAGGTAAAAGCCCCACAAATATTAAAAACTGGTGCCTTTCCTCATGCTGCTTTTCAGCTCTGAATCCAGTATACCTAACATATAAACCATGGAGTGCCAGAAACCCCAAAGCAAAACAATAAGCCTGTGGTACACCACTTGCAGAGCATTATAGAGTTAGTAGAGGTGGGTTAGGACTCACTAACATAGACATGAGGGTCTTAAAGACTGACAGAGGAAGGTTTGGGGAGCGTTTTTGCTCAACAGCTCAGCAGCTGCAACACCATGTTGTGTGGTACATTAAATGACACCCCAGAATCCCGGCTGGGCAGCAAGGGAGTGCTGTGCCGCAGGCTGGCACATAGGCACCAAATGGGGAACTGGGACTTTCCTCTCCATTCCTCCTCCCTGCTTCCCTCCTGTGCATTGCAGGATACAGCCCCTCGCTGCCTCATGCCAGCCCTGCTACTGGGGACGACGGAGGACCAGCCCTTGTGGGGCGCTGCCAGGCAACTGGCATGGTTCAAGGTGTTATGCTTGGGGACAATTTCCAATTACTTGTCATTAATAATGTTTATGCAGCACTTGGACATTTTTTCCTAAAAGGGTGTCAGCAAACTCTTTTACTTATTAACTTGTTATCTAAGAGGTCTTTGTTTTTCTGTTTACAAAACATACAGGAGATGATTAGATGCAAGCAAAAGGTGGTACTGAAAGGTATGTTCCTCTTTAGAGAACAGCACTGGATTTTTTTATGAATGCTGATTTTTGTGTTGTTTTTGCAGGTAGAGTGATTATTGTAACCTCTGGCAGGGCCCAAAATTTGCTGGCAGTCCCAGGTCACTGGAACATCCGGGCTACAAGAGCACAAATGCAAATAGCAGGCAGGCATATGGGTGGAAATAAGGAGACAACAACCAAATCCACTGTGCAGGAATGAGAGCAGGGGTGAATCTAATCAGCACTGACACAGGCACACTCTTTGGCACTTGCTTTTCTGGAGCACTTTCTCATCTCAGAATATGATGACCATAGTGCTGTTTGTGAGGGGAGGCATAGGAATACATAGGGGTGATGTTAGTGTCTTCTCATTTCCTTGTGCTCTTGCATCTGTAACTACCTTTTGCTTTGAATTTAGATTAGGGTAGAACATTTCTTGTTTCATAGTTTCACAGGAAAGAGTGCTGGTCCAGGCCCTTTATTGTTAGCTACTGCCTCATTGTAATCCAGAATATAATTGCAATAAAATCAAAGGTCAGCATTTTTAAATATTTCTTCCTAATTTATTTGGTCATTAGTTTCACATTCAGCAGGTGTTTCACCTTGGTTTTCTCTCACTAACTTTTCAGAATGAACCATCTGGAAGCTTTTATGGAGTAGTGTTTACAATAAAAACTCCCATGACTGAAATGCTGTAGGTAGCTCTTATCATCCCTGAAAGCTTTCAACATATGCCGTGCAGTATGACGACTGCTAGAATTAATTAGGAAAAACAGACATCAAGCATTTGTCAAGAGTTATTTAAAGAAAATCTATTGTGTACAGATAGTTGGTGGTAGGATTTGCAATGTTACTAGCAGCTGAGAAATACCTAAACATTTTTCTGCTTTGAAGGAAGCATACATAAAATACATTGAAAAGAACACTTTGGTCACCCATAAAAATAAAAGCAGAATAACAAGATGGTGGCTATATTTTTCCTCTTATTAATGGTTATGTGAGACCCTTAAAGATGATGGGCTTGCCTGGGTTGTGAGCAGGAGAAGAATTTGACCCCTGGGATGGCTCCTGATACATTCATGGACAAGGTGAGACCTGAGATACGGAGCCCATTTCTCCAGCAGAGGCATCAGGAAATGAATCTTTCAGAAATGACAGGAAGAATTAGGAGGGTGACTTGGCCATGGCTCACACACCAGCTTCAACAAGAAAATATCTTTCTCCTGTTCCTATGCAGATTATACCTATGTTTCCATCATCAGCATACACCAGCTCTCTGACAGAATGAGTTTGAATGTTCTTCTCTCTGCAGCAGCCAATGCACCCTGTGGCCTGTTCAATCCTTTCTGCTTAAATGACTTATGTCCTGGCCTTCATAATTCTGTCAAAGAAAATATACAGCCTTCATCTTTGTTATCTTTCATTGTGCCTAAAGAGGTCAGAAGTTCAGACCAGTTCATGTAGATAGCCTGGCTGAGTGTAAATATGGCCATCAGTTTTGGTGCAAAAAGCCTGCAAGACAAAATTGACAATCTTCTTCCCACAAGTTTTGTGTGTGCAAGCACGAAACTTGCTTTCCACTAGCATTTCTACTGTCATACAGCATTAATGGAAAGCACAAATACATGAGAATGCAGCCAAATCCAGTTCACAGAAAGAGTGGATGAATGTTTGTAGGAAATTCAATGCTTCTCATCCATCACTATTCACATTCCCTTCCTTGCCTGCAGGTAGAGGCACAGAGACTTATTGAATGGGATTCATCTTACCTAACTTTAGACACATATAGTGTGGATATCTCTGTCTTAGCTTGGTGTCTGGAGTCTTGTGAAAGCAATAGAGAGAAGCAGGCAGTTCTAAGCCCAATTTATCTGACCCGTTTTAGACACCTTCTTTAGGAAAAGATGAAGCTTTCTGTAAAACGGCCTATTTCTCTCTAGTGACTTAAGGACAATTTAGGCCATTAAGTCAGGTGCAGACGTGTTGCTGCGCTATCTACATGTCATGAATCCCACCCCTCCAGCACATTTGATAATATTTTTCCCACAGTGGGATGTGCTTAAAGGAACCTTTTTGGCCCCCAAATTACCCAATAGTCTCCTGGGCTTTTCCCCCTCACAAAAACTGAAACTGGTTATACAAAATGGTTATTTCTTTGGTCTATACCCATTTTCCTGGCACAGGCAGAGGCAATTTTTCAGGTCAGGGTTTCCAGACCAGCCTGCCTGGCAGCTCCAGTATGCAGGGAGCACCGCCTCTGCTAACACCTGGACACTCCGTATCGCCCTTTCTCCCCGCTGCTCTCCTTGTGCTTGCCTGCCACTACCTGCCTTTCTGAGCCAGTCCCAGGGCACCTGTCTGCCCGTCTGTCTTCTGCTGAAGGTTATGGTGCTTCAGCCCACACACTTCTGCTCAGGCTTTGGATAATGGCTTTTGCTGTTCCTGCTATCACTATATGAAAGCCATTTATTTGCATCTTCCATTCAGCCTGAATAAAGGGTGAGTAGGACATCTATTTGCTTTGACCAGGTTTGTGATTGATGCAAGTGTTAATACTTTCCAGCATAACACAATCTTCCCTCACCTCCCAAGGATGATCTGTTAGTAACATGTCCCTACATAACTTTTTCAAGGACAGACAGAAAGTTGTATAAAAGGTGAGAGATGGCAGTGGAAATGCCACTGAGCCTTCGCCCTGTTGCTGAAAGGTTACCCCTTTCCAGCATCTGTCCCACCCTTCAATGCTGCCCTTGGTGTCAGCAGAAAAGGCGCCGTTTCCGTGCTCAGCAATCATTTCTAACGGACCACTGGCAACTTCTCTGTGCGGATCTGCCTGCAGTGTCCTAGGGTCATCTTGCCCGCTGGGAGAAAGCCAAGAGAGACACCTCCTGCCATTAGGCATATAATAAGGTTTCATTCTTTCAGGTAAAGCTGAGGAAAGTCATCTTCTCAACAGGGTTGTACTGAGCAATCACCCATCACTTGCCTTGACACGGTGAAGTTGTCAGGGACTACAGGTCCCTCTGCCATACTAGTAACGTGCACTGGTGAGTCTCATCCCAATCAGACACCATGCCACATGCTGTCCCCCAAGATGGACAGGGAGAGCAGCCACCTCTCAAACCTAGAGATACACCATGTGTCTTTGGAGACAATTACACCCAGAGAACAAAAAGCATAGCATAATAAAAAAAAAGCTACACAGAACTCCTCAGTAAAACAAGTCCTACTTGGATTATATTCATGGTGCCACATAACAGCATTTAAGCCATACTTCAGGTTACTGTAAGTCCCAGGAAAACACAACAGCATGTAAGGAGGGAGGAAGGGAAGGAAGGGAGAAAGAGAAAGAGGTTGCAACTGTAGCCATCAGGAGAATAACACGGGGGCCTCAGGGAGGCTCCTGGGATCAAACCACTTTACTCCCTGTTACGCACAAATCTACCCCTAGGGCCCCCAGCAGAGCATATATAACTGTTTCCCTTTGTAGCAGCCTCAGTAGAATTGTTTGCATTCAGAAATTTTCAGCTAAAGACCACCATAGAGTTACAGTATTTTACTCAAGCTGTGGGGTTGTTCTCCTAATGCAAGACAAAAATAAGCCCGTTTCATAAATAGCAGTCAAGCAAAACTACCTGCAAATGTAGAGGTGCTGCAATAAGCTAAGCTGAGCATGGCAATGACAACATAGGCAGGAGGTACCCTACAGTACCAGAGTGCTGCTGGGGCAAAATATGACCAAGTGCACTGCAGATGTTGGCTGTAATATGGCCAAGATGCCTGTTCAAAATAGCAGTGGAGGCAAAAAACCTCCCAGCATTTGCACACAGGGATTCAATGGCATTACCTTCAGCACAGAAACAATCTCATTACCTCTGTGCAGTCAACAAGCACTCCTATCAATAGGAACGTACCTCAAATACCCTAAAGTGTCATTAGTCATTCAAGAATCAGCAATAGGTGGTAAGTAGGATTGGCCAGTTACATACCATTGCAGTTAGTGCCATTGACTGTGTAGGACAGGACAGAGACAAGTTTCCTTAATAGATGTGCTTATTTTCTTGTTAGCATTTGATTTCTGACAAATGTCAATGCCTGGTAATGGTATACATCTTCTGGCTTTGCTTTGGGATTCACTGCCCAGTACTTTTTTTCTCTGAGCACTATGCTTTTTCCCTACCAACAAGCTGGAGTGTGAGTCAGCCTTTGCTGTGGGGCTGTTGCTACCTAACACTACAGCAAGACATCAGGATCAGGCCTGACCTCTGTCTTCTGCCACTTGCTTCCTGCTACCTACTGCAAATGCTCACAGGGCTGTGTTGTATTATCTGGAGCAGATCATGCTACTCTTTTGGACCCCTTCTGAGCATTACTATCCACAATGAAATGATACTGGGAAACACTGAAAAATTTCTTAGTACAAAATATTTCTTTTTAGTAGGAAATAGCATAGGAAATAGACTAAACATTTTGAAAGCTTTTAAAACACTATTAAAAGAACTATAGCCCTAAGTGGAGTCCTTGCAGGAAAATAGGAAATATAATAGCAATGGGAGACCCAAGGGAGATGAAGTTTTGAAACTTAGAGAATAATAGTGAAACTATCAATCCTGTGATATAGAAAGATAATTTAGATAGTGTAGAGCCTTATAGTGGCTTTTGGCTATTTCTGTCATAATTTTCTGCCATGTTATTTTCTGTCAATCCTTACAATATTTCTATAATGACTAAACCATTTGTTTCCCAAAACTTAGCTTTGGAAATTATACACAAGGTCAGAGTTATACTACTGAACACTATTTATTATCAGGAACAAGAAAATCTGTCTGGCCACATCACCAACTGTAGCTGTCCACCTAATAGGATGAAATAAGTTGCAGAGAGAGTACCTGAGTGGTAAAGAGAGGCACAGCAGGTGACAGAACAAGAGTGATAGAGGAAAGGCTAGCAAACCAAAAAGCAAGAGAATATTTATCATTGGCAACAAAACCAAATCAAGCTAATGTCTTCTCAAAGAAAGATGGGTAAAACAGAGTGACTCAGTAAATGAGCTGAAGTAATTTGACAAAAGATCTTTTTAGCAGATCACTTCTTCATAGGAGGATCTGACTGACATCCTTTGCGACTGGAGTTTATTCCCATACATGAGTAGTTTCAAAGTGACTATCTGGTAACTACTTTCATTCCTAAAATGTGCTGATACCTCAGACTGCAACTTTTATTTTTAGTGCTTTTCTACAAGTTTGTGCTGCATCTTCCAGTCTGGGGTGAAGAAGCATCACCAAAGCAAGCTGAACCATTTACTAGAGCTTGTCACAAAATAGAAATGAGCTCTGAGACCCTGAATCATGAGACAGTCCCACTGAAGTTGACAAGAATCACACTGTTGAAATACCTGAATTTTCTGAAGATCATAAATTCTGCCCTTTGATGAACCGTACCTGTGGGGTGCATTGGCTCATACTGAGGGCTGGATCGCCCACATAGAAAACCTAAAAAAGTTAGTGCCTCGTAAAAGCAGCAATGGTGAAAATGTGATGAAGGACATGCTTCAGGGCTCATGTGATGTGCTATGAATCTCATCTCGGCAGAGGGCCTGTCTTCGGAAGGGGTGTAATCAATAAATCATGTGCCAACTGTATTATTCAATATGTCAACTTGTACTCTACTCTGGAGTGCCCAGGCCAGTGCTGAGGGCTGGTGGTGTCTTTGCTGCACCTCTCACATTCCCAATGCTGAGTCAGGGTTCGCTGTTTTGTGCTTACAGCAGCTCAGACAAATGCAGCTCCATTGCTTCCTTCCAGAGGTAGAAGGGCAATGGAAAATCCCACACATGGGAGGCAGGGGTCCATGAAACGCCAATGCAGGGTACAGTGTGCTGCTTGCCAGGGAGAAACTGAGGAAGTCATGGCCCAGTACCTGAGGAAAATGGACAGGCTCTCAGGCTGGGGGTCTCCTGGAGCTGTTGGTTAGGGCTGTTGAATGGTCTGAAATTCTGAAACCATTACTGACAGTCCAGTGCTGGTACTTTTGGTTGGCACACGGCAGGCACACAGGCAGAGCAGGAGACCCACGCATCTTAAAGCATAGCCAGAAATAAGAACAGTGCTGTTGAGAGTTTTCTTCACCTCATACTGATGAATTAGTTATTAAAGACCTGATATAAGGTATACTGAAGTCCAGGGAAGACTTAGCGCTGCACTCAGTGTGCTTTGGATTGAGCTTTAACGTCCTGGTTACTAATGCACAGTTATCATGTTCCCTTTCCACACCAGACACCAACTATCATTAGCCCATATTGCCTGCAACAGCCCACTGCCCCTGCCACTCCCCCAGGCTCAGTGGCGGGGCTGCAGGGCTGATCCCCTGCCTACTGCAGGTGCAGCCCATTTCTCCAAGCGCCCAGAAAAATTCACCCCATCTCCATGCACAGTTTGAAACAGCAGCAGATCAACCAGAAAATCAGCAAGGCTTGGAAATAGCTTTCTGCAAATTTAAGAGATCTGAGATATTTCTTTTGTTTAAAGAAAAGAGAAATCAAATTAAATAAGCCTAAAAGAGACTTACCTTGCATTTAGACCTGGATTATGGTTTGTGCTGGTTTTCCTCTCCGTTCTCCTGCACACATATGGTGGCGGGGGGGAGTGGGGGAACATAAGACCTGTAAGAAATGTAATTGATGGCAAAAGAGGTCCAAATGTGTGCACCAGATCCAGACACTCTCCAAAATGTAATCCTTGTTTGTCTATATGATGGGAATAATAGCCTTCCTCACAGGGGTACTGGGAAGATCAATATATAGTTAATGTTGGTCTAGGAAAATGCACGATGCCTGCAGTGTAAATCAGAAGTAACCTATTGAAATGCATGTAGTTACATATGAATAGACCAAATGTAAAAATGAGCAGATGCAATTTCCAAAAGAACAGTGTTAGTTACCCTGTAAACATTTTCTCCTGCATGTGGGGCAGAGAGCAGACTTTAGGCAAGATTTTGTGCTGGTGTAAATCTGCATCATTTCATTGACGCCACTGGAAATATATCAGTTTAAACAAGAGCAGGTTCCAGATCCTGATACCTGCCAGTCATGCAGCCTTTAACCACGCCTGTAGCTTTCCCTTTGCATACTCTCCCAATTCAGGCGTGAAAAAACTACATTTTAGAGTCCTCAGTATCTCATCAGTGCTGTATTTTCAACAAATTAGAATAGGTAACACAAATGTGAGCATTAGTTTTTAAATGTTCATACATTTTTGAACTCTTATGCCCACAAGGTCTTATACTAAGTATTGCATAGTTATCCTGGAGAAAATACCAGCTCCCTACCCCCACGGCCAGCTTCTTCAAAAGAAAGCATGGACAGCTTTCGTGCAGATACCTCAGACCATCTCTCTGAAGTACATTCATGATGCTCTATACCAGCTCATAATATTAGAGGATAATATAGCAATTTCTGTGGTACAATAAATTCTAGTCAAGGGATCAAATGCTAAGGGATAGTAATTAAACTGGAGTGGCTGTGAAGGGTGCTCAGTGGAGATGAGGTGTGAAGGCAGTGTTTTGCTTGGGGCCAGGCAGCAGGACTGAGTCTCCTGGGTACTCAAAAAGAGGCAGGTTAGGGCCCACAAAAGGCATTTTTGCCATAAGCAGGCCGGTCTCTGAGGAGATAAAAGAGCAAAAATTCCTGTGAATCCAAGCTGAACTAAAGGAGTGTTTTAAAAGGGGGATAAGGAGAATATAAACAAATTGAAGTTTCATGGTCCAAGCAGAGCTGGTGAGAGTTCAGCCCTGGTGTTTGGGTTGGGCCCCGCAGACCCCACAGCCTGGAAACATGATTAACCCGCATAGATCTTCCAAGGGAAGAGAGAGGAACAATTTCCAATCGCCTTGTCCTTCTCCCCTTTCGTCTGAGTGGGAACTTGCCTGTATGTATTCCCTCAGGGAGTGGCAAAGGGGAGGTTTGCACATGTGAGTGCAGAGATTTGGATTTGAGACATTGTGATCTCCTGAAAGTAGAGCAAGGCTGCATATTTTGCTTGCCAGCTCTGTAGGCTGCTGTTTGATTTTGGCTCTCCTGCTCAGGTATGTGCATTCTAAGGGGAGGCTGGGAAGCAGGTATCACATAACTTAAAGGTGTTTTTCACAAAAGTTGTCTGCAGTGAAACCTCTGTCAGTCTTACGCGTGAAAAAGTGAGGCTGTATTTACACAGGTCAGCCCCTTACCTGCCAATGTCTTTTTTTCCCTGCCATGCCATCATGTTTGTTCTCTGACCGAGTGTCACTGCTGGTCTGGCAGCCTGAGGTAGGAGGAGGATGAAGAAGAGTGAGAAGGTGAACCCAAGAGGCCCAACCAGGGCAAAGCATCAGCATCAGTCTATCCTGGGGCTGGCCCTGGACTCAGGGAGAGGTGGCCTGTAGGACATTGCTCCCTACCTGAGGAAGAGTGTGGCCACCAGCAGCAAAAGTTTCCCACCATCACAGTTGAGACAGAGCTTAGAGACACCACCTTGGAGGCTGGGAAGAAAAAAGCAGCCTCTCACTCACTCAGTGCTTGCCTCTCTATGAAGAACAATAAGCCAGATTACTTTTTTGTGGTGTGGACATCTGTCTGCGGGGAGCTGGCTTGCAACCATGCTAATTTCATGTCAGACTCTGAACCGCCATCAGCCAGGAAAAACTTTCAGTCACTGCTGACCTGGGCAGTGTTTGGACGGGCAACTAGGAGGAGGAAAGCAGTCTAGGTCCCTTCCCCTGCTCACACCTTTGGAGCTAACACATGTGCCTATTAGAACACGCCAAGGTCTGCACTCACACAGATAAGTGCGCAGTCAGAAAGTATGCCCTTTTCTTGATTGACTCAGAAAAGAAGACATTTTTCTGTCCCAGTAGAAATCAAGGAATCGCAGTTATAAGCAGTGTTTACATGCACCTGTTAATGATAGGGAAAAGATCTGAAGGGAAGCAGTGGAGACTTTTAGCTAAGATGAACCAGTCAGATAGGCAGGGATCTGCTGGCTTTCCTGGAGGAAAAGGGGACAGGAGGCACAGAGTGAGTGGAGGTGTGCATGCTGGGTAGAGAAAGGAAGAAAATCCTGGCACATTTGCCAGTAGCAAATTGGGCTCCCTCATGGTCTAATTCCTGCTTCACCACAGACTGCTAACACAGCTTGGATAAAAAGGGAAAAAGGGAGAAAAAAATCTATGCAGAAGGCTGCAAGAGCACATAGAGTCTGTTCTGAGCTCCTTCCACAGGCAGACAGAAATCAATAAATCAATAGGAAATGTTCGCTGGCTGTAAAATGGGTAGAGAAGCCAGTGTCAAGCTGCTTTAAGATGGATGGACAGTAGGTTTGCAGTTTGCAGAAAGGCTAGAGGTGACTATCACCTTGAGATGGGATCAGCGGCCAGCAGCCCAGCAAGGCTTTGAACCTTGAGTTTATGATTAAGGGCTGGGGCATGGATTGAAATACTCCTGTGTTCCCTGCACAGTCCTCCCTGGACCTTGCTGGCTCGCCTCCTTGGCAGCACCAATGCACTGGCAGCCGGGGCCCAGCAGCTGCCAGCCCTGGCCCTGCTGTGCCACTTCATTGAAGTCGAGGCTACAGAAGACTGAATAAAAATTGACTAGATGTCTGGTGGTAGTGAGGATTGATTGAAGACGGGCAGGGGTTTTCTACCCCACAGTTGGATTTTTTCCTTTCTATGAAGAATTTGACATCATGTAGGCAATGATTCCTGTTCAGAGTATTGCACCTTCATTCCCTCCTTAATGAGACAAGCACAGGGACATGAAGCAGTGCCAAAGATGCTTAAGAAAAGCTGGCATGAGCGACAACCTTCTTTTCTTTTAAAGGCAAAGTATTTGCAAGGGGTGGGACAGCTGTACTTGCAGCAGGCTTGCTGTGTATCTCCATGTGCCCATTCAGGTCTGGAGGGTGGCTACTCTTCAATCGGTATTTTTCAAATTCAGAGATGATTTTCACTGTGGTGTGACTCCCGTAGAGACAGACAAGCAATCTAGCTTCAGGCTTCCCCACTTCCACAGCCTCCCCTCCAGGACCTGCATTTTTTTCAGTCTCCACAAACTGCTGCTTATCCTATTCTTTGAGGATAGATGGGCCCTCTTAACCTCTTGTAACGAAGACTCACTCTCTCTCTCATAGCCCTCAGAAGCAGTGAATTTGGGGCCAGCTTCTTGCCCTTGCCAGATAAGACTCTGCAACGCTGTCATTGCTGCACATGTGTTTGGCATTACTATTGCTTAGGTACTTACTGGTCTGCTTAAAGGTGTGCCTGCTGCCAGGCTGCCACACTGGCCAGTGCCTTAAGCAATGCAGTGGGGGGATTTCTGCCCAAAGTTAGTTAGCACTGTACAAGATTGCTTCCTTTTGTTTATCAGCAGATTTTTCCAAGACAGCATTCAGCTTCATGCAGCATACACAGATGAAGTACAAAGGGTAGAAAGAGTCCCAATTTCTTTACTTGCATTTGCTATCTGAAGTTCACACACCATAGTATTGACAACTAAATATGTATATTGAAGTAGTATGCTCTGGTGTTAACAGTCTGACTTCAAGGAACTGCACCCAATAAATGGAAAATCTAGTTTACAAGGTTTTTCTTTTATTCACTCTGGCAGGCCACTATTTGCTCACTTTCAAATAAAATTTAGGCAAGAAAATACCAGGGTTTAGTACCTACATTGTAATAGAATAAAAAATTAAGTATAATCTGCTGAAATGGTTCCTTCTATATTCTCTAAATGCTCCGCTGAAGTTTTCTGGAGTCACATTTTTTGTAATGCTGGTCAAGTAATCAAGAATTCAGTTTTCTGGTGTGTTTTCTGAATCTTTATTTCACACGGACTTACTGAGTCTTACAGTGAAGCTCATGTTGGTAAACCTGACCAGGTCTCTAAAGTCTGACAGCAGCCTGGAAATGGACACTTAGAGTGCATGAAATACTCTAGTGAGTGATTCTGGATAGAAAAGTTACAGAGGTACTGTTTTGGGAGACCAGCAGGGGCTGAAATGGGGCTTGCTTTGCACAGTGGAAACTAACTGAAGAGATTTTGTCTACTTGCCTACATGGTGAAAAACAAGAAAATCTGGAAAATCAGTATCATAGATTTTGGACTTAAATGTCTGCCATTTTAGGCTGCATTGACCAGTAAAGTCTTCGTCACAGAGCCTTGCTTTTGAGGAAAGAGTAGGATCATCCCAACACTGGACAAAAAGAGAAAAGACTGTGAAGAGCCAGGTGCTGTGGCACTAACCCCTGCTACAGGTTACATAAACTGGCAGATGAGCTGGCTCCACAAATGCTCTGATTTATTCCAGGAGTGTTTATGGGAAGCTGTATGTACACCACACCCAGAAGCACAGCTTGGCATTTGGTGTCCAAAAAGGCAGACCTAGATGCACTAGCTAAGGATATTATAGAATGATCAAAAGAAACAACCATCTTGTTACTACAGTAAAATAATAATTTAAAAAGCTAAAATTAAAAAAAAAAGTAAATTAGCTAATCTATAGTGCTTACAGTGGTGAAAGGGAAGGAGGTTTTCTCTCCTTCTCTCCTTTTATTTCCTGCTAATTTCCAGATTTAAGTAGTGTAATTCACTGCAAAATACCCACTTTCTGTAAGAAATTTAAGAAATTAGAATCTTAAGTTAAGGGAATAAGACTCTTAAGTCAAGGGAAAAAAATCTGCTTCATCTCTGTTGGATGGCCCGGTGATGCTGTCAAAGTTGGTGGTGACAAAGGTGTGAACCCAAAGATGGGAATGGACCCCAGCCTTGTCAATACTTAGCTCTTGCAGCAAAGAGTGGGTTACCTAGATGATCCTCTGGAGAAATCTTTTGCACTATTTGAACCATAATCAAACCCCACGGAAGTTAATGGCAGCTTTAGTTTTGAATGGCCTTCGACTCAGTCTCTTCAGAATAAAATCCCAGGATTGTCCTTTTCTGCCACTCATGTATCAGTGCCCAGAACAACAGGTACACTTTATTACAAGCATATTTTATGCTTCCGGGGTAGGTACGTCAGTGATGAGAAAAAACAGAATTTTCCATCTGAAAGCTTTCCCTTTGCTTGCACCAGTGTGCAGTACAATCCACGTACATACATCCTTCAATACTGATCCCATTCATCTGCAGCAACAGCAGATGCATCAGCAATTAGCAATGCCTTAGTCAAGCACTGAACTTCAGAGTCCCTCATTTTATGTGGGCTCATTCTGTACTCATCCCATGAACACTTGGGTATTATAATGAGAAGCAGAGAAGGTTTTTTTCAAAAAAACTGTATTTGGTGAAGTGGACCATGGCACAGATTATATGTGTATGGCTAGGACCTTATATCAGTTTTGGGGTCTTTTTTTTTTTTCAAATATGCCTATTTCTACCAAAACTTTCTGGAAAAAAATGTTAGCTGCAGCCAGTTATGAGAACCAATATGAAGAAAGAAATTTAGACCTCTGCAGTTAAATTTCTTAGCAAAGTTATAAAACATGGAATAAAGGTTCCTCTAGGGGAAATGGTAGGCACCTTAAAGTTCAGGTGCAACCGTTAGGAGACACACACACCTGCACAGGCAGCATAAAATAAGCAGAGGCTTAACAAGGGGTTTTCAGCTCTAGCTCATTGCTTAGCTTTAACCTAGTTCAGATCAGCATAAGTAGTTGTTACTCAGGTAAGGAGAATTCTGCCTTTCAAGCACTGCATGATTGTTTTGTAGATTTTTTAGCTTATCTGTGGTAGAGTGGAGGACTTGTAATGAAAAAATCATTAAATTAGTTACTTTTGTTCTGTTTTAAAATCACTTGGAAATAGACGTTGACTTTGATTGATTTGTTTGTGGCTTGAAGTGGTGCTATGCTCTCTGTGCAAACATGGTTTATCCTGTAGTAGGCTTTACTACGTATCTTCACTGCATCTGCTGTCCTTGTTATTAATTATGCTTGGTGAATTCACAGCGCAAACTGTAGAGCGTACTTTCTGGATGACTTGCAAGAATTTCAGTTTCATAGGTGCTTTTTAGAGCAAAATATTTAATTTATAGAAAAACTTTAAAAAAAAAATTTCAGCATAAAAATTATTCAAATAACTGGTTGCAGACCCTTGTTTTTTTCTGTCCTATACTCACTCAGACATGAGAGTTCCTCAGATTTACAGACATATTTGTAGATTTAGACACCAATCTTGAAATGAGCCTGTTAGGTAGGTATTACTGGGAGTAAATAGTTCCATGTCAGTGTTTGAGTCCACCTGCAAAATCTCATTAGAAGGTCAGTGCCTTAATTTTTGTGTTCTTTAAAAGATAGCTGCAAATCCTGCAATACTGTAGGGCACCCATTGTCTCAATTTGATTAGAGCCTGCTTATCTTTTTTTGTTGTTTTTTTTAAATCATTTTTATTTTTAAGTTAAGAAATCATAGGCAGTGGAATCTCTTTCATTAACACCTCTTTCATAAATCTAACCAGGAAATTTTTTTTTTTTCCCCAAACATTAAGAAATATTGAAGCAAAGTGAAAACTGTGGAGGTTATTTTAAATTATCATTTAAAATTTGGAGGTCCTTTTTAAAAATCCTATCAATATTTTCAGTAAAACAACTTCTGCCAAACACTTGCATTCTGTTTTTAAAAACCCACTCTTTAGTTCCAGAAATTATTGATAAAATAGATCAGTTGCTAGCTTTATTTTAATATAGAAATAATTATTAGGAAAGAAAGAAATTTCCTTACAAAAGTAATGAGAGATTTTTGTGTCACTTGGTACAAATAGGAAACAATACATCAGGAGTAAATATTTTCTATATTGAGTAACGAGTTGGCGTACAGCTATTTTGGGTATAGCAAGAAGGCTTTTGTAATTCACTTATCCCACTCAATCTTTCTGTCCTCACCTGCTGCTGTTCCACACCAGCCTCATAAAAACAGCAAATCACCCTATTATTCTTAACTGGCTGCTCTCCTTTAATTGTTGTTTTTCATGTTTTTTTTTTCCTGTTTCTTTATTGGTGTGTCGTACCTAGAAGTCCAGCAAAGGATTTGTTGTCCTAGGAACCCACATGATATTTCTCCCCACTCTAAAGTGAGAAAACCAAGGCACATCTCTAATTGTACAGCGGCGGGGGGCATCCCCAATACACACCTCACCAGCGCTTTCAAAATCAAGTCAGGAGTCATTCAGGCTGAGACAACGGTTTCTTTTTGAGATCACTCAGCTTCCTAATAGCTGTCGATAATTTCCCTCTCCAGCTTCTCCTACAAGATTAATTAGTTTAGTACCTGAGCCCCTGTAAATAGCAGGTCCAAAGCATCACACTAGAGCCCAAGGCTGGCTCTGCATTTTGCATGAGGAGAGCCTACTCCCCGCAGCCCCGTGACAGAGCGGCACATGGGGCAGGTGGGCAGCACCCACTGCAGCATGTCAGAGCCAGCCTGATGGGTTGCTATTGCTAGAGCTGTATTTGGAAGGCAATAGCATTGCAGCTTGTGCTGCCCTTGCCTGGCTCTGTGCTGTGCGTACACATTTGTGGGCAGAAGCGGGAAACTAAACACTGATGTAATCGTAAAAAAAAGAGATCTTATTGGGGTATATCTTGCTGATGAGGACCTACTTCTGACTTAAAAATGTTTCGGCGTTGCTGGTAACACAAAAGCCAGAAATAAAGCAGCCTTTCCACACAATGGGGATGCTGTGCTTGTGGCTAATAACATTTAATGCTTCGACAAGCAGACGGCAGTGCAAAGACTTTCCCCTCCATGTTTCCCTCTACCTCCCCTCCCCCAGACCCCTCCTGCCACTTGCTGACGCCATTTGCCTGGGACTGGAGGTGTCTGTGAGCTCTGAAAATTGGATCACAGGGGTAGCTCTTTGTCGGCTCTGGTCACGCTGACGGCAAGACTCGATCGATCAATACTCTGTGTGACACTTTTGGAATTCATTGGAAATTATGTCCTTCTTGAATGACATCCACATTTTATCGAGGGCAGCTCCAACAGAAAAGCACCAAGTGTGTTTTTGCAAGATACATTTTGTTAGTGGTAAACTTCACTTTATTTGTAAGGTTCTCTGTATTTGGGATTTCTCCATCCCTCCCTTCAACCTCTCTTTTGAAGAGGGCAGAGATTTAATCTTTAAAGGTAGCTTTGTAGCCTGACATTTAGAGTGTGAGCCGTTCCTAAGCCTGATGTTTATTATGACATATGGCCTCTCCATGTAAAAAAAACAGCAAGCTTTGGGGGAGAAATTTAAAAGTAGCCTGAGGCTCATAGCACACAGATAAAAACTGATTCACAATTTTATCCAAAATATTATGACTTTTGCATAAAACTACTGCTCTGCTATGGATTCCCATGAAACTACTTGGCACTGCTACCTCAGAGCCGGTTCCTGTGGGTGGGACTACACGGGTCATTCAAAGCAACTCTTCTTTGCTGCCTGTCAACATGAGCAATTAATGGCTCCAAAGAACAGTGCTTGCAGCTGGAGCCTTCACGGTGAGATATGTAGAGAAGGAGAAATGGGGAAATCATTGGGAATCTGTTTTGAAGAGCTTGCAGAGAAATAGGTAACCTTTCCATTGAAAAGGAAACTTTAGCCCTTATATTTTGTGACTTCAAAGTAAATAGCTCTGGTTGCTAGAGGGATTCAAATGCTGTGTGCCTGGCATCCTTTGGGGACTCTTCAGCTGGGTCTCAGAGGATCCAGACTGGGTTTTAGTTCTGCCCTTACCAACACTGCAGCCGGATATATCATTTGGACCTAGACTCAAACCCACCCAAAATGCACAGGAGGTTCAGCCTCAGTCAACTCGGTGAGAAAAAATGGAAGAGTGATTTCCCAAAATATAATCCTGTGTAATTTGGGATTTACAGCATTCATTGAGCTGCACAGTATCTACAGCGTAGTAAGTCTGTGACTAGCTTAGCATGTGGGTGGTCCTAAAAAGACATGTTAAAAAGAACAAGGCATCATTTGTGGACTTGAGGCACATCTGCAGAGTACAGGTGAGGAAGCTCATGACACAAAAGCAGGTGATGTGGAAAGATTTTTTCCAAAGATATTTTTGTGTTTTCACTCTGTGTGCATGTCAGGCAGAACAACTCACTCTGCATTTCACTGCTGTGCTGCTGTAATGCATGGGTTTCATCTAACTCTGGGTTAAGTCTTTCCTGGACTGTAACTGGTGCACCATCACCAGTCCTGCACTGACTCTCTGCACTACAGTGAATTTCACCAAAGTGAAAATGAACGTTGCAAGGTCCAAAAGTTGGTGATAGAGGGAAAGAGAATATCAGAGGTGGACTATGGACTTATTAATCTGTTTGTCTGGTTGCCAGGAAATATCAAAACTGTAATAAATTATTAGATAGCAGTTTATAGGGAAGTTTTCTGTTGTTAATCCTGCCTTTGTAATAACACCTAATGGTTTCATTTACTTTGTTCTTAAGGAATGTGACCTGGCAAATTGGATAATTACTATCCTGAATTATAACATGAGGCTTGAATGGGAGAAACTAGATATGGAAATCAGAGTGACTATTGCCTGTTTTAAAAAGTTAATTCCTGTATCTTTGTATGTGGAAGTAACACAGCTTAGTGGAAAATATATCGTCTGAGCCTTGCATGAGGGACAGCATGCTAAGCTAAAACATCTAGTCTTTTAGTGCAAGGTGTAGAGGCCAATGTTGCTATTTCTGGTCACTGTCAAGCAAATGGAAGTTTGTCCACATGAGGATTTTGCTTGCTCTGGACAAGCACCCTCAGGCTAGAGGCAGCATCAGACTTCCTGGTCAGAGACCGTTATAGCTTGTCCTTCAATGCAGCCAAAAAGATGTGTTTAGTGTATCCCCATCTCTTAGTTTAACCTTAGTAAACTTTACTTTCAGCTCCAGTGGTTTCTGATTCAACTCTTGCTGTTTGAGACCACAATAAATATTTGCGGAGTAGAGACTTGTGAACTATTAGAGCTTCTTCTCATGAAGAACACAAGTTTCAGTCACAACAGAACTACTTTTTATCTCACTTATTTGGATAGTCTGTTTCTGGTATGAGTTTCTTACTCGTTTTGCCTAAGCTGATTTCTTACCAAGTCAACAATGTAAAACCCTGAAAAATAAAAGCATAACAGAGTTTTCATGTCACGAGTCTGTACTGCAAACTGGTTTCTGAACGAGTGTAGCTGAGACTAAAATTCTCCTTGTAGACAAATGGGAGGTACTTCCCCATGTGAACATATGGGACTGAAGTTCTGCTGGACTCCAATTTTGCAATGCCTTGTCTAAGACTTGGTGAGAAAATCGGTAGGGTGGAGTGATTGTACTGTGACTTCACTGTTAGAATAGGCTGTCAGAGTTGCAGGTTTATAGTCAAACTTTTCTTTATAAAGAATTAAGAGTGATCTGTGGTATTTCTCTCTAATTGCTCAAATGGTCTGAATGTTGGTCATGGAGGCATCTGATACCCGAGCCTTTTATGAGGGGATTAATGAGCATAAGTCTACAAAGGTCCCAAACGGGCTATAAAAACATGGGGGAGAGAGAATAAGCATCTCGCAAGCATCCTGAAACCTCCAGCTCACACATAATTGTTGGGCAAGAGGCACCACATTGTTTGTGGGAAACGAATAGGCTTTGCCACTGTTCCGGCATCAATATCTTCACTAATTCTCATTTATGGTTTTCTCATAATGTTCTTTCATCCGAACCATTCTTAAACTGCAAACATGTACTTATTCTGTGACGGAGTGATTTGATAATGGTGCTCGCTGCTGTCTCAGGTGATCAGTTTGTGAGAAAGTTGGGTCAGATTTTGTGAGTCTTTGAGCTTTTAGTCCAGGAGTATCAATAGTAGCACAAATCAAATAGAGCAAATACAATGTAGAGCAGAACAACAAAAGATTGAATATGCTGTTGTACTCTGGGCCTTTTAAAAATTCCAGGAGTCTTGGAAGAGTCTGGTTTCTTGAGACAAGCTGGAGTGTACAGGCAGATGGGTATCACATTGCATCTCCTCCATCTTGCAATGGTATGGCCATCATTTCTCATACTTAAGGATAGCATCAAGAATTTCATTCCTAGCCTACATCCATTGAAGCAACAGAAAGAAAACCTGACTAAACTAGCATATTCCTAAAACAGAGATGTAAAAATGTCACATTTTGTTGCCAAACTGGCTAATGTAATTTAAAAAAATCATTACTTTAGTGCAAGGTTGAGGTAAACTAGAACACACCACAGATACCATTGTGGTCCCTCCTCCCAAGCAGACTGAGACAAATAGGTTCAAAGAAATGCCGTGGATCTGCAACTCCTATTGACTTCAGCTTCTATTAAAATCAAGAACAGTTTTACTATTAGCTTAAACAGATTCAAGGGAAGATTCAACATAACAAAACAGGTTCTGCAAATATTTTCTTTATCATAACAGCTATATGCATTTTACATACTTTTAAATATTTAGACACTTATGTGCACTAGAATCCTTAAAAGCTCCAAAAATACCGTCAGTGAAAAATACCTTACATCTCCTGATGGTGTGTCCTGTATAACTGACCAAAATGTTGTCAGCAAGGTGAAGCTTTAGCCTTAAAGTACAGGGAACCTTTTAGTCCTGCTGAGGTTTAATGAGTTGGGATTCTAAGCTGATTCAGCTCTTAAACAGTCTGATCATTAGTGCTGTATCATCTGTCACCTTTGGGTGATAATTAGAAAAAGAAAGTCAATAACAATAGTACATAACACTACTTTACTAAGATTTAAACAAGTTGTAATATTGTTGAACATCTATTGATGAGTCCAAATGCGCCACAGGCTATTGAGCACAAAGAGTGCTTTGATGTGATGTTTTCCATTATTAATTTGATGTGGTGGAATTTGTAGAAGTGAGAACACTTGTTTTCATTTTATTACATGTGGGAAGAGACTGAGATACTTTACATATTCATTTTCTTTTTTTCTATTTTTCAGTCCACTGAGGAACAAGCACAAAAAAAAAAACAACTTGGAAAATCATTGTTCCAACTCAGTTAATAACATTAGCCTGTTCATTTACTGTATCTCTGATTTGTTTTGATTTTTATTGGTTTATTTGACCTCCAAAATATACGCCCTATATGTATGCTAGCAGCCCCTAGATGACTGGGAAAATTTTAAACGGAACTGTTTTTTCCCCAGAATAGAACAAGATCTCAGGAACTCACCACAGTGGTACAACCACGGGTCAAGATTCTTATTGCATTACTTCAGCAATCCGGATATTGGGCCTGATGTGTATGAGATACCCCAGTAATGCAGTGGTCAGTTATTGTTACTTATTAACCACTTCCTCATCTGCCTGTTAGTTCTTCCTTTGGGTGATTAAACTTGTTTTTAGAGATTTCCATAATTGTGCTCTTTACAGAGTGAGCCTTTTGGAGTCTTTTTTTATTGCCTTGTTTTGTCTAATTAATCCCTTAATGAAATTTTTTTCCCTTCCTCTACCCTGTCCTTTTTGAGTTTTGTGCAACCACAATATGTTAACACTTCAGTCATGGATCTGCAAAATGCAGTTTTGCTTAGCGGATGTTTTGCAGTGATTTAAACAGGGATGTTGTTAAGCCAAAAATAGAACAATGTACACAAAATATCTGACCATAAGAGAAATGTCTTTGTAGATTGACTAGGTCCTTTCAAAGAAACCTAACTGAGACAAGCTGTTTTCATCTCATGTCTGGAAATATCTGTATGCAGTACACTTGAAAGAAGGTCTAAATCTCAAACCTGTGAGGCATGTTTTTCCTTAGCACTTAAATGAAGATACTTTAGTTTTCACCTTCCTGTTTGGAAAGAATAATATCAGTCGTGCTTGAGACCCTGCAAAGCATCAGGTAGTCCTGGCTAAATCACACAGATGTTTTGTGCAATAGAATCAACAGCTGGAGTATGGGCTTCATATTAGGAGTAAATGGCATCTAACAGCCATATCACCAATTTAAATTCTAAGGTGTGAAACTAAACTCAGAGGGTTGTTTTGAAATCCAGTTGTATTTTGAACAATAACCACCCATATTTCATCTCTTTTTCAAGTATACTCAGTACTGGAGCAACTGCAGATAAGCAATTAAACAGTAACACACAATGTCTCAAGCTAACGTTAATAAAACATTAAAAGCAGGAATTATTCATATAAAATATTGAGGTACTACATGCTGCCATTCTCAGTATGAGGTGGAAGCACTTCACATGGATCAATTACTTCCTTACAAAAGGTAAAGGGGACCCGAAAATCTAAATGTAAACCCAAGTTCAGCCTGGGTTCTAAATTCTCCAAATATTTTGGGATGTTTAAAATAGGGGTTCCCAACAGTTTCCTCACTACTTTAAAAGAAAACAATGTATTTCATACGCACAGGAGAGAGGTGAAAGATGGAGTTAAAAGCTACTCGGTTCTTTCCAGTAGCCAAATGTCCAGATTCAGTGAGTGAAGATCAATGAAAAGTAGGAACTTGCATCAGTAAAATATAAACCATACAGATTCAAGCTTTGGTTATCTACAAATCTCTGTGACACTCAGCCCGTTCATGTATGCCTCTACACACAGAAGCAGGGCAACACAATCTCTTCCCAGCACTCAGATCTAGCAAAGTCCCATTTATTATACATTGTGCTGAGACGTTCCCCAGACAAGGCATCCGCTGCTAAATGTGGCTGCAAAGTCCACTTCTTAGACAAGGGGCAGAAAAAGGTGACTGGGTTCTCATCCTGATAAGTAAACTCTACATAATCCTCAGGGATGATAACATTTGTCTAAAGTCCAGAATCTGGGTCAGATAATTGGTTACCTCTATGGCAGTTATACCAATAACAAATTTGGACCTCAGACTTGAAAACTTAAAATATTCTTTGACATATATTACTGTATTTTGACATACACAAAAAATCAGCTGGGTCTTTGAAAATGTACAGCAAATGCTTCATAAACCTGAAGCATGTCCACTTCCATACAAGCAAGATTCAACCATCTCAAAGTAAATTAAAGCATACTTTAAAATAATATTATTGTAAGAAGCATTAACCTGCCAAGGTACCCAGCGTTAGATTACATGACATAGTAGCTTTCCTAATTATTGTGCTTAAAAAAAAGAACAAACACAACTTTGCTTTTGCATATCTCAAATTTGTATACTCTGGGTCAATCAGCCATACAAAACTCACGATCCCTCTATTGTTCTGAGGTTTAAGCAAATTACTTAGTATTACCTTTTGGACCAGCCAAACATTTTGCAGCTGGAAAGCTTAGCTGAGTGCCAAGCCTAGCCAGATGCAGGATGAGGAGCTGTCCTGGATGCAAAGCAGAGAGTGGAAATGGGAGGGCGGCAGGGCTGCACACACCCTGCTGTGCTGACCTCCTCCTTCCCCACAGCTTCAGCAACAGAGAACCAAGTTCACCAGCAACAGCTTTAAAGCTCTGTGTTTCGCAGCCTTTTCTGCAGTGTCTAAAGCTAAGCTTGAATTTAAAACTGCTGTACCCAAGTGAAACTAGGCAAAACGTCATTTATTGGGCTGGACATAGGCCAGAATCCTTGGAGACCTGTTGCAGGAGCTGTAATGAGCTCAGCAAGTTAATTCCCTTCACATTGGTTGCCCCCTGACCCTCTTGCTGGGATAGCACTGGGACTTGGTGCCAGGTAGCAGTGCTGTGGAGGAAAGAGCAGAAAAATGCTGTGTCGGGGACCTGCTAGTAGTTTCCCTCAGTACATTAGGTTTTCTTGCATGGCTGAGCATCTGATGTTTGATTCTCTGTCTGTTGTCTTGGTTTGTGAACCTGTAATATTGGCTTGCAAAGCAGAAATACCAATGTAGCATTAAGTAGCTTTCCAGAAAGATGAAAGCTCATCTTATTAAACAACTGTCTCACACATGTATTCAGCATTAAAAGATCAGTTATTTGTTTGCGTTTTCTGCCACTTACCATTTCTCCCCTTTGAAAACCCACCGAAGGTGGTGCTTAGAGCCTATTCTGTCTCATAAACTTGCCACCTAAATGTTCTCAAAGGATCAGGTGGCTCCATGCATGTGCGATGCATCCTGCTGGTAAGGACGAGAGGTTTTGATGCCGCTCACCAAGTTTCCATGCAAAGGGCAGAGCCCTGTAGGCACATGGGACCCCTCTGCAGCAGCATGGCTCCAGTGGAGCACTCGCCTTATTCCGTTGTTGATTTGGGATCTTGAATCATTAATTAGATCATTGATTAGTTAATGCCCGTATAGTGCTCTCTATTTTCAGCATTGTGTAAGAAGTAGGAATCATTACCATTAGCAATAAACATTTGTTTATTTATGTTTTTACTCAAGTTATTCAAGTCACTTTCATGGTTTTTTTGCTCTGTCCCTTCCCTTCCTTAGCTCTCTGTGGGGCAGGCTTGGTCACGTGTGAACTAAATGTAATTAGGCTGAAAGGTTGACGATGAAAACTAATTGAAATTCAATCTGCATATTCCTACTCACACTTCACCTTGCCCAGGAACTGCTCAGGCCGTCCATTTCCTCTGGGGCCAGCAGAAGCATGTGTTACAAATCAACTTTAAAAACTTTAGCTTTATTAAGTTTCATTACCAATTATCTGGCAGCTCTATTGACAGACTGAAACAGCCTAAAAGTTACTACCAACAAGTCTTTTTTTTATTCAGAATAGATATATGTCAGTATGCAATAAGCAACAATCCACTATCAGAGCGTTCTGTGGTTTTGCACAGATCTGCGTATTGTAGGAGGAACTTCTTCCTTTGTCTTTCTCCTGGTGTCCTTTTTCTTAGAGATTTTTCTTTTAAAACTATGTGGATTTGCAGGTAACATTCAGAAACCATTCTTTTTGTTGTTGTTTTTGTATTTTTCCTTGTAGTTCATTGATTTGTTCAAACCAAAAACTCAAAGCCAATCTCTGACGCTGTCAGCCTATTTAACTGAGGAGGAAAGTCCACCAACTTCTGTAAATAGAGATGATAGTATGTAGCCCAGCAGCCTGTTGTAACTTGGGGCCTGCCTGGCGAGGCTTTGCGCTCAGCCCCAGCTTCAAATAGCCCAAGGGGGTTGCTGACAGGACCCCTTTTCCCGAAGCCACCTGCAGCAGCAAGAGCCGTGCCAAGCAGCCATCTGCAGATCATAGTGCAATAGTCCTCACACCTCCTCTTTTATTGCTCTGTATTAAAATGACTGGTGCCAGCAACACTTTGTAAAGCAATAAGCACCCTGCAAGCTCTGAAGATTTTCTTTTTTTGATCCACCTTAAAATCTGATCACTTAAAAGAACCAGTTGCCAATATTTGTACTTTGAATTTTTTAAAGGTGGGCTGGTTAGAAATGCTAAAACAATGTTTGGCCAAGGGGTCATTCTGTTACCCCTGGGCAAACAGCCAGGCAAGAAAGCTGCTCTGCAAAGTGGGTGCTCATCATAGCATTTGGTTTTGTTTTATCGTTAAAGATGTACGTGATACACAGGAAAGCAGCTGGTGGAATATCTTGCTTTTTGTGTTCATTTTCACTGTCTGGCCCTCGTGAAAGACTTCCATCACAGAAATAAAACCTTAGGACAGGTCTCATGGCCACAAGCATAGCAGCATCAGCATGATTCTTTTCCCACTTCTGCCACTTTAGATCCTTTCTTCTTGCCATTAGCAAACTCACAGACCCCAACAACTGCCAAAACCCTCGAGGCAGATGAAAGGAAGTGGATCCATTTTCTCTAAACCAGCCCTGTGACATTTTATGAACAGTCTCTTAACAGATCCAGCGCTAGGAATATTTTCATCTCTTCAGCTCAAGAATACCTTTTGAAGGCCAGCGGGGTCTGTAAGTGGGACAGGGATTAATGTAATCCCTTCCCCTGCCCTGCCTAGAACCTATCCTGGATGGAGTTTTATCTGCTCCCATCCTCTGCCATCAGCCCAACCCCTTTACTCCCCACACAGGCTCTGAACAGCTTTACTCTTTCCCCAAGGGTTATGTTTTTCTCGTAAAATCAACACACTGAAAGGTTTGCAAGAGTAACATAGAGCTTTACGATCTTTATTTGGAAAAACAATGTCTTATGATAAATCTTTACTTAAAGTGGCATGTACCTCAACAGAAACTTTCATACTTACTTTCAAACCTTTACATTGATAACTGTTTCTTCTATGACTACCACATAGTGGTATTCTGCATTATTCCTCTGTCCTGGTGATTCACAGGATAGAGAATGAAGGCATTTGTGATCCTTTCAGTTATACATCAGCTCCAGCTATTAAAACTCAAGAGGATTATCAGTTAGTCTATAAAGCCATAGATGATGATGCTGCCTCATCCCCATCTCCAAACAGACAAGTTCTAGTGGTAACCAAGTGTATAAGCTTTTTACACATTATAAATAATGTACAACCCTGGGCTTTGCACATAACTGTTTTTCTTAGAATGCCTTTTTCCTGGGCTGCCTCTTCTTCTGCCTTTGCTGCAGATAAGGGAAAAAGGGGGAAATTCTAGAGATCTCAGTATAGTTCTTACAGGGCATGTATTTTTTGTCATTTATAGAAGTAGAATAAAAACCCTTGATATGTATTTTCTAATACCATATAGGAAAACTTTGTCAGCAACTTCACTCTTTTCTTGGCAGTGTATGTGTGCTTGGAATTGTTTTAGTTTATTCCAGTTACAGTATGTATGCTGCCCCTTAGAGTCACTGTGGGAAAGGGGCTCCAAAAACAGTATTTCTGTGAGTGCAGACTGCATTAGGCAGGAAAGCTCTGTTGAAAAGGGTGAAACTGAGTCTGGGCAGTTCTGGGATAGGCCACTCAATTTAACTTGCACAGAAACAAGTAGCACATGGAAAAAGATGACTGGGTCTAAACACACAGAAACAGAGGAAATAAGTAGCCTGGGCAGCCTTCAGCCACCCTTCTGGCTGCATGCTGCCTAGGACTGACTTCTTAGAAGTTCTGTTCTGAGAAAGATTGAAGAACTCAAATATGCAGGGCAAAAAAGACAGAGGTTTGTCATGGATGGAAATTTCAGATGAAATATGCAGGTTTCAGTGTCACACCAGTGACTGATGCCAGTAATACCCAGATTCCTATCAGTAAAGTCAGGGCAAAGGCTGGTGTGCCATCTTCCAACCTGCCTACCAAAATGAGAGTTCAAGAAGATCCTGGCTGAGATCATGATTTCATTCAACTGTGTTGTGGTTTAGCGGCAGCTCAGCCCCACGCAGTCGCTCGCTCACTCCCCACCGGTAGATGGGGGAGAGAATCAGAAGGGTAACGCTCGTGGGTTGGGATAAGAACAGTTTAATAATTAAAATTAAAAGAAACAACAGTAGAAATGCAATGTAAAGGAGAACAACGAGAGGCGCAAAGCCCCGGGGGAGGGGGAAAGGAGGGGAGAGGGGAATGAACCGCCAAAACAAACCGCACGCGCCGCAGCCGCTCGCCGGCCCGGCGCCGCGCCGCCCCCGCGCTGCCACTGCCCCCCCTCAATATACTGGCCATGGTGTCACGTGGTATGGAATGAACCTGCCATTGGCCAGTCGGGGTCAGCCGTCCCCACCATGGCCCTGCCCCTCCCAGCCCCCCCCGCCACGCGGCAGAGCGCGGGAAGCTGGAAAGGTAGCCGACCCCCACAGTGAGGAGAATTAACCCCTTCTCAGCCAAAACCAGCACAACCTGTTTGCCTCCCACTTGCACCCAGAAGCCGCAGGGACTATCTGGTGCCTCTGTGCCCTACATGCTGCACAGATACAGCGTACAAATATCACAGTCTTCAAAACTTCTCAGCCCAGCTCTCGTATTTGAGCACAGCTAACAGGACAATATTAAAGAGAGCACCAGTTTTCTGTGACCTTATCTTTTGGCTGGTGGTTTTGTGATTTTTCAGATAGAAAGGTGTTTATCCCACAGACAATTTCTATGCAGTGGACTGAACGTAAATAATTTGCCTTCATTATGTCTTTGTAGGAAGAAAGGAATTCTGTAGTGTCAGAAAAGGCTGTACAATACATTCACTCATCATGGAAAAATAAAATCATATTTCTGACCCTTTAGGGCATGTGCATCCAACCGCTTATGGCTGTTCTTAATGTCTCCTTCAGGTATCTCAGCTTACCCAAGAAGCTTATAAAAAAAATTCAGTAGGCTACATCAAGATGGTCCATGTCTAGAATGTCAAGTATCAAACACAACTTTGTATTTAATGTAGACCAACATGGCCATGTTTCTGGTTTTATCAGAAATTGCTTGGCTTCAAGGTATCAGTTAGAATTTAAGTTCTCGATATTCCTACTGCAGGATGAAATAGGTGGGGGTTTTTTTTCTTTGCATCTCATAAAAAAGTTAAAATCTGTGCAGACCCTTTTCAGTAATCCTTAAAATCACATCTGCCCAAGTTGTGGAGTGAAGTTCAGTGAAAATTCGCACAACGAATTAAAAGCATATGTTACAATCTTAAGAGAAAGCGGATATGTACCTACGTCCATAGCAAAGTGGAGAAATGCTGAGGTGTGTATCTGGAGGTTGATTCTCACCTGTCAGTGGCTGGTAAATCAAAGCAGATCCAGAGAGGTCAGAGGCATAAAGGCACAGTGGTGTCAGTGAAAGCTGAAACGGAGCCCACATATCCCACTAACTGACTTGGAAAGCATGAAGTCCAAACTCAGAAAAACTTCGCTAGTTTCTTTTTTTTTTCCTATCTTTCTTTCCTGATATGAACTTATTGATTTATCTCAAAAGAAAAAAAACCTTATTCAAAGAGCTGCTTTACAGAACAAGCACAGGGAGCTGCTTGAGTCATTTCAGCTTTCTTAGAAGGACATGAAAATAGTCTTTCCTGGGTAGAAGTAACCCCAAACTAGCAGCAACCGTTCCTGTGATGTTTCATTTCTGTTGCACAATTTCAAGGTGCAGAGGCTGCCTGGGGAGGCAGGTCTCCAGACCCAAGGAGCAGGGGCAGCTTCCACATAGTCTGTTGCCCTGGGGTGGCTGGGGGACTTCTACAGAGGAGACTTGGCACCAGCAGCCTTCTGCAAACTGGACTTGCCCTGGCCTGGGGGGCCATAGCAATTTCCCAGCCATCCCTCCATCCATCCCAGCCTGCATCCTTTGGGAAAGTGATTCACTGAGAATTTAGCTTGTCTTAGTTAAATGTACCAAACCCCACCACCACCTCCCCAAGTGTTTATTTGATGTTTATTTTGGAGGGACAAGTGGGAGAGAAGGAATGAGAAGAAAATGCTGTCTCCTTCTCAAATCTGAAATTGCTATCCTTATAACAACCGTCTTCATTTAAAACTAAATAGTTGTAATTTTTAAGGATATACATCTGTGCTATATTGCTCTCCATTTATGTTCTGTGTTAATATGCTCGATCTTGCCCACGTTTGCATTCTGCAAGCAATATGCTGCCAGAAGGTATGTTTTTGATTGGACTCCAGTTCATCCTATTTTGTATTTAATATAACAGACTGTTATCCAGGAATGTTCTCAATTCCACATGAATACTAATGGCTGTTTGTGTTTACTTGGAGTCAAATATTTCCTAGGAGCATCACACTAAACAAAATATATCTAAATGTCCAGGAAACTACTTTCAGGACCATTCAGGTATTGTTTCACTGTGGCTTCCTTCACCAGGAAAAACCCAAGAGCCAAACGATAGGCGCTGTCACCACCAAAGCAAGCAGAGAGGCAAGGTTGCATGGGCAGCAGCTGCCTCCTGCCTCCCTCTGCTCTTCTCCCCAGTGGGTTATGATGTGTGACATTGTATTTCTATGTAGGTACATCTGCTGCATAAATATGCTCATTGGTTGGTAGGGCAGGGCAAGGAGTCAAGGTTTCAGTTACCTGTTTCCCAAAACATACTTTCCTTCAGAGGTAGCCACATGGCAGCCCTGGATAAAGGCTCTTGCTCCCTTGCACAGTGACTGCCCTTCCTTGGTGCAGCTCCATGCCCTCCACCTCTGAATAATGATCTTCTTTCTAAAGTGGAATGTGTAATAGGGAAAAGGAGGTGGCCAGAACTCAAATGAGGGAGAAAAAAGAGCAGATTAATCAATTTGGGATGTTCTTTTGATGCTCTTGCCCTCTGTTTCCCTACTCTTCTTCCAAGCTTTCTGCAGTTATTTCAGTGTAAGTGCTGCTAGCCACATGGTTAAGATTCAGCTTGCAAAAATGTATGCTTGCAGCAAGGAAGCCTTACCCTTTAACCTTTAGCAGCCATTTCCTCTGAAAAGCACAAGTTTCATTTTCGCTTACAGTGAAAAACGTGTAGAGGGGGAAGGGGAAGAGAACCTCATCTCTTTGTAAAACAGCCAAACGGTCCTATTTTCATCCTCTGCACCAAACTTCTCATGAAGCTCTTTTTGCATTATGCAGTGTGCCCTCAGGAAAGAGATCTGGCAGAAAAAGCAAAGGCAAACTTTCTCGTTAGTCTTGAAAGACCTGTTCTTGAGCATTTGGGGTCAATCCCCTTCAGCAGGTTCAATTTTCTTCATTGCAGTTTCCCCAATTTGGCCATCAGCTAAAAGCATGCTTTAACTTTATTTTTTTTAAAAAAAAAAGGTATTCGTTAAACAAAACTGAAAATTGCACGCCACATGAAAAAGTCAGGAATGGAGAAGGAATTCCACATCCCTGCAATATGTCCAAATGTTTTACAAATAATGTGCTGTAGCACCAGCAGCCGACAGGGCTGTGCTTTCACCTGGGGTAAATCCATGTAACTCATGCTAGGTGTTCTAAAAATAGGACAAAGAAGAGATATTTTCACTTGAATGTCTTCAGCTCAAGCGCCTTTCCGTCTAGAAAATATGCTCTTTTTTTCAGGTCTGACATGACTTGAAAGATGGGTAGTATCATACCAGAACTATCAGCTTTATCGCAAGTCAGTGATTTTTAATTCAGCTCATCTTTCTAATGGTCAAAAATTCAAAAATTGTTACCAAGAGAGAAAAGTTTAGTTGCCTGTTTGTTGCAAGTGCAAGAGGAGGCCAAAACCCCCATTCCTGCTGCCTCCTGAGTTCTCCTCTTCCTCCTTGGAAGTCCCCAGGCTAAGCATTGTGTATGGTGGTCGTGCAACATGGTGAACTTCCATATCCCCCTCATCTTTGCTGCCACGTTTTTGTGAGTAAAAGTGAGTGGTTTCAGGTTTCGTCAGTCTTCGTTCTTCCACAACAATCTAAATGGCTTAAATACACCAACCCTTTTCTTCCCTTAGCAAATTGTCTGCTTTTACCTTGCCAAGGCCTGATCCTGTAATTCAAAAGTGTATGGGCTTCTCTCTTGCAGCCTGCCTGGTCTTGGTGCTTCCTGGAGAAGGGCTGTCAGGACTGCCCTGCCCCACTGCAGGGTTGCAGTGATAGAGGGTGCCCTGTGCAGAGGCCCTTGCCCCCCGCACCCTAGGAGCCCTCCTCCAGTGGCACTGCAGCCCCTAGGCCTGGCACCCCTGAGCTGCCATCTGCCTTCACAGGCTGCCTCCTGCTCTGCAATGGCATTTCTGAAACTTTGGTACATTTCTAAGATGAGCTGTTAGATGCCCACTTTCCTGTAAAAGCTTTTTAAATTGTTTTTGAATGAAAAGTCCATGAACTTACGAAAAATTTCCCTTTCAAACTCTCTGTTCAAATGAGTATCATCACGTTTTTCATTCTTGCCAGATGGTAATCTGAATGGAGCCCCAGGTCCCCTGACTGTAAGGACACCTCTCAGTCTCCAGCCTCCTGTCACATACACATTTTAGGGACAGCAGCTCTTGTGACCTTTCTCAGGTCTCCCCTAAACCCTGGTAAACCTCTGCTGCCTTTGTGGGGGTGAGCAGAGAGGGGAGTGTCCCCTCCCAGACAACAAAGAGTGCTGAAAATAATGCTGTTGCAGGTACATTTCACGAGAGGTCATTATATACCAATATGCATATAAACCATGAAATACCAGAAGAAATTAGATATCACAGTAAGGTGAAAAGATCTGACTGAAAATATAGTTACTGGTGAAATATGAATATGTGAGAAATTCCCTCAATGTACTGTGAACTGAGGACAAGTATTAATTCTTGCAATCTTTTTGTAAAAGGAAAATGCAATTAGTTAATTCTTTTATCAAGGTAAAGATAAATGAGGCAGTTGTATGGGATAAAGGTGTAAAGGAGGGAGTTGGGTGTGTGACAACAGAGCGCATAATGTATTAGCATTGGCAACACAGCCTGATGGGTGAAGGCTTTTATACTGCCTCTCTATCGATAGGTATTTCAACCAGCAGTAAAAAACTGCTCTTGACACTCATCTGTAGGGAAAAATATCCACATAGTCTTTGCTGTAGGACCAATTAGCCTGTGAAAGCAGCTGGGGGGAGGCGCGGGATATAAATGCGGGATGCATCCACACTTGATTACTCTAATGAAATGTCCATTGATTCCTATAGATTAATGTGAGAAGAACGGCAGCTGTGGAGTGGCTAATACCTCTAGGTCAGCAGCTCTGTGTGTGTGTGTGTGGACATGTGTAATGGAGGGGGTAGTGCACAGCTAGACCAAGGTAGAAAAGAGAGGGTTAGTCTGGCTGCAGAGGGAGAGGTGGCCAAGGTGCGTGGATGTGACAGCCAGTGACAGAGGGACATCCACAGGAGGCCATGGCGAGTGGCTGCAGGGACAGTGTGTTTCCTCCCTGCCTTGCTCACCACTGCTGTCTCTCGCTCCCATTTGACTTTGCTGTAAGGCAGGCTGAGCTCACAGGTCATCTGTTTTTGTTAGATTAATTTGATTCAGCATGTAGGAATAGAGGGCTGAGGGGCCTAATGGCTCTCTGCAGGTGACATTGGGAATGGGCAGCACTTGCATCCTCCTCCCCCACCACTGTGGCTGTAAAAAAGTCACCACCGAGGGTGTCCCTCTATGCCAGGGCTGCCGGCAGCGCCACGTAACCGGGGCGTCCTGCATCACAGCTCCCACGCCCAGCACCGCCTCACTCCGGAACTCCTTCACATCTCAAATACAAATCCCTTATCTCTTGTGCCGTGTCATGTAGAAGGACTTAATTACGATAAGGGGCAAGGGATTTACTGAGTGACTGCAGTGCTTGGCACGAGGCTGGTTTCCTCACGCAAGGAATAGTTACTGGGGACCCTGCCCAAGTTGTCACAAAAGATGCACCATATCCTCTCACAAGGTAGTTCTGGCATTTTGTCATTGAAGGTGATGTGCAGGCAGCAACCTGCCTTCCATGCAAGGGAAACCCAGAGGAGCGACCCCATGGTGCAATATCGGAGCTGTATATTGCACTGAGGGAAGAGGCTGATGTGAAAATATGAAGGGGTAAAATATTTAGGCTAGGATTCTAGAAATGAAGTTTCAGATGAAACAAAAATACCTCTGAGCCAGATTCTCACTGGTATAGCATCCAACTGTTACATGGGTTGTCTGGTTCCTCTGGTTACGATAAAGGAAAATCTGGCTCTGTTAGTTATTACTGAGGATGAGGAGTCTTGCAGCTGTATTGTATTGTGAGGAGAGTTTGATGTCTTCAATTAAGAATGCAAAATAATTAGACGCATTGTGGCTGTTATTTCAGTTGTTCTCAATGCACACTTTACCACATCATTGTAGTACTTAAGAATTCAACAGCAGCCAAAAGTTTAAGAAATAATGTTTCTTAGCAATATGTACAAATGGGGTCAGGCAATTGCAAGACCCACACAGCACTGCAAAGATCAGGGTCCCCTGGGAATTGCAGAACCTGAGAGTTGGATATTAAAATTCCTGCTGTATTTTACTAACTCTGTGAGAACCTGGGTACTAACTCTAATTCATGGCTTTGAGCAACCTGCTACTATATTGGCAGCAGTTATGTCAAATGCCCAAAACTAATGCTAAGAGATTATGTGTTCTCTAGTAAATATGCATTTATGCAGACATGGGCAGAAAAATGTCAGTGTCTGGTATAATATGGAGGTTTCTCCAAGGCAAGCCCTGCCCTGGCCACACCAAGGGCTCTCTAAGCTCCCTAAGTAGTAGGTGCTGCCACTGCTTATTCCCGAAGGCTGTCAAGCCCTCCCAGCTAGGCCCAGCCCTTCCAGCACCAGGGCTTCAGCCGAGCCTGGGCAATACTTGACTCCTCTGGTGGTAGGACTAATACTGTCTTCATGCAATCAAGCAACAAATCTTTTCATCACCATCTGCAGAGCATAATTTATCCCTGAAAGCACAAATAAATATAAATACATGGTGTGCAGGTTGCAGCATTTCCCCAAGACTGTTCTAAAATCTCTTACAACTAACAAACCCTGCTCCTTCTTTGTGGATGCACACCCCCAGTGAAGCTGGGGCTGAGGCTGTGCCCCATCTGTGGGCAGTGGCCACAGTGTCCCCAGCCATTCTTTGTGGCAAAGGACATTGCAGGTGGGCAGGAGGGAGTCAGCCTCAGTTTGCAGCGCTGACCTTCGCTACTGCAGCCAGACCTACACGAAATTGCTGCCACCTCCTTTGATCACTGTAAAACACCATCTTTTAGTTGAAAGATTTCATTTCTGTCTGTTCAAGATCATGCTTAGCGATTGTTCCTCTTTCCAGTTCAAGATTTTTACTTCTGTTTTACTAGTGTTCTAATTTTATGCTTTCTCCTGCAGAAACACCTTGCTCACTGAATCTGAGCAAAGATTTTGTCCTGTCACTTTTCCCCCTTTTCCAGAATGGCAGGACAGAGAGTGTGCTGTCAGTGTAGATGCAGTATGTATAAGGTACTAAAATGCAGTGCCTAGTTACATTTGTCTAGCGTGTGGGGCGCATGCGTGTGTGCAGGCGTCCGTAGCAGCAGCTGAGGCACTGGCAGCAGCAGCATGTCTGTCCCTTTAAGACTGCCTGGTGTATTTTTAGAAAGCATAAATAGGCTGCATTCTCCCACTTGCTCACTATCCAAGACACAAAAAGGAAGGGCTTTCTGCTTTCTTCAAGTCTTCTTCCCCTGCTGGCACCATGTAAGTCTGTCTTTTAAGCAGTACAGAGCAGTACAGGTCCACAGCTTTTTTTTCTTTTTTTTTTTTTTTTTTCCTTTTTATTAAGAAGCTGCAGAACTCTAACCAGTGGTTCAATAAATTGTATTACATCTCCTTCGTACTGAATGCCCTACAAGCTTTGGCTTTCCATGTGTAATTGCAAGCTGTTATTAGCCCAGAGCTTTGTCCGTTACTGTGCCACACTATTGCTGAGCGGTCAATTTCTTTCCCCTGCCATTTCCTTTGCTCACACCATGCTGACCACGTTGGCCAGGGGCTGCCCGAGGTTTATAGTGCAGCATTGATTTTTCTTTTCTCTCAATACTGACAGAATCATAGATCCAAGGCAAATAAAGAAATGCATTCTGTGGTGATGAAATGTCTTTCATTCGGCCTGGATTGAATCAAAGGCCATCACAGAAATGTTCTACTCTAAAATGCTAGTGAAGCTTAAAGCATTGCTGGAAAATGAATTTTCCATTTTCTTAGCTGTAATTTGGATTCTCAAATCACTGTGCTAAAAATAATCAGTTAAAATTGAATACAGACTACAAGCCTATGTAAAATGTTATTTGTTAGGTTTTGCAAACTGCTGCAGCTGATATGGAAAGAATCTGGCAATAGATCAGAAAAGTAATTGCTTGGGTGGATTTCTAGTAAGTATGTTGCATTACGCTGAATACCAAGGTATAAATTGACTGCTTTATAATTCATACAACCCTTAGTAAATAACCAAACCATAAAGACATGTTTTGTATATCTACCAGAAGGAGATATTTCTAGTAAAAAAATCACCACCTTATATCATGTACATCTAAATTATGAGTATTTCTGCTTTTTGTTTGGGGATGTCAAAGGACTTTTTTAGATGGGTGTGTGTCACGGTCCCTGTTACACAGATGGAGAAATAGAAGCAAAAAGAGTCTCTGGGGATAAAGTCACACAGTGAATATCTGGCAGGGCCTGGAAGAGAACTTTGATCCTCAGAAGCTTAACACCATTTTCAATGCAAAATAAAAATAGCCATGATTTTCATTACATATATGGGAGAGGGTCTCTCCATATGATACATCACAGGCTGTTAGAGACCAGAGGTGGCCCTAGTCTGCATGGTTGGTTGTGCTGGCATGGGACTCCAGCTGTCCATAGAAAGGGTGCACCTTTACTAATTTTTAGGCAAATGTCATTTCTCATAACACAGAAGCAGCTCAGTAACCCAGACCCATCATCTTGGAAAACAGAAGACAGAACCACATGTTAAAGGTTTCCCCATATTCTAGGGTTTGGGGTTTTTTGGGGGGGAGATTCTGTATTATCAAGACTCATGACTTAACATCTGGTGTATGTGGCCATTAGAAATTAAACCCAACTCAACATCAATAGTTTCTTCCTTGAAAAAACAAGTAAATTGTGCAGAAAGACTGAGCAGAGGATCCTCATGTTCTCTCCCTTGCAGGACATGATGCAGTTTTCTCTGTGGCCCTGCAAAGGTAAGGCCCCAGCTTCTACAGGGTCCAGAGCAAATGTTACCTCTACACCTCAGGGAGATCTCACATGTTTTAGTGGGAAGCTAGGGAATAGAAAAAAAAAATACAGGGAAAAAGTATCCAGAGGATAGAAAGAGTAGAGTATTTATAAATGAAAATAACAGATGGATTCAGCAAAGTTAAAACTACAAATTGAAGAAATAAATGTACTTGAATGTAGCCCTTGGGCAACATTGCATTAATTCCCTAGCTTTGGATCTTCCTTTTTCTCCTTTCTTAATGACTATACATCCGATATCAATATGCCCTTTTTACAGCTATTCCTTCAGCATCACATTCCCAGCAATACGCAATAGGTCTTTACACTTCATAACAAATCAGATTATTCTTCACTGATGATTCAAAAAAATTGTAAAACAAAAAATTAAAACCTTTTGGGGTGCCATTCAGTGTCTTATTCAACCTGAAATGCTTCTGAATTTTTTTCACACTAAAAGACTAAATAAGTTAAAATAGGAAATTTATCAAATTCTAAAATCCATCCTCCATCCCAGATTGTGCAGAAATTTTCTCTACAAAATTTTTCAAACGGTTACAGTGTGACTGAATCTCTGTTATTGACTGTAAAAGGTTTTTTGTACAAAGTGCTATGTGGCTTTCATTTGTAATTTTTAAGAACATTCCACAGTGGA